>NC_141990.1:322267949-322567949 GCF_049901715.1 Pseudonaja textilis | reverse complement strand
CCCGTGGTCAAACACAACCCTGATGCGGCCCTCAATGAAATCGAGTTTGACACCCCGATCTAGATAGATTTCCGGTTTATTCAGTTTTATACCTTGAGGTAAGATGGGCGCCCTATAAATGTTATCGATAAGCAAATAAAATCCAGTTCTAAAGTGGCTAATGGTCGCCTTTTTTTCCCCTCCCCGCCTCCCATCCACCCCCCCCAAACCCGCACAGTGGTGTCTATGGGCTCAGCTGACCACCGATTCAACCTGGCTGAGATCCTGTCCCAGAACTACGGAGTACAGGAAAAGGCGGAGGAGGCCGACGAGGAACCAGACCACGCAGAAGAGAAAGCGAAGCCTTTGGAAGAGATAGAGAAGAGTTTCAATGCCGCCCAGGTAAGGGGCTTGGAGGCCTATCCCTGCGTCTCCTTTGCTTACCCAGAGAATGTCGGTGGAGATTCTCAGTCGCCAAGTCAGGGTTGTCCCAAAGGTGCTTTTTTCAAGAGGCATCTGGACTTGTTTTTCTGTGAAGACATTTCGCTTCTCATCCAAGAAGCTTCTTCAGCTCTGACTGGATGGTGGGGAAATGGAAGGATTTGTACTCCTTGCAGATAGCTGGTCATTTGCACACTATTAGAGAGACGTTGAGGCTACTTGGAGGTTTATCTGTATCCTCACGGTTACCTGAGTAGTACTCCTGATTCCTGTAGTCTGCAATTTTTTCCTCTGGAAATCCATTCCTACTCCCACCCCATTCAAAGGGTGTTTCATCCCAAATTGTATAGCTAAAAGTCTGTAGAGAGTCTCAGTCATCCAAGTCATGGTTGTCCCAAAGGTGTTTTTTTTTTCAGGAGGCAACTGGACTTTCTTGTTTGTTTGTTTTTCTTTTGAAAACGTTTTGCTTCTCATCCAAGAAGTTTCTTCAGCTCTGACTGGATGGCGGAGAATGGAGGGATTTATATTCCTTGCAGACCGCTGTGTCAATCCTGAAGCGAACCTGGCTGAAGCTATCTTATGCTGCTTCAAAGTTGCCATGAAGCTGAGGAAGAAGGGGAGGGGGGAAGTAGCCCAGCTAACAGTCAAAACAAAAAAAATTCCTGTGAGAACCAAGGTCATCATAACAGATAGCTGTTGAAGGAGGAGTGGAGCCTACCAGCTCCTCTTCATTGGACAATGTGACTGATGACACCTGGGAGGGGGTAATTTTTACTCTTAATTAGGTGAAAACTGTGGGAACTTTCAGGGTTAGCTCATTGACTGTACCAATATGTATCCAATAAACATGTTCTTAGAGGAATCTACCTGCCTCAGAGTCCTGCTTTCAATGGGTTATTACTTGGAACGCTGACAAGCTAGTCATTTGCACTCTTTTAGAGAGTTGTTGAGGCCACTTGGAACCTGGTTTGAAAGAGGGGTCAAAGAGGCCATTTATGTCAAAGTTGAACAGCCATCTCTCCCCAGAGGGGGAAGGATACCACATCATCTATCTCCAGTCTACAGAACTATCCTTTTAGCAGTTCGAAGAAGGCTCCACACTCATTTGCACCACCCCGTTGACCCTGAGGACACAGATAAACCTCCAGGTGGCCTCAATGACTCTCTAAAAAGAATGCAAATGACCAGCTGTGTCTGCAAGGAGTATACATCCTTCTATTCTCCTCCATCCAGTCAGAGCTGAAGAAGCTTCTTGGATAAGAAGTAAAATGTCTTCAAAAGAAAAAACAAGAAAGTCCAGTTGCCTCCTGAAAAAGAAAAACACCTTTGGGACAACCGTGACTTGGATGACTGAGAATCTCTACAGACTTTTAGCTATACAATTTGGGATGGACACCCTTTGAATGGGGTGGGAGTAGGAATGGATTTCCAGAGGAAAAAATTGCAGACTACAAAAACCAGGAGCAGTGTTGAGGTAATTCCCCATTAGGAGAATGAGCGCATACAGGGAGACATATATGAGAGAAGTGTTTGAATAATACACACGCAGCACACAGATACACCGTACAGTAAATGTAGGGTTTTACTTTCAATAAAGGTTTAAGCAAAATTCAAAATAAGCAGTCCATAGTCATTCACAGTCAGTTTTTCAATTCCAGTGTCAAAAACAGTTCAGTATCATACTTACATCAAATCCAAGAATATCAGTCAATTAGAAGAATGGAGGAACAGCAATACTCTCCAACAGAAGGAAACAGAGACTTACTCATATTCTCTTCTGAGACTAAGACTAAGACAGACCAGGTTTCTGGCTCCATCTTATGGCCGTTTGAGAAACCACACCCAATTACAGTTTTGCATTTTCTTAAAGATACAGTATTAAAATGCTTATCCTGGTTTATATATTTCTAACCCAAAGAGCTGTTAGGTGACTTACATTCCTAACAAGCACCACTCAGGAGACCCTGAGGACACAGATAAACCTCCAAGTGGCCTCAACGACTCTCTAAAAAGGATGCAAATGATCAGAATGAACAACGTCTGCAAGGAGTATAAATCCTTCCATTCCCCACCATCCAGTCAGAGCTGAGGAAGCTTCTTGGATGAGAAGCAAAATATCTTCAAAGAAAAAAAAGGAAAGTCCAGTTGTATCTTGAAAAAGCACCTTTGCGGCTTACCCAGGGAAGTCATCAATTTAAGTTTTTGAGTATGTTAAAAACTTGCGTATTCTTATACGGATAGACTTAACTGATTTATACAGATAAATAAACTGACCATAATTGAGCCTGGCAATTAAAATCGTCAGTCATGATGACTTTTTTTCAGTTTTTAAAATTTTACTAGTTTATTTATCAAAATATAAAATACAAAGGAAAATCAAAAGTAATGGAAAACTAGGGGAAAGAGAAAGGGAAGAAGAGAAGATATGGGGTAGGAAGGGGAAAAAAAGAAGCATTGACTTCCAACTCTTTTTAGCGCAGTAGAATATAATAACATTTACAACCTTTTTATATTTTTGCACAATCATATACAAGTAGTCTTCAACTTATGACCACAATAGAGCCCAAAAATTGTGTTGTTAAGTGAGACATTTGTTAAGTGAGTGTGGCCTCATTTTACAACCTTTTTGCCACAATTGTGAATTGAATCACTGCAGTTGATAAGTCAATAACTCCGTTGTAAAGTGAGACTGGCTTCCCCATTGACTTAGCTTGTCAGAAGGTCACAAAAGAGGATCACGTGACACACACACACACACACACCCGGACAGTGGAGCTGTCATAAATATGAGTCAGTTGCCGAGCGTCTGATCACATGATCATGGAGATGCTACCAAGGTTGTAACTATGGGAAAATGGTCATAAATCACTTTTTTTTCAGTCGCCATAACTTTGAATGGCCACTAAATGAACTGTTATAAGTCGAGGACTACCTGCATACTAGCCATTTCTACAATACCAAACCTATCTAACCAGCAAAACGAAAAAAAATCAGACGTTCATTTCTTTTTTTTCCCCATCCCACGAGCGCAAAACCCAGAAGCAATTTCCAGACAAAAATGAAATATATTATCTTCTTTGAATAAAGGAAGATTATGAAAGCAGCAGATCGTCACATGAGCGATCTGGTTTTATGACCTTATTTTGGCATTAGGCTGCAGTCATAAGGCGAACATGGCAATCATTGAGCAAACATCATTGTTTGCTTTTGGCGGTTTTTCTGGTTTTGGGAGAAACGTCATAAATCACGGTTATGTGTACAGCTGTAAACGCTGGCCAGTGTCAATCAGAACAACTTCATGAATCAGTCAAAGTGGTTTCTTGATTCTTGATAATTTGTTTGAAAGAATATTGTCCGACTAGCTATTCATTTAACAAATGTTTCACTTAGCAAAGCTAAGTGGACTCTATTGTGGTTGTAAATTGAGGATTACCTGTAATCTGGCCTCGGTCGTTTTCTTCCATGAGCAACTCCAAACTAGACTTCCTTTTTATTCCCCTTTCTCTTTAGCCAGAGGATTCTACCACAAGAGCAATAGCAATAGCATGTAGACTTATATACCGCTTCACAGTGAGCCGGTCAGAATCGAACTTGGTGGGCAGAGTCACTCTGCAATATTGCATTCTCACCACTCTGCCACCACAGTCCTTCCTCCCTCCCTCCCTCCCTCCCTCCTACATCTTCCCACTTAGCACTTAGATTTATATAACGCTTTACAGCCCCCTCCAAGCAGTTTACAGAGTCAGCCTATTGCCCCCAACCATCTGGGTCCTCATTTGACCCACCTTGGAAGGATGGAAGGCTGAGTCAACCTTGAACCTGGTCAGATTCAAATGGCCAAACTGCAGGCAGCCGTCAGGCAGCAGAAGTACCCTGCAGTACTGCACTCTTAATTACCGCGCCACTGTGGCTCACAGGGTTGCCAAGGGTTCAAAATGTGGTTATGTGACTGCAAGGAGGGAAGTAGCCACAAGGTGGGCCCAGTATCATGTGTCCGAGTAACGCTCCCAACCAATTCAAGACTCTGAGGCCTTGGCTTGCTCAAAAATCCTCTTAATTGGGTACATCATATCGGCACGGTCAAATGTTAAGCCAACACTGAATAATTCCCTCAGTTTTGCTCTGATTAAAGAATAGATACCGTCCAATATCGCCCCCGCGTTTGTGTCACAGGTCACGTTAGCCAACCAAGCAGGTGATGACCTTCTCAGCAGTTGCTAGGACACGTTGATCTGGCCTTGGTGCTCAGGAGGCCTTTTTTGTTGTTATGTCTGGCACATATGGAGGAAGATATCCTACATTCCATAATGTACATTCCCTCCCTCCCCCATAAGTATGGCAACTAAGAAAGGAAGCCAGGAAAATATAGCTTCAGCTGGACTAGAGTCGTTTCAAGAGTTGACACCGAGTACTCCTCAATATCTTCTTCGTAAACGACTTAGATGAGGGAATAGAAGGGGAACTTAACAAATTTGCGGGTGGTACTAAGCTGGCAGGAATAGCCAACACCCTAGATGACAGCCCAAGATCCAGCTATATCTTGACAGACTTGAATATTGGGCCCTAGCTAACAAAATGAAATTCAGTGTAGAGAAAAGTCAAGTCTTACACTTAGCCAAGAAAAACCAAAAGCACACATGTAGATTGGGAGAAAACAGACTTAATAGCATAGCAATAGCACTTAGATTTATCTACCGCTTTATAGTGCTTTATGGCCCTCTCTAAGCGGTTTTTACCGAGTCAGCATAATTGCCCCCAACAATCTGGGTCCTCATTTTACCCACCATGGAAGGCTGAGTCAACCTTGAGTCTGGTGGGGATAGCCGATTTGAACAGCCGATAGTCAGCAGGAGCGGCCTGCAGTACAGCACTCTAACCACTGCGCCACAGAGGCTCTTGAGTAATAATACTAGTCTGAATAGTGGTAACTGAAAGGGATCTTGGAATCTTAGTGGACAACCAGTTAAACCAGTTAAATATGAGCCAACAGTGTACGGTGGCAGCCGAAAAAGCCAAAGCAATCCCTAAGTTGCATTAACAGAGGGATTCTATCAAGATCATGTGAGGTACTAATACCACTCTGTAAAGCCTTGGTAAGACCACACCTGAAATATTTCATCCAGTTTTGGTCACAACAATATAAAAAAGATGTTGAGACTCTTAAGTACAGAGAAGAGCAACCAGGATGATTAGGGGACTGGAAAAATGACTGCAGGAACTGGGCCTGGCTAGTCTAGTGAAGAGAAGGACCAGGAGAAACAGCATAGCAGTCTTACAATATTTGGGAGGCTGCCACGGGGAGGAAGGGGTCAAGCTATTTTCTAAAGCGCCTATAGGCCCAGGAGAGATTTAACCTAGAAGTAAGGAGAAACTTTCTGACAGTGAGAACAATCAACCAATGGAACAGAAGTTGTCTTCAGAAGTTGTGGGAGCGCCATCACTGGAGATTTTCAAGAAGAGATTGGACTGCCATCTGTCAGGAATGGTGTAGGGTCTCCTGCTTGGGCAGGGGGTTGGACTAGATGACCTACAAGGTCCCTTCCAACTCTGTTAATTTGTTAAGATTTCTGTTCAGGAAGTGGGGCAAAAGTCAGCTTTGGAACTGCGACATCAATACCTTGGGAGGGTCTGTGAGAACTTCAAACGGTTGCTGCATTACCGGTCATAACTCAAGAACTACCTGTACACAACCACAATTGAGCCCAACATGTTGTTGCTAAGCGAGACAGTTCTTCAATGAATGTTGCCCCATGCAGTCACTAAACAAATGGTTGAAAGTCGAGGACTACCTGTATGTTCCTGTATATATATATATATTGTGTTGCTGATTTGGAAGTTCCAGAACTGAATGAATATTACTCTGTCTTGTTGCTCAGAATAGTGAAATGCCCTTTGAAGAGCTCCTGGCACTGTATGGCTATGAGGCTTCTGACGCCATCTCTGAGCAGGAGAGTGAGAGCAACGATGCTACTACGCCCAACCTTCCAGACATGACCCTGGATAAGGTAGGGGGATGACCCAAACTGCCTTTGTCCGGTGGGGCGCCCAGGTTTGAGATGGATGTGTTAGAATTTGATTCTCCTGGATTTTAATTTGTTGTGTCGTTTCTATCCCGCTTTATCATTTTTACAAATAACTCAAGATGGCAAACATATCTTCCAGAATGTCCTTCTCCTATTTCCCCCATAATAACAACCCTGTGAAGCATGTTGGATTGAGAGAGAGAGAGAGTGACTGACCCACTGTCACCCAACTGGCTTTCCTGGCTAAGGTGGGACTAGAACTCACTGCCTCCTGGTGATTGGCCCAGAGTCACCCAACTGGCTTTCATGGCTACGGTGGGACTAGAACTCACTGTCTCCTGGTGATTGGCTCAAAGTCACCCAGCTGGCTTTCATGGCTAAGGTGGGACTAGAACTCACTGTCTCCTGGTGATTGGCTCAAAGTCACCCAGCTGGCTTTCATGGCTAAGGTGGGACTAGAACTCACAATCTCCTACTTCTTAAGCTGGTGTCTTAACCATTACACCAAACGGACCCTTTTTTCCTTAATAGTCATCCTAAATTTACCTCAACACAATTGCTGCTGTTCACATGGCATGCAGTGCCCAAAGTAGCAAACCATAGTATGGCTTAACATTCATAGCTGCTTCCCACAATACACCCAGCTGCCAATTATTTTAAAGCCATTTTAGCTTAGGCTAGCGTGCTGGTACAACCCACCCACACACCCCTGACTGTTTTGAACTTCCAGGGTCATCTTTCTTCTCTTTGACGTTCTTGAGTCTATCGCTCTTTTAAAAGTGAAGGACAAGCAGAATTTTTTCAGTGATTTCATAAAGAGACCTTTCTCCCGGACTGCTAGCTGATACTTTCTCCCCAGAGATGCCAAGAAAAAAACTGGGATTTGCTGCCCTCAGAAGCCGATCTTCCAACAGCGAAGAGGTGCCTGTAGTTTTTGTAGACGAGGCTTATATGTTCCTTAATAGCTACTTTTGAATAACTTGCAGACTCGCACAAAAAAAGCCTGTACTTTATTATTATTTAAGATTTAATCTTCAGTTCAATTCACAATCTGGGATTGGTAAAAATCTAACAGTTCAAGTCCTAATCAAGAACTGAAGAGCTATTAAGGTAATATCTGACTAGATAGGCAGTTCCGAGTAAGGTAGGGTGGGTTTTTTTGCAAAATCAGGATAGTCAGGTCTGATAAATTCAAAATTTCCATGTATCTAGGCAGCCCTTTGGGTATTGCTCCAAGGGCTCCTATTACTATTGTACAACCATGGATTTCTTCCTTCAATTATTATTGTTGTTACTATTGTTGTTGTTAGTCATTGCATAGTCTGCTCAGACTGGGTTTGGCATTTTTGTCTACCTATCGAGTCCTTTACTAAGGACCTGGGATAGCCAGATCTGGATGTTTGACGGTGTTACAGATATCGCCGTAGGATGGAAGCTGTCCCAAGTGAAGCTGCTTTCTGCAATTGACTAAGGGCAAATTGGTCAATACCTGTGGTGTTCAAGGGGCGCTCCAGTTGTTTTGGAATTGCCTGTTACTATTGGCATTACCCTTGCTTGCCTTTGCCACAGTTGTTCTATTTCTATTTGTAGGTCTTCGTATTTCGTTATCTTCTCCAGTTTTTTTCTCTTCTACTCTGCTGTCCCCAGATACTGCTACTATCCAAGCTTTTTTGTCTTTCTTACCAACAATTGTTAAGTCTGGGATATTACATTAATTATATTTGAATTCTAAAGTCCCAGAACAATTTAACTTCTTCATTTTCTACGACTTTCTCTATTTTATTGTCCCGCCAATTCTTGCTCGCAGGCAAACAGTATTTCTTGCAGATCTTCTAATCTCATGCACCGTTGTTGCTACTTTGTCAGGCCACTGTTTGTAGTCAGTCTTTGCAATCTTCTTGCAGCAGCACCCAACCAGGTGGTCCACTGTTTCCATAGCTTTGTTTGCCCAGGTGGCACTTACTGTCTGTTCCTGTCTTCTCGATTCTGGCTTTGTATGCCTTTGTCCTTAAGGTTTGGCCTTCTGCGTCCAGAATTAGTCCCTCAGTCTCTTTCTTCAACTTTCCTGCTCTTAGCCATTGCCAGGTCTTGTTATTATCTGCTTTCCTTGCTTTTTTTTTTTTAATATACTGGCCATGTAGTACTTTTATCTTCCCATGCCTCCATTCTGTCCTTCATTTGGTGTTTCTTGTAGGCCAGTTTGGTCTCTCCAGTAGTCAGTAAGTATTAGTATTAGTATCAGGGAGTGGGATTCTACCGGTTCAGCCCGGTTCTATAGAACCGGTAGCTCCAAAGAGCAGCTGACGCCGAACCAGTTCTCTGCAAAGATCTTCTTTTCTTTGGTTGAGCCCACCCACCTGCCCGGGCTGTTGGCTGTCCTTTATTCTTAACTGAGTTGCTTTGCGCGGCACAGCTGAGTGCCACGCGTCAGCAAAAAAAAAACGGTGATTGCTTGCAGGAGAAGTTGTTTTGTACAAGTACTGCGCGCGCACACCGCTCACTGAACCGGTTGTTATGCCCGGTAAGGGATCCCACCCCCCGATTAGTTTGGTTCGTTGCACAGTCAGCCAGATGTTAAGATTGGATTTGGCATTTTTCTCCGCCTCTTGAGACCTTCCTAAAGACCCGAGATAGGCATATGTGAATGTTTGGTGGTCTTAAAGGTCTTGCAGGATGTCAGCTGTTCTGAATCAAGCTGCCTTTTGAAATTGACTGGTGGGGAATTTGTCAGTGCTGATGGTGTTCAAAGAATGCTCCAGATTTTTTGGGATTGCACCCAAAGGCACCTATTGCTGTTGGTTATACCTTTGCTTTCTTTGGCCACAGTCGCCCTGCTTCTATTCGCAGTTCTTTGTATTTTGTGGTCTTCTCCAGTTGTTCTCTCCTTTTCTGCTGTCTCCGAGTACTGCCACGTTGACTATCCAAACTTTTTTTTGCCTTTTGGACAGTTGATAAGTTTGGGCTGTAGTTATGGCAGGTGTCTGTCAGTCTGAATTCTAAAGTCCCAGAGTACTTTAGGTTCTTCGTTTTCTATTTGTCTGTTTTATGATCCCACCACGTCTTGCTTGCAGGCAAATAGTATTTCTTGCAAATCTTCCAATGCACCATTGTTGCTACTTTGCACTGCCATTGTTTGTAGTCAGTTATTATCATTTATGATTATATACTAGATTTAGATTTATTATTACGTACTAATTCTTTCGCAGCTGATAAAATACAGTGACTACTAAGTTTTTTTGTCTAATGTGTATATATATTTATCCTTAGGAGATGACTGCAGTATTATTATTTATCCCTTCTGTTATTTTTTTAACCTCTCTCTTTTATTGGCTGTACATTTCAGTATTACTGTTATATTCTGTTGTTTTGCAAGAACACCAAGTGCTTCTGTACCAGAGACAAATTCCTTGCATGTCTAACCACGCTTGGCCAAACAAACAAAATATAAGTATATAAGTATTTAGATCAGTATTTTGCAACTTTAAGATGCATGTACATCTATACCCAGAATTCCACAGCCAACCATGCTGGCTGGGGAATCTTGGGAGTTGAAGTCCACACATGTCTCTGGAGTTTGTCAGTCATTCAGGTCATAGTTGTTTCAAAAGTGATTTTTCAAAAGACAACAGGACTGTAATTTTTTTTTTCCTCTTGAGGAAGAAAGAAAAAAAGAAGATGTTTCCCATCCAAGAAGCTTCATTGGTTCTCATGTACACATGTTTTAGAGTTGACAAGATTAAGAAACACCGGTTTAGGGACTCGCCGGCTCTAGAATAAGTCTGGGTGGTTTACACCTAGGAACAAAAAATATATTACAAAGAAAAACCTGTGTATCCAAATGACCATGTACTATACATCATAATAAACAAATAACTGAGGTAAACCACCAGCCCACATTTTTAAAGACCTGAGGGTGGACGCGATGAAGATTTCTGAGGAAATACTCCAGAACGTAGGTGCCACCAATAGCAATGGCACTTAGACTTTATAGACCGCTTCACAGCTCTTTACAGTCCTCTCTAAACGGTTTACCAAGTCATCCTATTGCACAACAATCTGGGTCCTCATTTTACCGACTGAGAAAGGATGGAAGGCTGAATCAACCTTCAGCCGGTCAGGATCAAACTCCCGGCAGTTAGCAGAGTCAGCCTGCAATACCGCATTCTAACCACTGTGTTACCACGGCTCCTGCCATCACTTTAGAAGGCTCCCTTTCTGATGGCATGGTTTAATTAAGGAGGGCCCATGTGGACTAGTTCTGCCTGATTTTATTAACCTTGTTAGGTCTGTAGAGTGACAGGTAGTCCTCAACTTATGACCGCAATTGAGCCCAAAGTTTTATGTTCTTAAGTGAGAAATTTGTTAAGTGAGTCTTGCCCCAATTTACGACTTATCTTGCCACATTCGTTAAGGGAATCACTGCAGTTGTTAAATTAGTAGCAAGGCTGTTAAGTGAATCTGGCTTCCCCATGAGCAGCGCTTGTCAGAAAGTCTACATGACCTCTGGGTACTGCAACTGTCATAAATCTGAATCAGTTGTCAGGCATCCATATGTAAATTGTGTGACCATGGGGATGCTGCAACAATCATTAAGTGTGAAAAATGGTCACATAAATCACTTTTTTCAGTGCCATTGTAACTTCGAATTGTCACTAAGCGAATTGTTGTAAGTCGAGGACTACTTGTATTTGCTCAAATCCCCCCATCACCAAATGATAGTATACACAGTAGTATTTCCTTATACACAGGAAATTCAGAGAGAGAAATTCCTCAAAGCTAAACTTTCTGACACATGCAGGAAACTATAGCCGCAGAATGGTAATCGGATACATAGTCCACCTTTCTAAGGGACTGTTTGTAGCTCAGGGTTGAACTGTGTGTCAACTCATTAAAATGTTTCTATGGTCATTTTAGAGTTGCCAACAGAAAGGGAGGGGGGAAAGGGGGTTTGAAAGAGCAGTGCGGCAGCTTGGAAATCGAAAGTGCATTCCATACATAACTTTTTCAGAGATAGTAACTAGGTGACTGAAGTTTCTGCCTCACAAAAATTTAACTGGAGAACATGATTGATGACTATTGGCTAGGGAAGTGTCCCATTGGAGGATATGAATTAGGATACACCCAAGGGGTGGGGGGAAAACCAGGGTCAGAGGTGACAATGAATTAGGTGTCTCAGAGTCGGCTATGCTCAAGCAGTGCCGGCATGTTAACTCCCAATAAATCCTTTGAAGTTTTGGAAGTTTGGCTCGTGACTCATGATTTAATTGGGGGTAACTGCTGGAATCCTGACACTGTGGGGTGCTTAGTGCCTTCTGAGCTTGGTTGTTTTCTTGCAGGCGTTTCCTTACCCAACTGGGTAACATCACCAGTGCTAGAAGGTAGTTTGAGATTTGCGCTCTGTTTATATACAGAGGCTTGCCACTACCAAGTCAGACCAGCAATCAAACACTACACAACAGACTAGGAACTATCAAGAACACTTCTACCAATGCTGACAGCGCAACACACTTGTGTATAAACAGAGAACAAACCCCACTCCTTTCTAGCACTGAATTATCTAGTTGGGTCGTGAAATGTCTGCAAGAAAACAAATGAGCTCAGAGAGCACCAAGGAGAGCGCCCACAATATACAGTTTTTCATTTTCAATGTGGAAAAGGTTCACCTGAAAACTTGTTCGATCACACTGGATCCTGATGGTTGGATTAATGTTGCTCTTTGTTCTTGACTAGGAATATAATAGTTAGTTTTGTAATCAGATGTTTATGATAGTTCCTTTACTTATCCTCATCTGTCTGTAGTCAGAGTTTTAGATATTTCTTTCTACACCAGTGTGTCTCAACCTTGGTCACTTGAAGAGGTGTGAACTTCAACTCCCAGAATTCCCTAGCCAGAATTCTGGGACTTGAAGGCCACACCTCTTCAAGGTATGGCTTGCTGGCTGGGGAATTCTGGGAGTTGAAGGCCACACCTTTTCAAGTGGCCAAGGTTGAGAAACACTGTTCTGACACAATAAAGCCTACTTCCAATTGACCAGGGAACAACCCAACAGCCTGCTTGTTCCCCTGAAAAAAAACCCACCACGCTTTAAACTTCAATTTTCAATAGCTTGAATTTAAGAAATGGAGTTAAGAGAATTGTTCACAGTCTCAAATCTGATCATGTGAAAGAGAGGCAGCTCCAGATCAAATGGAATAAGAGGAGAGGGGTCCCCAGGTAAGCCCAATAATTTATGCCACTCCTCCCAAACTTTCCAAACACGGAGGAAAAAAAAAAACACTGGAAATTCGGCCAATCTTTTGGGGGACATGATTTCATGGCTGCCTGTCTCTCAGCCCCTGAATGAAAAAAAGCAAGTAAAAATGTTTTTGGCATCTGGCTGCCAAAAAAACCTGATAATAATACTTTCCAGTTGTCCCAGTCTTAAGTGAAAAATGCTTCATCTCGTAAAAAGAAATAACGTTTTTTGTCACGTGTTTTTATCCTTCTTTTCCATCAGGGAAGAGCGGAAATAAACCTAAGTGTAGTCAAGGCACAAATTTTGGTCGCATTGGAATAATCAGATAGCCGTTGACTAAGTCTCGTCAACCCAATCTTTGACTCTTTGACTTGTCTTTTTCTTTTATTTATTTATTTATATATATATATATATATATATATATATCTTTTTCTGATTATTTTTTTTTGAAAACTATTTTATTGTTTTTTTAACAAACAAACAAACAGACAAAACATAAAAACATCAGCTCTCATCCGTACTTATGTACAAACAGTGTGTCGGTTGGTTCATCAGTTTTGTGCATTCATTTCGTAGTCATAATTACAATTACCTTACATAATAAGTCTTATTATCAATCCAAACTTATATATCCTCATATCATTATATAAAAAAAGATTTGACTATACTTTTATTCAATCATGCCTTATGAGATAACTATGATTAAAGTAATTTATTCTATAACAAATCATGTAATCATACCAATTCTATCCAAAAAAAAAGAAAAAACATTTCATAAATATCAAATACCAGAAGAAAAAAGAAAAGTGAAATCAATAATATTCCTTATTGTCTAACATTCTAAATATTCTATTTTTGTATTTCATCATCCAGCCATTGATAGAAAAGGTCCCAAATTATATAAAATTGTTTATCTTCTTGCTCTCGAATTTCAAATGTCAATCTACTCATCTCAGCACATTCCAATATTTTCTTGATAACTTCTTCCTGTCTTTTTCTGATTGTTTGAATGAAGGAGCAGATAGCAAAGGATCTACTTTCTGGAGAAGAAGAGGAGGAGACGCAGTCCTCGGCCGATGACCTGACACCTTCGGTCACTTCTCACGATGCATCAGACCTTTTCTCCAATCAGACCGGCTGTAAGTTCGATTAAGAGCATCTCTTGCACCCGCAGAGGTGGGCAAATGGAAAGATGGAGTAATTCGGTCCTTTGTGGCACACTAGGTTGCAGTTTGGTGGCTGCAACACCATTGATAAAAGAGGTTGTCCACAGCCCGCTTCCTCACACAGGTTGTCTTTGGCTTGCAACCATCCATTTTGCGACTGTTCGAAGTTAGAACAGCCCTGCCAAAAAAAAAAGTCATTGACAACTGGTCGTCCCATTTACAGTCACTGCAGCATCCCCGTGGTCATGGGATCAAAATTTGGGCGCTGGCAACCAGCACATATTTATGATGGTTGTCCCAAAGGTGCTTTTTTCAAAAGGCAACTGGACTTTCTTGTTTTTCTTTGAAGAGATTTCCCTTCTCATCCAAGGAGCTTCTTCAGTTCTGACTGGATGTTGGGGAATGGAAGGATTTATATTCCTTGCAGACAGCTGGTCATTTGCATCCTTTTTTAGAGAACCTTTGAGGCCACTTGGAGTTTTATCTTTATGTTGAGGGTCACTTGAGTAGTCCAAATGGGTGTGGAGGCTTCTTGGTTGCAGGATGTTTCCCTTCCCTGTTGAAGACAGATGCAGGCTGTTGGGAATGAGCCTGTGTTGTCTTCATCTCTATCTGAAGCGCAAATGGTTCCTGTAGTCTGCAATTTTTCTGGAAATCTGTTCATATTCCAGCTCCAGTTGAAGGGTATTCATCCCAAAAGTGTGTAGTTAAAGGTCTATGGATCTAGCACCTTTGGGACAACCTGGAGGTTTTTTGTTTTGTTTTTTTAAATAAAAATTTTATTTGGGTTTTCACAAAACATAATACAAGTAAAATTTCTTTTTTTTAAGAATAGCATGGTCCCGGGTTATCACTTCTCCATACAGACACAAATTCAATTTCATATTCATCTTTGTGTTCTATTCCATATCTTATTACTATTTTAACATTTTCTCAATAATTTTTCCCTTCCCCTGGTTTTCTCAATCTTACTTTTAATTATCTCATTCCTTCCTAAATTCAGTTATGTATATCTTTTTCTAAGTTTCAGTATCTTTCTAGTCATTATATTTATACTTTGGTCTATCCTATTTCAATTTCATATTTTCTTTTCTCATTAAACAAAAATTTTCCCTATAGTTACTAATTGGAGTATGACACCTTTGTATCTTTTAATTTTTATCCATTCAACTCTTGTTTAAACTTCAATTTATGCCTTTACAATTATAACATTCAATATAACACATTCCAATTGAATTCTTCTTGGTACATTTTTAAAATACGCACTAAGTTCTTAAAGAGAATATATATATATAACAATAATGAATAAAATATTTATTCTATTCCAATTCAGCTCTATCTTAGTTATAATCTTTGACATCTTTAACATTTCTTTTCAATAGAGTATCATACTTCTAGGAATACTTATAATATTTCCATAATTTTTTCATGTTTCTTTCATATTTCTCTTCACTTAAATTTTTATAACACATTTATCATAATTAAAATGTTCCCTTTCTTTCCTAATTTCATTCTCTCATTCTCTTTATTTCATTTATTACACATTCCATTACATTACAATGAGTATTTTATCTATCATTTTAATCACACTTGTTTCATATTTTCAAATTTCATTTCTATTTCTAATATAACAATACTATCTTATGTACCCTTGCAGAATCCCCCTATCAATTAAATCTTCACCCATTATCTCTGTGTCTTCTAAATAGGCTTATACCCTTAATCCTTGTATGTTTTCCCTGTTTCTCTATGTCCTGTTTCTGTCCTCTATAATTTCTTTTCCTTTCCCCCCTCCTCTTCTCCCTTCCCTTTTTGACCCCTTCTCTCTCTAATTCTGATTCTCTCTTCAGTAATCCTCTCTTCTGTTTCTTCCTAATGTTGTAATTACTTTTCAAACTATTCTTTTTGGGGGTTGGTCATAATTGATCATAAAATCAGGCGAAACTCACTTAACAAGTATAGTACTTTGCTTAGCAACAGAAATTCTGTGGTCGTAGGTCGAGGACTGCTCATACTGGCCTTATTCATACAGCTTATTTAACAGGCTCAAAGATTGTTCCAGCTGTCTACAGGTTGCCCTCGACTTACAACAGTTCATTTAGTGACCGTTCAAAGTTACAACAGGATTGAAAAAAGTGACTTACGACCATTATTCACAGTTATGACCGCTGCAACATCCCCATGGTTACGTGAGCAAAATTAGGGGGCTTGGTAACTGACTCATATTTATGACGGTTGCAATGTCCTGGGGTCAGGTAATCTCACTTGGCGGCCTTCTAACAAGCAGTCAATGGGGAAGCCAAATTCACTTAACAACTTGGTACTCACTTCCCAACTGCAGTGGTTCACTTAACAACTCTGTCAAGACACGTCGCAAAACTGACTTAACTGTCTCACTCAACCACAGAAAGACATTCCAGAAATATCTCTGATCTTCTTCATCCAAGTGCACATGTAGATTGTAGACCTAATAGTTGTAACTGTGAGAGGGATCTTGGAATCTTAGCGGACAACCAGTTAAACCAGTTAAATATGAGCCAACATTGTGCGGTGTCAGCCAAAAAAGCCAATGCAATCCCTAAGTTGCATTAACAGAGGGATTCAATCAAGATCACGTGAGGTACTAATACTACTCTGTAAAGCCTTGGCAAGACCACACCTGGAATATTCCATCCAGTTTTGGTCACCACACTATAGATGTTGAGACTCTGGAAAGAGTGCAGAGAAGAGCAACCAGGATGATTAGGGGACTGGAGACTAAAACATATGAAGAACAGTTGCAGGAATTGGGCTTGGCTAATCTAGGGAAGAGAAGGACCAGGGGAGACAGGATAGCAGTCTTCCAATATTTGAGGGGCTGCCAGAGAGAGGAGAGGGCCAAGCTATTTCCTAAAGCCCCTGAAGGCCAGACAAGGAATAATGGATGGAAACTGAACAAGGAGAGATTTAACCTGGAAATAAGGAGAATTTTTTTTGACAGTGTGAACAATCAACCCATGGAACAAAAGTTGCCTTCAGAAGTTGTGGGAGCGTCATCACTGGAAGCTTTCAAGAAAATATTTGTTATTTAGGGCCTTGCTCTTCTTTCTCCTTCATTCAAGCATGCTAATCGCCACTGTATTTTTCTAACCCACCCAATATCTAAGGGGCTGCCAAAAAGAAGAAAGGGGACATCCTATTCTCCAAAGCAGAGGTCTCCGACCTTAGCAACTTTTTAAGACTTGTGGACTTCAACTCTTCAAGGTGCAGCTTGCTGGCTGAGGAATTCTGGGAGTTGAAGTCCACAAGTCCTAAAGTTGGCCAAGGTTGGAGACCCCTGTTCTGAAGCACCTGAAGGAGCAATGGATGGAAACCTACCAAGGAGAGAAGCAACCTAGGACTCTGGAGAAATTTCGTGACATTAGCACAAGTTTTAAGAAGAGATTGGACAACCTTTTGTCTGAAATGGTACATAGGTTCTCCTTGCTGAGCAGGCAATTGGGCTAGAAGACCTCCAAGGTCCCTTCCAGCTTTTCTGTCATTTATTCCCATCACGTGTCCATAATAGGTGAGATTCTGCTTGCTAATCATCTCAGGATAGCGGTCAGCCTTTATTTTCTCTTGGCCCAATTGATTGACTCCTCTTGAAGTCCACGGTAACTTAGTAACCACCTTCAGATCCATAATTCAGAGATGCCTGTCTTCTTCCTCCACTAATTCTTTCTTAAACGCCCAGCTTTTGCAGGCATGCGTCGCTCCTAGGAGGACCCATTGCTTTCACTCTTCTGATCCCTGTTGTCATAGAGATATCCTCACCCTTCGCGGTCTCGCCCAAATTGGCCACTTCTGCCTTTCCTGGGATTAATCATCTTCTACATCTCCAGCGTGCCCCGATTTCTACTTCAGCCCAAGAAAACAAATCTCTCCACCACTTTTGCTTTTTTTGTTTTTGTTTTTTTCCTTTCAGCTGTGACTTTTTTTTTTTTTTTAACTTGAACATTTTGACACGTTACAAAGGTGTCTCTTTTTCAGGAGGCAAGTGGACTTTCTGTTTTTTTTTCTTGGAGGTCGTTTTCACTTCGCATCCAAGAATCTGCTTCAGCTCCGAGTGGATGGCGGGGGGGAAATGGAAGGATTTATATTGCTTGCAGTCATCTGGTCATTTGCATCCTTTTAGAAAGTGGTTGGGGCCACTTGAAAGTTGGTTTGAAAGAGGGGTCAAAGAGGCCGTTTGTGTCAAAACTGAACATCCCTCACTCAACAGAGAGGGAGAGATACAATATCATATATGTCCTGTTTACAACACAGTCCTTTCAGCAGTTCCAAGAAGGCACCACGCCTATTTGCACTACTTTACACTAGTATTTACATCACTCAGATGACCCTGAAGACACTGATAAACCTCCAAGTGGCCTCAATGTTTCTCTGAAAGATGAAAAAGAATATTATAAAATATGGGATTTATTTTATCAATGGCTAGATAAGAAAGCAGAGAAATAACATATATTGCAATATAGAGATAATAGTAAAGATGATATATTGAAATGATATGTTATATTTGATTATTGTGAAAAGAATGATATGAACTAGACATTGTAAAAACGAGATGATATGAACTGCTCGAAAAGGATGATATGAACTTACAATCAAGGTCTAATAATGGTTTGATAACAATATCAGGTATGGATAGCTGATTTATGTAATAAGAATTTTAATTCAAGTTTAGAAGGGAAGACTGTTAACATTCTGCACAACAGATATGTACCAACCAACATACTGTACAATGGAAAGATGGTTTTATTATATGTTTTGTGTTTGTGTTTCCTCTATGTTTGTTGTCAAAATAAAAAATTCTTATTAAAAAAATGTTTCTCTAAAAGGATGCAAATGACCAGCTGTCTGCCAGGAATATAAATCCCTCCATTGCCCACCATCCAGTCAGAGCTGAAGAAGCTCCTTGGATGAGAAGCAAAACTTTCTTGCCGCCATTGTTAAATGAATCACTGCAACTGTTAAGGTAGTAACCTGGTTGTTAAGTGAATCTGGTTTCCCCGTTGAATTTGCTTGTCAGAAGGTCACCAAAGGGGATCACATGACCCCATCGTCATAAATATGAACCAGTTGTCAAGCAGCTGAATTTTGATCATGTGACCATGGGGATTCTGCAATGGACATGAGTATGGAAAACGGCCATAAGTCCTTTTTTTCAGCTCCATTGTAACTTCGAATGGTCACTAAATGAACTGTTGTAAGTTGAGGACTTACAACTGTATTTTGGAGAGAAAAGACCTGTAATACGCAGGCTTCCAACCAAGTGCTCCTATAGATGTTTTAATGCAGTGGTCCCCAACCACCGGGCCCCAGACCGGTACCGGTCCGTGGATCATTTTTTACTGGGCTGCAAAGAAGTGGGCGCCGCCATCTTGTTTCGACGGCGCTTGAGAAAGTGCTTCCGGGTGAGCTTGTCGATCGTCGGTTGGAAAGTGGTGTTGGGTGCTGAAGTAATCCTCACGCCTTAGTTTCATCGAAGGGGGGGGGGGCGGCTTTGAACGAAGAGCCGTCCCAATGGCGGTGGAGTCTTGCGTTACTCAGGAGGAGATTAAGAAAGAGCTTGAAAAGCCCATCGGCCGCGAGAAGGTACAAAGGAGTTGAAGGTGGCGGGGAGAAGCGGGGGACGGCTGGCTGGCCGGTCGCTCGGCTCGCCTTGCCTTGGTCGTGCGTGCTGATGCCGGTACCGGTCCGTGGATCATTTTGTGATGCCGGTACCGGTCCGTGGGACAAAAAAGGTTGGGGGCCACTGTTTTAATGGACGAGAGATAATAGAAAGAAAGTAAACCAGGTGCAGAACACTTACAGAAATGGCACTGACAAGATAATGCAGCTGGTTTTTTCTCACCTTTTCTGAATGAGAGTTGGAACACTTTTTCAAGGAATATCCAGCCAGCCTGCCAATTGGATGGGGAGTCCAAAATGACAATGTGCAAATTGAGGGTTGAGGAAGCTTTAAAAGAGGGACATATACTCTTTTTTTTATGAAAGTAAAACGACGAACACTTTGGATATCTACTTGTTCATCTTTTTATAAGTGTTTATTCTGTCTATGTATAGAATATTCTATATTCTGGGATGTAGCTGAAAATATTAGAGCTGCTTACAATTTTGTGTGTATGTATGTTTTGTGTGTGTGTGTCTTAGAAACAGCCCATTTCCTTCACAGAGCAACTCTGAGCGATCTGCAAGTAAAATATAAAAACATAAAAACTGTGTACAAAAATAGTTATCTATAGAATAGCTATAGAACTGTTACAGAATCAATGGCGGAAGCATTGGAAGAAACATCAAGTTACAAACTGACTAAATCAAGATTAAAAAAAAAACAGAGATAATATCGACCCAAAGAGACTTGATATTTGTGACTTCATTGGTAGACAAAATAATTATCCAGCTGGACTCCAAATTGTCTTAATCTGCTTTAGAATAGTTGTTAAGTGTCCTCTGCTTTTATCGTTGACAAAACCAACTTTAGAAGAAGGAAAAAACGTGTAGCCCAGGGCTGAACTGCGAGGTCCTTGGAGGTCACTGAGCTAAGTTGTTTTCTTGCAGACGTTTCATAACCCAACTAGGTAAGATCATCGGTGCCGGAAGGCAGTAGGATTTGTTCTCAGCTCCCGTGCTCTCAGCAAACCCCATTCGCTAGTAGCACTGATGATGTTATCTAGTTGAGTCATGAAACGTCTGCACCCCCCCCAAAAAAGGCAACCAAGCTCAGAGATCACCAGGGAAAACCCCACTAAAAAAAAATAACAGTTTTCTCAATTTAAAGCAGAAAGAGGTTATCTTGTCTTTCTTTTTCCCCCTCAAGCTAATTTTGTGGCAGATGGAGACAAGGCTCCCTGTTCCTCCCCTTGTGCTTCCTTCTCCGCTGAAGACTCGGAAGAAGATTCCATCGCTCCTAATGACTGCAAGAAGGTAAGGCTTTGGCATCCCATAATTGTCATCCCTCATTAGCACAGCTGCCTGAGGGGTACGGTGGCCTAGAGGTGGAGTTATCAGACAACAGATAATGCACTGAATAATAGAACCTTCAGTCCTAAGGGAGGTTCGGCTGTGCTTAAAAGCAGAGCCGAAGATCTAAAGACTAGCTAGAAAGCAAGAAATCCAATGATTTCCTGCTTCCTAGCTAATCTAAATCTCCCGGCACAGCAGAACAGCTGATGGTCAGAAAAAGGAAAAATAGCAACTTAGTAGGCAAGTTTGCCGGGTAAAGAGTGAGCGGGCGGGGAGGATTCCCACGGGCCATGTGGGCGGCGCAGCCTTGTGTTTCTGCGCAGACCGTTTTAATTGCTTTGTGGGGGGTGCTCTGGGGGTGAGATTTCTCTGCGGCCCACCAAAATTTTCTCAGGGCCCACCAGTGTGCCAGGGCCCACCGTTTGGCGACTGTTGATTACAGATAGTCCTCAACTTACAACCATTCACTTAGTGACTGTTCAACGTTACAACAGCATTGAAAGCATGACTTAGGGCCGTTTTTCCACTCTTATGACCGTTGCAGCGTCCTCGTGGTCACGTGATCCAAGCTTCAGGCATGTATTTATGACAGTTGTACTGCCCCGTGGTCACGAGATCAACATTTGCGACCTTCCCAGCCGGCTTCCGACAAGCCAAATCATCTGGGAGAAGCCAGATGTCAAGGTTTCAAGTGATCCCTCTCCAGCAATAAGAACTCTGACTCAAGAACAGTTTATCAGGACATATCATATTGGCACAAGCGTGGTGGGAAACTAGCTCTTAAGTTCCCACCGGTTCTGCACCCAATTAAAATAAAAGTTTGTCACTGCTCTGACCCAGCCTTAGCAGAAGTAAGAGACAGACTCCTTGCCACGGAAAACCCCTCTTTAATTTACCTCTTGTGAATGAATTGGCATTCACCCACCAAAAAGTCCAGACAATAGTCCTTCAAAGAGCGAACGCCAGCAACAGACCTTATCAGTTGAAAGGCTGCAAATTAAGTTCTGGCAAGCAGAACGAAACGCTATGAGCGAAATCTTTGAACTGTTGTCTCCTACGACAACTACTCCCCTTTCTTTCTTTATTCCCCCAGCCAGGGAAGGGCCATTCAGGGTCCCCGTGTGCTTTGCTTCCTGAGTCGACTCCCTGACCTTCGTTGTTCCCCTCTCCTAACAGCTCTGTGCATACGTGTGTCTGGAACAGGCCTCAGCTGTTCTTCCTCCTCACTCATATCAGCCTTCGAAAGCAACTGCCTCTCCGGTGGCTGGGAAATGCCAGATGGTCCTGGCTCTATCTCTGCATCCGAGACAGAGCACCCATCAGAGCCTTCCCCAGACTCCAGAACTGGCCCAAGTTCCACCCCAATCCCCTCATCATCCAATTCTGCCGCCAGCTACGCTGGCGGCTGACAGGCCATAACAGTCTCTCCCCCTCCCCAAAGTCACCAGTCACATGATCCAATCAGCTTACAGTCCAGTTGCTAGGTGACCTCAGTCTCCACCTTCTGAGCACCTGCAGAAATGTCCTTGATTCCCAGGGGAAAGAATTTGATTTTGGGTTCAGGACCCCAGCTATCTCTATACCCCCTCCCAATCCCTGCCCCTCAGCGCCAGTCTGTGTCAGCCCCGAAGCAATGTGAAAACTAAACTCTCATAGGAAAGGCTGCAGGGCAGAAAATTGCTGCAGTTAGGCCAACTTCAGGGCTGACCCCTGATTCGTTTAAAAACTACATGATTCAGATTAAAAGAGTTGGAAGGGACCTTGCAGGTCATCTAGTCCAACCCCCCGCCCGAGCAGGAAGACCCTACACCATTTCTGACAGATGGCAGTCCAACCTCTTCTTGAAAGCCTCCAGGGATGAAGCTCCCACAACTTCTGAGGGCAACTTCTGTTCCATGGGTTGATTGTCCTCACTGTCAGAAAGTTTCTCCTTATTCCCAGGTTAAAACTTTCCTTGTTCAGTTTCCATCCATTAATTCCTTGTCTGGCCTACAGGCACTTTAGAAAACAGCTTGACTCCCCTTCCTCCTCTCTGTGGCAGCCCCTCAAATACTGGAAGACTGCTATCATGTCTCCCCTGGTCCTTCTCTTCCCTAGACCAGCCATGCCCAGTTCCTGCAACTGTTCTTCATATGTTTTAGCCTTCAGTCCCCTCATCATCCTGATTGATCTTCTCTGTACTTTTTCTAGAGTCTCAACCTCTTTTTTGTAACAACTTAACCACTGCAGTGATTTATGTAACAGCTGTGGCAACAGAGGTCCTAAAATGGGACAAGGTTTGTTTAACAACCGTCTTGCTCAGCCACAGAAATTTGGGGCTCGGTTGTGATTGTAAGTTGAGGATTACCTGCACCACTGAAGCTTCCCAGGCAGAGATTTCAGTTAAAGGAAATGTGTTTCCCTTGAGTGGCTGAGGCGCTGATCTTGTCGATCAGAAAGGTCAGCAGTTCGGCAGTTCGAATCCCCAGCACAGCGTAAACGGAGTGAGCTCCCTGTTCCTTGTCCCAGCTTCTGCCAACCTAGCCGTTCGAAAGCATGTAAAAAAAATGCCAAGTAGAAAGACAAGGACGCCTTTGGCGGGAAGGGGAGAGAGTTCCGTGCGCCTTCGGCGTTTAGTCGCGCCGGCCACACGACCGCGGAGACGTCTTCGGACAGCGCTGGCTCTTCTTCGGCTTTGTAACGGAGATGAGCAGCGCCCCCTAGAGCTGGAAACGACTAGCCCGTATACGCACGGGGAACTTTTACCTCTACCTGTCCCTTTTGCAGATGGAATTTAGCCACTCCATCCTCAAAGATGATGTCCTTCCGCTTATAACACCTACGCATTTTACTTTTCCACCCCCTTCAGGAGATCATGTTGGGACCTCAGTATCAGGCCGTTGTCCCTCTCTTGCACTTGAACAGACAGGGGGAAAAAGGTGAGCGGTTTTTCTCTTGCGTGGAGCCTTGTCGCTTTAGCCTTCGGCAGTGCCGTATGGGTGTCTTTAATCTCTCTTCCTAGAAGTTAACCTTCAGGTCCAGGGACTGCGCAAATCGGGCTGTCCTTGGACAAGGCCAGCTGAGGATTTGGGAGTTCTGGAAAAGCAACGAAATAGTCCCTGTGGGGAGAAAAAAAAAAGTGAAAATTGCCATGTTTTGCAGACAATTAAAAGAACAGGCCTTGTGGCTTGAACACTTTGTCTTCTTCTTTGCAAACCTATTTTGAGTTTTTCGTTGAGGTTCTCACACCAGAGTTAAAGTGCTGAATATTTGTCACACAATTGTCATATGTTGCAGCCAGAGTCTAGGACTCAATTTGGTTGAGCCCAGTTTCCTAGGTTCCTTGGAACGGGAATGGAGAAATTGCTTGCTTGCTTATTTCCTTATTTATTTGGTTTCTATCTCCCCCCCTTTTTTTAATCTTATAAGTAACTCAAGGCAGCAACCATACCTAATACTCCTTCCTTCTCCTGTCTTCCCCACAACAATACTGTGAGATGGGTTGGGCTGAGAGAAAAGAACTGGCCCAAAGTCACCCAATCAGCTTTCATGCCTAAAGCGGGACTAGAACTCACCATCTCCTGGTGATAGGCCCAAATTCACCCAGCTGGCTTTCATGCCTAAAGGCGGGACTAGAACTCACCATTTCCTGGTGATTGGCCCAAATCACCCAGCCGGCTTTCATGCCTAAGGCGGGACTAGAACTCACCATCTCCTGGTGATTGGCCCAAAGTCACCCAAGTGGCTTTCACGCCTTAAGGCAGGACTAGAACTCACCGTCTCTTGGTGATTGGCCCAAAGTCACCCAGCCGGCTTTCATGCCTAAGGCGCGACTAGAACTCAACATCTCCTGCTGATTGGCCCAAAGTCACCCAGCCGGCTTTCATGCCTAAGGCGGGACTAGAACTCAACATCTCCTGGTGATAGGCCCAAAGTCACCCAGCTGGCTTTCATGCCTAAGGCGGGACTAGAACTCACCATCTCCTGCTGATTGGCCCAAAGTCACCCAGCCGGCTTTCATGCCTAAGGCGGGACTAGAACTCACCATTTCCCGGTGATTGGCCCAAAGTCACCCAGCCAGCTTTCATGCCTAAGGCGGGACTAGAACTCACCATCTCCCAGTGATTGGCCCAAAGTCACCCAGCCGGCTTTCATGCCTAAAGGGGGACTAGAACTCACCGTTTCTGGCCAGGACTTTAACCACTACACTAAACTCTGGGTTTAGTCTCTCCCTCTCTCTGTGTCTCTCCCTCACTCTTGTTTTTTTATCCAGTCTATGAAAATGATGACCAGTTGCTGTGGGACCCAAACATCCTTCCGGAGAGGGAGGTGGAGGAATTCCTCTTCCGAGCCATCAAGAGGAGATGGGATGAAGTCTCCAATGCCAGGCTTCCTGAAGGAGAGATGGTGAAGGATAACGAACAAGTGAGTGTTGTGTGGCTAAGGCTCCCCATCACGAGGGAGATGGCCGCAAGGGAAGTGCTGATGAGCGGTAGGAAGATTAAGGAATGAGTTAATTTAAAAATCCCGATGCCGCCTCCAACCTCCCCTCAGCAGAGAAGAATACTAGGGCAACAACAACAACAACAAAATAATAATAATAGATTAGTCTTTCCTCAAAGGTTTTTCAGCCCTTGCAGTGATTCTTAACATTTGCGCAAAAGAAGTGACCAGGTCAGACGAAACGTTAGCTACTAGATGCAAAAGCTGGCAGGTGCTTGTCTGGGGAAGGTGTTAGCTAGCTGAGTCATGGAGGAAAAAAAGACAACCAGCTCAGAGAGAGCCAAGGACCGCAGAGATTAACCCTGAGCTGCAGATGTTCTCTCCCCTTGGAGGGAAGGATGTTTCTAAGCCCTGCCAAGATGTCAAGGTCTTCATCATCAGATGCGCAATGGAAGGATCCTTGATGCTCTCTAAGCCTGGTTCTTTTCATGCAGATTTTTTTATTACCCAAAGATCTCAGTGCTGGAAGGGAATGGGGGGGGGAGGTGAAGGAAGGGGAGGTGGTGGAGAAGGGTGCCATGGAGGTGGAGGACATGGAGGAGAACATGGAGAACATGGAGAGGAGGAGATGTGGTGGAGAAGGAGGACATGGAAGAGGAGAGGAGGAGCAGGAGAAGGACATGGAGGAGGAGGAGAGGTAGACAGGAGGAGGACATGGAGATGGAGGAAGGGGAGGTGGAGGACATGGAGGAGAACATGGAGAGGAGGAGGTGTGGTGGAGAAGGAGGACACGGAAGAGGAGAGGAGGAGCAGGAGAAGGACATGGAGGAGGTGGAGGAAGGGGAGGTGGTGGAGAAGAAGGACATGGAGGAGGTGGTGGACATGGAGGAGAACATGGAGAGGAGGAGGTGTGGTGGAGAAGGAGGACACGGAAGAGGAGAGGAGGAGCAGGAGAAGGACATGGAGGAGGTGGAGGAAGGGGAGGTGGTGGAGAAGAAGGACATGGAGGAGAAGGAGGTGGTGGACATGGAGGAGAACATGGAGAGGAGGAGGTGTGGTGGAGAAGGAGGACACGGAAGAGGAGAGGAGGAGCAGGGGAAGGACATGGAGGAGGAGGAGAGGTAGACAGGAGGAGGACATGGAGATGGAGGAAGGGGAGGTGGAGGACATGGAGGAGAACATGGAGAGGAGGAGGTGTGGTAGAGAAGGAGGACACGGAAGAGGAGAGGAGGAGCAGGAGAAGGACATGGAGGAGGTGGAGGAAGGGGAGGTGGTGGAGAAGAAGGACATGGAGGAGAAGGAGGTGGTGGACATGGAGGAGAACATGGAGAGGAGGAGGTGTGGTGGAGAAGGAGGACACGGAAGAGGAGAGGAGGAGCAGGAGAAGGACATGGAGGAGGAGGAGAGGTAGACAGGAGGAGGACATGGAGATGGAGGAAGGGGAGGTGGAGGACATGGAGGAGAACATGGAGAGGAGGAGGTGTGGTAGAGAAGGAGGACACGGAAGAGGAGAGGAGGAGCAGGAGAAGGACATGGAGGAGGTGGAGGAAGGGGAGGTGGTGGAGAAGAAGGACATGGAGGAGAAGGAGGTGGTGGACATGGAGGAGAACATGGAGAGGAGGAGGTGTGGTGGAGAAGGAGGACACGGAAGAGGAGAGGAGGAGCAGGAGAAGGACATGGAGGAGGAGGAGAGGTAGACAGGAGGAGGACATGGAGGAAGGGGAGGTGGAGGACATGGAGGAGAACATGGAGAGGAGGAGGTGTGGTAGAGAAGGAGGACACGGAAGAGGAGAGGAGGAGCAGGAGAAGGACATGGAGGAGGTGGAGGAAGGGGAGGTGGTGGAGAAGAAGGACATGGAGGAGAAGGAGGTGGTGGACATGGAGGAGAACATGGAGAGGAGGAGGTGTGGTGGAGAAGGAGGACACGGAAGAGGAGAGGAGGAGCAGGAGAAGGACATGGAGGAGGAGGAGAGGTAGACAGGAGGAGGACATGGAGATGGAGGAAGGGGAGGTGGAGGACATGGAGGAGAACATGGAGAGGAGGAGGTGTGGTAGAGAAGGAGGACATGGAAGAGGAGAGGAGGAGCAGGAGAAGGACATGGAGCAGGTGGGGAGGTAGACAGGAGGAGGACATGGAGGAGGTGGAGGAAGGGGAGGTGGTGGAGAAGAAGGACATGGAGGAGAAGGAGGTGGTGGAGAAGGATGCCATGGAGGAGGAGGAGGTGGAGGACATGGAGGAGAACATGGAGAGGAGGAGGTGTGGTGGAGAAGGATGACACGGAAGAGGAGAGGAGGAGCAGGAGAAGAACATGGAGAAGGTGGAGAGGTAGACAGGAGGAGGACATGGAGATGGAGGAAGGGGAGGTGGAGGACATGGAGGAGAACATGGAGAGGAGGAGGTGTGGTAGAGAAGGAGGACACGGAAGAGGAGAGGAGGAGCAGGAGAAGGACATGGAGGAGGTGGAGGAAGGGGAGGTGGTGGAGAAGAAGGACATGGAGGAGAAGGAGGTGGTGGACATGGAGGAGAACATGGAGAGGAGGAGGTGTGGTGGAGAAGGAGGACACGGAAGAGGAGAGGAGGAGCAGGAGAAGGACATGGAGGAGGAGGAGAGGTAGACAGGAGGAGGACATGGAGATGGAGGAAGGGGAGGTGGAGGACATGGAGGAGAACATGGAGAGGAGGAGGTGTGGTAGAGAAGGAGGACATGGAAGAGGAGGAGGAGCAGGAGAAGGACATGGAGCAGGTGGGGAGGTAGACAGGAGGAGGACATGGAGGAGGTGGAGGAAGGGGAGGTGGTGGAGAAGAAGGACATGGAGGAGAAGGAGGTGGTGGAGAAGGATGCCATGGAGGAGGAGGAGGAGGTGGAGGACATGGAGGAGGACATGGAGAGGAGGAGGTGTGGTGGAGAAGGAAGACACGGAAGAGGAGAGGAGGAGCAGGAGAAGAACATGGAGGAGGAGGAGAGGTAGACAGGAGGAGGACATGGAGATGGAGGAAGGGGAGGTGGAGGACATGGAGGAGAACATGGAGAGGAGGAGGTGTGGTAGAGAAGGAGGACATGGAAGAGGAGAGGAGGAGCAGGAGAAGGACATGGAGCAGGTGGGGAGGTAGACAGGAGGAGGACATGGAGGAGGTGGAGGAAGGGGAGGTGGTGGAGAAGAAGGACATGGAGGAGAAGGAGGTGCTGGAGAAGGATGCCATGGAGGAGGAGGAGGTGGAGGACATGGAGGAGGACATGGAGAGGAGGAGGTGTGGTGGAGAAGGAAGACACGGAAGAGGAGAGGAGGAGCAGGAGAAGAACATGGAGGAGGAGGAGAGGTAGACAGGAGGAGGACATGGAGATGGAGGAAGGGGAGGTGGAGGACATGGAGGAGAACATGGAGAGGAGGAGGTGTGGTAGAGAAGGAGGACACGGAAGAGGAGAGGAGGAGCAGGAGAAGGACATGGAGGAGGTGGAGGAAGGGGAGGTGGTGGAGAAGAAGGACATGGAGGAGAAGGAGGTGGTGGACATGGAGGAGAACATGGAGAGGAGGAGGCGTGGTGGAGGAGGACACGGAAGAGGAGAGGAGGAGCAGGAGAAGAACATGGAGAAGGTGGAGAGGTAGACAGGAGGAGGACATGGAGATGGAGGAAGGGAGGTGGAGGACATGGAGGAGAACATGGAGAGGAGGAGGTGTGGTAGAGAAGGAGGACACGGAAGAGGAGAGGAGGAGCAGGAGAAGGACATGGAGGAGGTGGAGGAAGGGGAGGTGGTGGAGAAGAAGGACATGGAGGAGAAGGAGGTGGTGGACATGGAGGAGAACATGGAGAGGAGGAGGTGTGGTGGAGAAGGAGGACACGGAAGAGGAGAGGAGGAGCAGGAGAAGGACATGGAGGAGGAGGAGAGGTAGACAGGAGGAGGACATGGAGATGGAGGAAGGGAGGTGGAGGACATGGAGGAGAACATGGAGAGGAGGAGGTGTGGTAGAGAAGGAGGACACGGAAGAGGAGAGGAGGAGCAGGAGAAGGACATGGAGGAGGTGGAGGAAGGGGAGGTGGTGGAGAAGGAGGTGGTGGACATGGAGGAGAACATGGAGAGGAGGAGGTGTGGTGGAGAAGGAGGACACGGAAGAGGAGAGGAGGAGCAGGAGAAGGACATGGAGGAGGAGGAGAGGTAGACAGGAGGAGGACATGGAGATGGAGGAAGGGGAGGTGGAGGACATGGAGGAGAACATGGAGAGAGGAGGAGGTGTGGTAGAGAAGGAGGACACGGAGAGAGGAGAGGAGGAGCAGGAGAAGGACATGGAGGAGGTGGAGGAAGGGGAGGTGGTGGAGAAGAAGGACATGGAGGAGAACATGGAGAGGAGGAGGTGTGGTGGAGAAGGAGGACACGGAAGAGGAGAGGAGGAGCAGGAGAAGGACATGGAGAAGGTGGAGAGGTAGACAGGAGGAGGACATGGAGATGGAGGAAGGGGTGGTGGTGGAGAAGAAGGACATGGAGGAGAAGGAGGTGGTGGAGAAGGATGCCATGGAGGAGGAGGAGGAGGTGGAGGACATGGAGGAGGACATGGAGAGGAGGAGGTGTGGTGGAGAAGGAAGACACGGAAGAGGAGAGGAGGAGCAGGAGAAGAACATGGAGGAGGAGGAGAGGTAGACAGGAGGAGGACATGGAGATGGAGGAAGGGGAGGTGGAGGACATGGAGGAGAACATGGAGAGGAGGAGGTGTGGTAGAGAAGGAGGACATGGAAGAGGAGAGGAGGAGCAGGAGAAGGACATGGAGCAGGTGGGGAGGTAGACAGGAGGAGGACATGGAGGAGGTGGAGGAAGGGGAGGTGGTGGAGAAGAAGGACATGGAGGAGAAGGAGGTGCTGGAGAAGGATGCCATGGAGGAGGAGGAGGTGGAGGACATGGAGGAGGACATGGAGAGGAGGAGGTGTGGTGGAGAAGGAAGACACGGAAGAGGAGAGGAGGAGCAGGAGAAGAACATGGAGGAGGAGGAGAGGTAGACAGGAGGAGGACATGGAGATGGAGGAAGGGGAGGTGGAGGACATGGAGGAGAACATGGAGAGGAGGAGGTGTGGTAGAGAAGGAGGACACGGAAGAGGAGAGGAGGAGCAGGAGAAGGACATGGAGGAGGTGGAGGAGAAGGGAGGTGGTGGAGAAGAAGGACATGGAGGAGAAGGAGGTGGTGGACATGGAGGAGAACATGGAGAGGAGGAGGCGTGGTGGAGGAGGACACGGAAGAGGAGAGGAGGAGCAGGAGAAGAACATGGAGAAGGTGGAGAGGTAGACAGGAGGAGGACATGGAGATGGAGGAAGGGGAGGTGGAGGACATGGAGGAGAACATGGAGAGGAGGAGGTGTGGTAGAGAAGGAGGACACGGAAGAGGAGAGGAGGAGCAGGAGAAGGACATGGAGGAGGTGGAGGAAGGGGAGGTGGTGGAGAAGAAGGACATGGAGGAGAAGGAGGTGGTGGACATGGAGGAGAACATGGAGAGGAGGAGGTGTGGTGGAGAAGGAGGACACGGAAGAGGAGAGGAGGAGCAGGAGAAGGACATGGAGGAGGAGGAGAGGTAGACAGGAGGAGGACATGGAGATGGAGGAAGGGGAGGTGGAGGACATGGAGGAGAACATGGAGAGGAGGAGGTGTGGTAGAGAAGGAGGACACGGAAGAGGAGAGGAGGAGCAGGAGAAGGACATGGAGGAGGTGGAGGAAGGGGAGGTGGTGGAGAAGAAGGACATGGAGGAGAACATGGAGAGGAGGAGGTGTGGTGGAGAAGGAGGACACGGAAGAGGAGAGGAGGAGCAGGAGAAGGACATGGAGGAGGAGGAGAGGTAGACAGGAGGAGGACATGGAGATGGAGGAAGGGGAGGTGGAGGACATGGAGGAGAACATGGAGGACACGGAAGAGGAGAAGGAGGACACGGAAGAGGAGAGGAGGAGCAGGAGAAGGACATGGAGGAGGTGGAGGAAGGGGAGGTGGTGGAGAAGAAGGACATGGAGGAGAACATGGAGAGGAGGAGGTGTGGTGGAGAAGGAGGACACGGAAGAGGAGAGGAGGAGCAGGAGAAGGACATGGAGAAGGTGGAGAGGTAGACAGGAGGAGGACATGGAGATGGAGGAAGGGGTGGTGGTGGAGAAGGATGCCATGGAGGAGGAGGAGGTGGTGGAGAGGAGGAATTGGAGGAGAAGGACTGTGGGGTCCTTGGTGCTCCCTGAGCTTGGTTGTTTTCTTGCACACGTTTCTTCATAATGCCACTTAGGGGCGCTGCAGTTGAGCCTGGTTCCTCCTCAGCCATTGTTATCCTATCGTTTCTGTGCACGGTGCCAGACAACGACAAGGTCTCACTGCTTCTTCCCATCCCCTTCCCTGCTCAGGTTCCTGCTTCTCAGCAGCCTCTTTCTTGTCCCCATAGCCAGAGCTGCTTTTCCAATCGTCCTCGTTGTGTCTCCCACAGGCGCTCTACGAATTGGTGAAATGTAACTTCAACGCAGAAGAAGCTTTACGGCGACTCCGGTTCAATGTGAAGGTCATTCGAGGTGAGACAGAAGGAAAGTTCTTCTACCTTTCTCTTTTTTCTATCTTTCTGTTGTTTGGCAGAAGCTCTGTGGTCCCACTGGAACCCGCCCACCCCTCTCCCCCGGATTCCCCAAGTTCACCTTTTCAAACCTGGTGCCCCTGAGGAGAACAGGTAGTCCTCGGCTTAAAACAGTTCGCTTCGTGAGCGTTGGAAGCTATAATGGTCCTGAATACAGTGACTTGTGACTGTTTTTCACACTTCTTTTGATGATCCGGGGTGTGGCACAAAGGCAACACAGATAAGCAATAAGAGTCCCCTTAGTATCTCCAACTTTGTCCAGGTTACCTTCTGGGCTTGAGAAAAATTCTCCCAGGAACAGCCTTTGACTGTAGAAAATAGTAGTCCAAAACAAGGTACACACAAACTGTAACTTAAAATCCAAACAAACCAAACTGAAATAATTAGTTTGGCAGGGCAGGAGCAAGAATTTCCGACTTGAAAGCACGGCAAAACTCACACTGTTGGGAAGATGCCAGGAACCCAGATAAGCCACAATGATACAAGATAAATTCACGTTTGCTCCCAACAACTTGCCGTGCGCAGCTTCCTCTTTTATACACTTTGTTCCCAGCTGCAGCTAATGAAGGGAATCAGGACCCTTTCCTTCCCCATAAGCCACGCAACCCATGTTGCTCCCTTCTCCATTCCTCCCTGCATGCCCTAGGATGAAGAGGGGGTGGGCCTGGGTCTTCCTCTGAACTCTCTCTCCCTTGTTCTCCCCCTCTCCTGCTCTGCCCAGCCAGACTTTGCCCTTCCCCAGTTTCTTCCACAGCCAACGGAACCACACTCCCACTCCCTGTCAGCTGTTCAGCTTTCTCCACCGAGTCAGATTCTGACAGGGGCACAACACTTATGACCATGGTCACGTGATCAGAATTCAAACACTTGGCAACTGGCTCCTATTTATGACGTTCACAGTTTCCCGGGATCATGTGATCACATTTTGCGACCTTCCGATGATCAAAGTCAATGGGAAAGCCAAAGATTCACTTAACAACCTGTGTTAGTAACTTAACAACTGCAGGGATTCACTTAACAGCTGTGGCAAGTAAAGTGGAGCAAAATTCACTTAACAACTGTCTCGCTTAGCAACAGAAATTTTGGGCTTCATTGTGGTGGTAAGTCAAGGACTGTATGTACTTATTACATTTAAAGAAACAAAATGAAATAAAGGTGTAAGGAGACTTGGTAGATAAAGAATAAAGTGCCACTAAATGAACAAAGGGGACGCGGTTGCTCAGGGGCTGATGCTGAGCTTGTCGATCAGAAAGGTTCGGCAGTTCAGCGGTTCAAATCCCTAGCGCCGCATCATGGAGTGAGCTCCCGTTCCTTGGACCAGCTTCTGCCAACCTAGCAGTTCGAAAGCATATGAAAAATGCAAGTACAAAAATAGGCACCACTTTGGTGGGAAGGTAACAGCATTCTGTGCGCCTTTAGCGTTTAGTCATGCCAGCCACCTGACCACGGAGACGTCTTCGGACAGCGCTGGTTCTTCTTCAGCTTTGTAACGGAGATGAGCAGCGCCCCCTAGAACCAGAAACAACGACTAGCATGCATGTGCAAGGGGAACTTTTACCTTTATGAACAAAATGTTTGCAAATACCACCAAATTTGAATTTCCTTGTCTCATTAATTTATTATTGAAAAGTATAGAACTAAGTTTCTTATATCATTTTAACTAGAAATCTCTAGTTATTACTATTATAAGAGCATTCACGTCTGTCTAGGCATTGATATTTGTGTATAGATGAATTAAATTATTGGATTAAATTTGATTAAATTATTGATATTTGTGTATGGATAGATTATTGGATTAAATCTGGATTAAAAATTAATATGTATCGCTAATCCATATGCATTATGCCATAATACATACATACATACATACATACATACATAAATAAATATTGGTAGCACTACTGTTGGTACAGGTGGTCCTCAACTTACAACCACAGTTGAGCCTGACATTCCTGTTGTTAAAGTGAGACATTTGTTAAGTGCGTTTTGTCCCATTTTACAATCTTACCTGCCACAGATATTAAGCGAATCTCCGCAGTTGTTAGCTTAGTAACACGGTCGTTAAGCGAATCTGGCTTCCCCATTGTCTTGGCTTGTCAGAAGGTCGCAAAGGGGGATCACGTGACCCCAGGACCTTCAGCCGTCATAAATATGAATCAGTTGCTAAGCGCCTGAATTCTGGTCACCATGAGATACTGCAATAAGTGTGGGGAAAAAAATGACATAAATCACTTTTTTTTCAGTGATGTTGTAACTTCGGTCATTAAATGAACTTTTGTAAGTCGAGGACTGCCTGTATTCCTTTAAAAGGAAAAGAAATAGAAAGGAAAGGGGAGGGGGGAGGATTAAAAAAAAAAGAAAGAAAAGAAAAAGGTTGATTAAAGGTAAAGGTTACCCATAGATCAATTTCACCCCCCGAGCGGATGTTTTAAACCTGGATTTCCAGTTTAATCTCAGCCCTTAAATGTGAAGAGAAGGAAAGGCTGCTGGGTTAACAAAAGATCCATCCTGCCAAAGACGTGGTTGAAAACATAGACAGAACAGAGCCCCCTATCCAGGTGGATTCAAGGACAAGAGTTAATGAAGAATTAATCAAGGTGAAGGGAAGAGGTTTGAACACCTCACTGAGCCATATTACACTTAGCTCTGAGACGTCCTCCAAACCAGCAGTGATTAAGACGGAGAATGTTGGCTACCTTAGGAAGCCAGGCTTTGTTTTCGAGTTTGAACATCTAAATGAGGGGCGTCAAACTCGCGTCGTCACGGCAGCGTCACATGACGCATAGGGACTTTCCCCCCCCTTCCTTAAACCGGGCAGGAGTGGGGGGGCCAGTATGTGACGCATCTGGCCTGCGAGTTTGACACCCCCTGATCTAAATCGTTTGTGTAGGTCTGAAGGAGGTTCGATCGTGCACTTAAATGTCCTCTTCCAGCTTCTGTATGACAGAATAATAGAGTTGGAAGGGACCTCGGAGGTCTTCTAGTCCAACCCCTTGCTCAAGCAGGAGACCTTATAGTATACCATTTCAGACAAATGGCTGTCCAATCTCTTGTTTAAAACATCCAGTGTTGGAGCATTCGTAACTTCTGGAGTCAAGTAGTTCCGCTGGTTAATTGTTCTCACTGACGGGAAATTTCTTCTTCTGGGTTTTGGGTTGCTTTTCTCCTTGATTACTTTCCACCCATTGCTTCTTGTCCTGCCTTCAGGTGCTTTAGAGAATAGCTTGACTCCCTCTTCTTTGTGGCAAACCCTGAGATACTGGAAGACTGCTCTCATGTCACTCCAGGTCCTTCTTCTCATTAATCTAGACATAGCAATAGCAGTTAGACTTATATACCGCTTTATGGTGCTTTACAGCCCTCTCTAAGCAGTTTTACAGGGTCAGCCTGTTGCCCCCAACGATTTGGGTCCTCCTTTTACCCACCTCGGATGGATGGAAAACTGAGTCAACCTTGAGCCTTGATACCCAATTCCTAGTGTTTTAGTATTTAGTATTTATTTGATTTGTCAATCGCTCACAAGATACAGGTATAAGAATAAATAAAGTGTTGAATACATGAGATAGATACGTATAAGAAAAATAAAAAGAAACAATAGGACAGGGACGGTGGGCACGTTGGTGCACTTATGCATGTCCCCTACAGACCTCTTAGGAAAGGGGTGAGGTCAATAGTAGACAGTCTAAGGTTAAAGTTTTTGGGGTTTGGGGAAGAAACCACAGAGTCAGGTAGAGTATTCCAGGCATTGACCACTCTTGCTTGAAGTCGTATTTCCTGCAATCAAGTTTGGTGCGGTTAACCTTGAGTTTGTATCTATTGTGTGCTCTTGTGTTGTTATGGTTGAAGCTGAAGTATTCATTGACAGGTAGGACATTGCAATGTATGATTTTATATACTGTACTTAAATCGGACCGGAGGTGGCGTCGTTCTAGGTTTTCTAGGTCTAGAGTTTCCTGTGGCTGTTCTTCATATGTTTTGGCCTCCCGGCCGCTAATCATCACGAAAACCTCGAGAATAAGGAGAGGAAGACCAGAGCACAAAAGCAGCAGCATTTTTTTTTCCTTCTCTGATCTATTTTACAAGTAGTCCTCAACTTACGACCACAATGGAGCCTGTGAGTGAGTTTTGCCCCCTTTTACGACTTTCCTTGCCACATTTGTCAAGCGAGCCACTGCAGCTATTAAATTAGTGACACCGTTGTTAAGTGAATGTGGTTCCCCCATTAACGCTGCTGGTCAGAAGGTCCCAAAAGGTGATCACATGACCCCGGGACACTGCCAACCGTCATAAATGTGAGTCAGCTGTCAGGCATCCAAATGCAAATCCTGTGACCATGGGGATGCTGAAACGGCTACAAGTGTGAGAAATGATCCTAACTCGCTTTTTTCAGCACCATTGTGACTTTGAGTGGTCACTAAGGGAACTGTTGTAAGTCAAGGACTACCCGTACTTAACACAGTTCATTTAGAGACCGTTCAAAATTACAACGGCACTGAAGGATGTGCCTTATGACCATTTTTTCACACTTAACGACCGTTGCAGCGTCCCCATGATCAAAATTCAGACACTTGGTGACTGGCTCACGTTTACGACAGTCGCAGTGTCCCACGTGATCCCCTTTTGCGACCTTCAGACAAGCAAAGTCAATGGGGGAAGCCAGATTCCCTTAACGAATGTATGACTCGCTTAGCAACCGTAGTGATTCACTTAAGAACTGTGGCGAGGAAAGTTATAAAACAAGGCAAAGCCTAAACAAAAACGCCTCGCTTAACAAGTGACATTTTGGGCTCCTCGTAAGTCAAGGACCAGCTGTAATCCGGTTGCTAGAATCCTTGCGACCTCTCCCTCTTCCCCTTTCAGTGGATCTTGCTAAGCAGCTTCTGTGTAGCTCGTGCACTTTGTGCGAAAGTGGAAGGACAGAACGTTTCCAAGGCAGTCGTACGCCTCCGGCCTTAAAAGAAAGAAAGAATCGTGGATCAGGGATCAATGCAACAATTAAATGCAGTCACTTCCAATAAAGTCAGGATCTCGTTGCTGAACGATCCGGCAAGACCAGATGAAAATATCCGTCAGTGCTTGGGGATTGAAATATATTTCTCCTTTAAAATATATATATATATATATATCATCTGCCTCAGTTATTGAACAGCTTAAAAAAAAAATCTACATGTCAGGCTACGGAACTTTTCCCATTCACTCAACAAGAATGAACTTCTGAAAACGTATCCAAACGTATTACAAAAAAATTCTTTATTGAGATGAGACCATTCCTGTAGGAGTTCAAAGCAGCGTCTGAGGTCTCTCAAGCATACAGGGATAGATAAGGGAGTTTAGAACCCCTCCCCTTATCTCGATGTGTATTTAGTGAAACAAAAGCCAGTATGTTAATTCCTCCCCACCCGTCTTGTTAAAACGAACTATTCGAGAGATTCCCAACGTACGAAATCTCACTGTGGAATTTTTATGACCTTCTCATCTCCTGGTTGGGCCTCTCAGAGGTGATAGTTCTGGCCATCTGGCTTTTTCTCCCTCCATCGTATCATGTGTGGGTTGTACAAATTCGATCTAAGATTAAATATATTCAGGTTAGATCAAGAAAGGATTTCTTTATCAGCCTCCCCCACCCCTTTTCTGCTTCCACTGAAGAAATGACAGATACACGGATCTGATACTACATGGAGTTCTCTAGTTTCTAAAAGTTTAGGAAAATTAGCTATGATGCTTTTTCTTTATAGAGAATATCTATCTATCTATCTATCTATCTTATCTATCTATATCTATCTTACCTATCTATATCTATCTATATCTATCTATCTATCTATCTATCTATCTATCTATCTAACTATCTTTACCTACCTATCTATTTACCCATGTGTGTGTGTGTGTGTGTGTGTGTGTGTGTGTGTGTGTGTGTGTGTTATTCAGCTTTGTTTGGGTATTTTCCCACGTCATTATAGTTGTGCTTTTAAAGTTGTAGCAACGTTTCGGTAGAATCTCATCTGCCATCATTCGTCTGATGAACACAATACAGAAGCCTGATGATGGCACATGAAATTTTGCCGAAACGTTGCCACAACTTTAAAAGCACAACTATAATGACGTGGGAAAATACCTGAACAAAGCTGAATACCATACATGTAAGTACCCGCAAAAACTTAAGAAAACATGTGTGTGTGTGTGTGTGTGTGTGTGTGTAACGTCTTTCTTTCCTTTCTTTCTTTTTCTTCCTTCTTTCTTTCCTTTCTTTTTCTTCCTTCCTTCATTTCTTTTTCTTTCTTCCTTCCTTTCCTTCCTTCCTTTCTTGTAATCCTCAATGGCACAATTAACCCCCAAATTTCTTTTGCTATGAGAGACAGTTGTTCAGTGAGTTTTGCCCCATTTGACAACCTCTCTGGCCAGGGTTGTTAAGTGAATCACTGCAGTTTTTAAGTTAGTGAATAATTGTTAAGTGAATCGGGCTTCCCCATTGACTTCGCCTGTCGGAAAGTCCCCAAAGGTGATCACATGATCCTGGGGCTCTGCAACCGTCATAAATATGAGTCAGTTGCCAAGCGCCTGAATTTTGCTACAATAGTTGTGTGAACGATGGCCATAAGCCACTTTGATCAGTGCCACTGTAACTTCGAATGGCCACTAAACAAACGTTGTAAGTCGAGAACCACCTTTACAAAAATGACCATTAGAGACCGAGTGCATCTACTGTCAGTAAAATGTGATATTAGGGCAAGAAAATAAGGGGGAAAAAAGTTTGCTAGTCCTGCTTTAATTCTTCTTGATGGCTTTCAAGATTCTGCTCTCTTAACTTACAGCGATAAAGTCAAATTCTACTATTTCTGGCAGTCGTTATTTCCTGACCTGGCCTACCTTGAAGGGCTGACATTTTTTCCCGATTTTTTTTTCTCTCCCCCTTACAGATGAGCTCTGCGCCTGGAGTGAAGAAGAATGCAGAAACTTTGAACATGGATTCCGGGTGCATGGAAAAAACTTCCACCTCATTCAAGCCAACAAGGTAATTTTAAAGCCACCCACTTTCAAAACCAGCCAGGTATCTGTAGGTCCTCTGTGACTGCAGGTGAGTCTCAAGCAGGTGAGTCTCCTTGTGGCCAGGAGCGGGCTGCCATTTTTTTAACAACCGGTTCTCTGGCTGGGTAGGCGTGGCCGGTTGGTCATGTGACTGGGTGGGCGATGTCAGTCATCACACCCAGCCCGCCTCCCAGCGGGGCTAATCCCAACACTGGCTGGCCCTGGCCTCGCCCATTTTTCGGCCTGTTTTTTGGCCTGTTTGGGGGGGGCATTTTCAAGCTGTTTTCAGACCCTTTTTGGGCCATTTTTCCAGCCAAAATCAGCCTGAAAACAGCCCTAAAAACAGACTATTTTGGGCCATTTTCAGGCCATTTCGGGGGGAAAAATCAGCCTGAAAATGCCCCCCAAAACAGCCTGAAAGTCCGAAAAAAACAGGCCATTTTCAGGCTTTTTAGGCCAATTTTCACCCCCAAAATGGCCAAAAACAGCCTAAAAAATAGGTGGGCAGGGCCAGCTGGTGATCTGATTTGCTGGTTCTCCGAACCGTGCAAAATCGGAACAAGGAGTTCAGGTGAACCGGTCCGAACCTGCAGCATCCCACCTCTGATTCTGGCTCCATTGCAAAGGTATAGAAGAAAAGGCTAGGTTGCAGGAGGCTGACTTCATTTCTTACTCCTTGTTACCTTCTTGCATGGTCTGGCAAGTCTGGGCATCGTGATGGCAATTTAGACCAAGGGCGTCCAACCTTAGCAAGTTTAAGACCTGTGAACTTCAACTCCCAGAATTCCTCAGTCAGCCATGTGACTCTGCTAGTCACAACTGACTTTATGGGTGGTGCGCATCTCTGTTTCAAGGTCATTGAGCTGTGTGTAGTCACGACTTCACAGAGCACTGTTACATTCCCACCGAAGTGGTACCTATTTATCCACTCACATTTACCATGCTTTCAAACTGTTAAAGTTAGCAGGAGCTGGGGTGAGGAAAGGAGCTCACCCCCATCACATGGCGCTGGGTTCTTGAACCTGGGCTTTCCAGCCAACAAGCCCAGCACCTTAAGCACTGAGCCACGCGCCTCCACAGTCAGCCATGGTGACTGGGGAATCCTGGGAGTTGAAGTCCACAGGTCTTAAAGTTGCCAAGGTTGAACAGCCCTTCAGGGGCCCAAGGTGTTGTGGTTCGCCGGCAGACGGTGGAGACGGCAGTGGAGTCAGACCGTGAGGAAGAAGGGACCAGTCAGGGAGTCTGGAGAGGACTCGGATGAGACTCCTGCGTCTGATGTAGGGATGGGGCCAGGACCATCTGGGAGTGGAGTGCTGCCGTCGGAGTTCGGCAGCAACGAGGCAGAGGATCCAGGGGAGCCTGCTCCCTATCCGTGCGTGCCCAGAGTTGCTAGAAGGCGAGAGCAGCTGAAACAGAAGGGACGACTCGGGAGTAAGGCTGGGAGGTGATTGCTTCTCCCACAAGGGATAAAAGTCAGACCTCCATGACGAACGCTTTGCAGGAAGCAAGGCAGTTCAATTAGATTCCGAGTCCTCCTTGAAGCTCTGTGAACTTTGGTTAGCTTTTTCTGGTACTTCGGTTGGTTTCTGTTATAATTCATTTGGATACTTCTGTTTTTGGCAGCATTCCACAGCACTGAAAGGCGTGTGCTTATCTTGGGGAACTGTTTTAAGATTAGTTCTGGCTGGGAATTCAAGTAATTCCCAGCATTGCATTAAAATAGGTTTTGCTTTTAAAACAAGTTTGTGTTTCATTATGTTTTACAAAGCTTGGGTCAGAACACAAGGTGGTTAGGAAGGTTACTGGCTTACATGGATTTCTCTCTATGCTCTCAGGTGACGTGGAACACATGCCCACTTTCAAAACCATCCCGATACCTGGGGGTTTAATTTCTTTCACATCCTACCTGCGGGTTTCTGAGGTAACTGTGGGCTACGTGACAGGCCATCCCTGAAGCAGCCCCAGCTTGCGGGAACTGTCTCTTCACAGAATTGCTAAGCAAGGCCGGTTTTAAGTGAGCCGTGCCTGATTTGGCACCTTTTTTTTTTTTTGCCATGGTTATTAAGTGAATCATTGCCATTGTTAAGTAAATCAACGGGTCAGTGAGGGAATCCACCTTCGCTCGTTGATCCTGATGGTCAGAAGCTGGCTGGGAAGGTCACAAATAGTGACTCACATGGCTGAGGGACACTGAAATTGTCATAAATACACGCTGGTTGCCAAATGCCAGAATATTAATCACGTAACTCTGGGGGATGCTGTGACGGTCGTAAGTCGAAGACCAGCTGTAAGTCACTTTTTTTTGTGGTGTTGTAACATGGGACAGTGGCTAAAACCTAAGAATAGGGTAGGGTAGGAATAGGAATAGAATGTAGAGTGGAGTGGAGTGGAATGAAATAGGAATTGAAATAGAATAGAAACTTTATTGTCACTTTGAATGTACACTAATCGGCATACATTAAGATGAAATTTTGTTGCATTCAGCTCTCAAAAGATAACCATGACACATATATCCACATCCACATATACGACACACAGAAAAACATCACAGTCTAATGGTCGTAAGTTGAGGACTACACTGTTACTTTTCTCACCGAAGTGCTACCTATTTATCTACTCTCATTTGCGTGATTTAAAACAGCTAGGCTGGCAGGTGCTGGGATGAAAATGGGAGTTCACTCCATTGTGTGGCACTCTGGCCTCAAACCTGGACCGTTGTTGTGGTTAGCCGGCAGCAGCTGCAGACGGTGGAGGAGAGCGAGGACTCGGATGAGGGGCCGGGACCGTCAGGGAGTGGACGGCTGCCTTCAGGGATTGTGGGGGCTGGCAGCAGTGATGAGGAGGTTCCCGAGGAGCCTGTGCCAAGTGCTTGTGAGCGCAGGAGGATTTGTAGAAGAGAACAGCTGGAGTAGCACAGGCGACTCGGGAGAAAGGATGCGACGTAATGGCCCCTCCTTCCAGGGAATATAAGCCTGGTGTTGGGTATATGAATACTCCAACTGGTTTGGGTGAATAAATATATGAACCTAGGTTTAAGTGTTTGCAGCTTTAAGCACAAAAACTGCAATGTAATCTGATAATTAAGGGTGCGGTTGCAAGCAGCAGTAATAAGGCAGTGAGAGAGACGTAACACTTCCTGGTTGCTGATTCCTGGTCCTTGATCCTGGTTTCTGGTCACTGATTCCTGGTGTTACTGGTCGCTGGTCTGCTGGTCTCTCTGCTATCTGCTGCCTGCTGTTTTACTCCTGTTATGAGACGTCTGCTTGTTGGCTACTGTGCAAGATACCATTTCTACTGAACAAAAGGACTGTTTACTTGGTGAGCTGTGCATACTCAGCGTTGTCTTTGGAGAGAAAGGTATCGGAAGGAGAAGATTTATAAGCAGATAAGAACATTGTATTTACTGTTAATGGACTAGGTAACTGGATGGATATATTGGATACTGACATATGGACTGAATGACACTTCTTAATCTCTGTGTGAATTAAATACCTATTTAAAAACTACAAACAGTGTTTTTGTCTCCAGTGTGTGTATACTCTTGGGCCCAGCCTCTCTCTCATTTGGCTGCCTGGCTTGACTGCTGCTGTACACTCTGCTTGGGGGTTTGTCCCCAAATACTAACACCTGGTTTCAACAGGTTTTTGTATTACAGATAGTTTTTTGTTTTTGTTTTAAACCACATTCATTTATGTCAATCTGTCCTGTTCTACTTTTTAGCCCCGGAGGTTTCCAAAGTGGTTTTCGTGGCTACAGCAGATCATGCTAAACCTGATTTAACAAACCACAGTTACTGTTATTCATTTACTGTTTATTGATTATGGTAATTTGCACTCTGACTACTTGTCAGACGGCAGACATTAAAACATTAAACCTTGTATAGGTGGTCCTCAATTTACAGCCATTCATTTTGTAACCGTTTGAAGTTACAGGAGCCCGGAAAAAAATGACTTGTGATTTTTTTCATACTTACAACACCCCCATGGTCATGTGATTTACATTCGAATGCTTCACAACTGTCTCATATTTATGACCATTACAGTGTCGCAGAGTCATGTGATCCCCTTTTGCGTCCTTCTGACAAGCAAAGTCAATGGGGAAGCCAGATTCACTTAACAGCTGTGTCACTAACTTAATAATTTCACTGATTCACTTAACAACAGTGTCAAGAAAGGTTGTAAAATGGGGCAAAACTCCCTTAAAAACTGTCTTGCTTAGCAATGGAAACATTGGGCTCCGTTGTAGTCGTAAGCCAAGGAGTACCCATAGAACAGAATGCCAACTTGGAATACAGTTAGCCTATCAACTCTGAAGCGAACCTGGCTGAAGCAATCTTGTCCTGCCTCACAGTTGCTCTAAGCCTGAGAGAGGGAAGGGGGGGGGGAGTAGATAACCCGGCTAACAGTCAAAACAAAAAGTTTTCCTGTGGGAACCAAGGTCATCGTAACAGGTGGCTGGTGAAGGAGGAGAGCAGCCTACCAGCCATATTCATTGGACAATGTGACTGATGACACCGGGGAGGAGAGAAGTACTAATCTTTTAATTGGATGAAAACTGCAGGAACTTTCAGAGTTGGTTTTCACCGGCTGTGCCCAGTGGCGGGATTCCAAATTGAGCGCTACCGATTCTGCAGGCTTTGCGTGTGTGCGTGCGCGCCCATGCAGCACTTAAAGATCACTTTGTGCACGCACAGCACTCGAAGATCGCCTGAGCTATTTTTTAGCTCAGCTGAGGCGCAGCAATCCGCTCTGCCGGGCGAATCAGCTGAGCTAAAAGTCAATGGAATAAAGAACGGGAAAGAGTAGGGGAAGGTGGGCGGGGCCAGTCAGAAGTGGTATTTGCCAGTTCTCCTAACTGGCCAAAATTACCACTACAGGTACGCCAAAACAGTCCGAACCAGCTGAATACTACTTCTGCCTATTGCCGATATGATGTATCCAATAAGCCTGTTCCTAGAGGAATCTACCTGCCTCAAGAGTCCTGCTTTCAGTGAGGTGCATTGCTCAGAATGCCGACATATCCCTTGACATACGACCATAATGGAGCCTGCCTGATACAGTCAGAAGTCGTAGTAGCTGTAAACCAGGTCATCACAAGTCTTTCAAAGACTCATCTTCTTATACTGATCCTTGTTACCCTATTAAGGCTACAGGAGGCTACCTATACCTGGCTGGTATAAAAAGGAAGTACATTTTAAATGATCCTGGTATCTGTTTCCCATTCCTAACAGGTCTGAAGATGGCCGGTCTTCCATTCAGTCCTGTCAGAATAGAGCTGGAAGGGACCTTGGAGGTCTTCTAGCCCAACCCCCTGCTCAAACAGGAGATCCTAGACCAGTGGTCGCCAACCAGTGGGTCGCAAGAAAATTTTGGTGGGCCACAGAGAAATCTCACCCACAGAGCATCCCCCCAAAAGCAATTAATCCAGGCTGCGCAGAAACACAAGGCTGCGCCATCCACATAGCCCGCAGGAACACTCCCCACCCACTCACTCTTTACCTGGCAAACTTGCCTGCTAAATTGCTATTTTTCCTTTTTCCGACCATCGTCTGTTCTGCCGTGCCGGGAGATTTAGATTAGCTAGGAAGCAGGAAATGGTTGGATTTCTTGCTTTCCAGCTAGTCTTCAGATCTTCGGCTCTGCTTCCCTTAGGACTAAAGGTTTGCTTGCAAGCAAATTCCGTGCAGACTCACGGCAAGGAAATTTGGGAGACTGGGCTAGCCGATGGCAGATCGATAGATCACTGAATGATTCTGTGAGCAACTCAATCTGCCTGCTTTGCCTGATTTGGGGTAAAAATTGCTTTTTTTAATTTAAAAAAAATCAGTATTTAGATACATGGTGCGTTGTGAGTTAATTTTGTGAATTTGCTTGCTAGCAAATTTTGTGAGTTTGCTTGGAAGCAAATTTTATGTGACAGACTGAGCTAGCCGATGGCAGTTAGATAGATATCTGAATGAAATCTGTGATTCTGTGAGCAACTCAATCTGCCTGCTTTGCCTGATTTGGGGTAAAAATTGCTTTTTTTAATTAAAAAAAATCAATATTTACATACATGGTGTGTTGTGAGTTAATTTTGTGAATTTGCTTGCTAGCAAATTTTATGAGTTTGCTTGGAAGCAAATTTTATGTGACAGACTGAGCTAGTCGATGGCAGATAGAAATCTCTGAATGAAATCTGTGATTCTGTGAGCCACTCAATCTGCCTGCCTGCTTTTGCCTGATTTGGGGTAAAAGTTGCTCTCTTTTTTATAAAAAAAAATTCAATATTTATAATATTTACATACAAGCCATGCCCAGCCAGTCCCATGACCACCAAACCACACCCACAAATTAGGCCACTCCCACAGAACCAGTTAGCGGTCCCTGGGATCTAAAATTATGAGGTCGGTGGGTTCCTGAGGTCTAAAAGGTTGGTGACCCCTGTCCTAGACCATCTCAGACCAGTGGCTGTCCAGTCTTTTCAAACAGCTACTCTCCCTTTTTTCTTGTTTTTGCAGGTCCGGACTCGGTCGGTGGGCGAGTGCGTGGAATACTATTACATATGGAAGAAATCGGAGCGGTACGACTACTTCACGCAACAGACGCGGTTCGGAAGGAAGAAGTACGTCACCCCTCGTGTCATTGGCCATAAGGCAGCCAGGCAGGAATTCCGGTGGAGCTTTTAACCCAAATCCTTAAGGGGTTTGAATCCAGAAATATTGATATGGGCAATTGAAAGGAGGAGCCCAGGATAAGGACATGAGCACACACGCACACCCTTGCTAAAGTCAGGATTTGGTAGAATACAGGTAGTCCTTGACTTACGGCCTTCCATTTAGCGACCGTTTAAAAGTTACAACGGTGCTCAGAAAAGTGACTTTATGGCCGGTCCAAACTCAGAACTGTCGCAGTGGTTCCCCTGATCAAAATTCAGCCGCTTGGCAAACAATATGTATTTATGACCCTTATCTTGTGATCCCCACTTTCAACCTCCCCCAGTTTGCTTCCGACAAGCAAAGGGAACAGAGGAAAGTAGATCTGCTTAAGGACCGCATCATTCACTTAAGAACCGCTGGGTAATTTGTTTCATAACCGCGGCAAGAAAGGTTGTAAAATCGGGCACGGCTCACTTCACAATCTCCTTGCTTGGCGACAAAAAATTTGGCCCCAGTTCTGGTCACAAGCTGAACACTATAAGTCTGAAGTGGGGTGGGAGGGAGGAGAAGGAAGGAAAGAAGGAGGGAAGGACCGTGGTGGTGTGAGAACGCAGCATTGCAGGCCAACTCTGCCCACTGCCAGCAGTTCAGTCCTGACCGGCTCAAGGTTGACTCAGCCTTCCATCGTTCCGAGGTCGGTAAAATGAGGACCCAGATTGTTGGGGGCAATTTGCTGACTCTGTAAACCGCTTAGAAAGGGCTGTAAAAGCACTGTGAAGGTGGTATATAAGGCTAAGTGGGAAGGGAGGGAGGGAGGGAGGGAGGGAGGGAGGGAGGAAGGAAGGAAGGAAGGAAGGAAGGAAGGAAGGAAGGAAGGAAGGAAGGAAGGAAGGAAGGAAGGAAGGGGAGGAAAGGAGTAAGTGAGTGAAGGAAGGAGGGAGGGAGGGAGAGAAGGGAAGGAAAGGGAGGAAAGGAGTGAGGGAGGGAAGAAGGGAAGGAAGGAAGAAGGAAGGAAGGAAGGAAGGAAGGAAGGAAGGAAGGGGGAGGAAAGGAGTAAGTGAAGGAAGGAGGGAGGGAGGGAGAGAAGGGAAGGAAAGGAGTGAATGAAGGAAGGAAGGAGGGAAGGAGAGAAGGGAAGGGAGGAAAGGAGGAAGGGAGGGAAGGAAGGAAGGAAGGAAGGGGAGGAAAGGAGTAAGTGAGTGAAGGAAGGAGGGAGGGAGGGAGAGAAGGGAAGGAAAGGGAGGAAAGGAGTGAGGGAAGGAAGGAAGGACCGTGGTGGCACAGTGGTGAGAATGCAGTACTGCAGGCTGACTCTGCCCACTGCCAGGAGTTCGATCCTCACCGGTTCAGAGTTGACTCAGCCTTCCATCTTTCCAAGGTGGATAAAATGAGGCCCCCAGATTGTTGGGGGCAATTATGCTGACTCTGTAAACGGCTTAGAAGGCTGTAAAACACTGTGAAGCGGTATATAAGTCTGAGCACTATTGCTATTTGCATTTGATTTCTGATTTCCAATTGACCTCATGCCAGACAGAGACAACCAAAGGACAAGGATGTGGCCTGAGCAGGGGATATAAAATGGCCAGGTCTGCCATAGATGGAAACGTTTAATCTTTGGTTTAATCCTACAAAGTCTAGTAGGACTGTAGAGTGAGTGTGGAAGACTGTGAAAACTACAGGTCGTCCTCAACTTACAACAATTCGTTCAGTGACCGTTCAAAGTCTACCACGGCACTGAAAATCGTGACTTATGGCTGTTTTTCAACAGCAGATGCATAGATGCACAATAACGTGATCTAAATTCAGATGCTTGGCATCTGGTTCACATTTATGACGACGACGGGGTGCCCAGAGGTCACGCGATCCCCTTTTGCGACCATCTGACAAGCCAAGTCGACGGGGGAGGCCAGATTCAACCGGGTTACTAACTCATCGACTGCAGCAATTCACTTAACAGTGGTGGCAAGAAAGGTCGTAAAATGAGGCAAAGCTCACTTCATCAAAGTCTCACTTCCCAACAGAAATTTTTTTGGGGGTGTGTGTGTGTCAATTGTGGTCGTAAGTCAAGGATTGCCTGTAGTCTTGGGGTTGTTTTGTTTCGTTTTGTTTGTTCCCACCTAACATGTTTTCCCTCTTTGTCTCTTCTTTGTCTCTCCCAACTCCGTAGGGATTACGTGGATAACTTCTTAGATGGCGGGGAAGCGGAAAGCGCCAGCCGCGCGCGAAGCTCTCCGCCCATCGCGTCGGCCACCGGCTGCCTGGACTCCTGTTTCAACCCGGATCATTTAACAATGGAGACCGCAGGTACGTTGTTGTTGTTATACACCCTAGCAGAATCTGCAGGGGAGTCAGTCAGGCAGGCAAAATATGTGAGATAAACATTTTTGTAGCTTACACTCAGTAAAACAGATACACAGTGCTAATTAAATAATTTATTCCAGTAAGAGTTAAAGCATAGTCAAACAGTCCATATATCATTCACTAGTTCAGTCCGTCCAGGGTGTATTCAGTTGCAAATTCCAGTGTTGAAAAAGAGAGGTCAGTAAACTTACAAATATCAGTCCAGTAATATATCTCCTCGCAGTAGAGATATGAAGAACTCAAAAAACTCCTCTCTTCCTTCAGCAACTCAGCAGTAGGGAAACACACAGCTAACAAACCATGCAATCCAGTAATTGTCAGTAATTGCCAGCAATCAATCAGGTTCTCTTGCTCCCTCTTATGGTGGTTTCACACCGCACCCAAAATTACATGCTTTGCAGTTTTAAAGTGACACACACTTAAACTTACAATCATAGTTTATATATATTATTTTACCCAAACTACGTTAGGTAACCTATGTTATTCCTAACAACACGATTGCACGTCTTCCTCGGTGCCGGTAACTCACCGGGGCCGGTTAGTCCTGCGTGTGGGTGCATCGAAAGAAAGAAGAGGTAGGATCGCTTGTATCTTAGGAACAGAAAGCCTGCATGGATTTAGATAGCATTCGACATCTGGCTCCTGCCCGTCCAGAAGAGGAAACAAAAAATCTGGATGCCTTTCATATAAAAAAAATACATTACATTGCCCTGTAATAAGCCCAAGTTGAGCTGAGCTGAATTGAATCAGAATAGAGCTGGAAGGGACCTTGGAGGTCCTCTAGTCCATCCCCCTGCTCAAACCAGAGAACCTGTACCATTTCAGACAAGTGACTCTCCAGTCTCTTCTTAAAAACCACCAGTGATGAAACACCCACCATTTCTGGAGGCAAGGAGTTCCACTGGTTAATTGTTCTCACTGTCAGGAAGTTTCTCCTTAATTCCAGGTTGCTTCTCTCTCCTTGGTTAGTTTCCATCCGTTGTTTTTTGGTCCTGCCTTCTGCTGCTTTGGAGAATAGCTGGACTCCCTCCCCTTCTTTGGGGCAGCCCCTCAAATATTGGAACATTGCTACCCTGTTTCCCACCCCCTCACCCCCCAGTCCTTCTTTTCTCTAGCTAGCCATGCAACCGTTCTTCATATGTTTTAGTCTCCAGGCCTTTTATTCATCCTAGTGAAGACTGGACAGCCACTCGTCTGGAATAGTATGGGGACTCAAGCTGGAGAGGTGGGTTGGACTAGAGGATCTCCAAGGTCCTCTCCAACTCTGTCATTTTATTCTTACCCAAGGCTAAAAGTACGGAGATCTGCCAAACTTAGGGGGAAGGTTGCCTAGGGCACGGGCTTCAACGAAAAAGGCAGGCTTCCCAGCTCCCAGCAGAAGGCAATATTAATAGCAATATTAATAACAACAACAACAAGAGTTGGAAGGGACCTTGGAGGTCCTCTAGTCCAACCTCCTTCTCAGGCAGGAAACACGATAACATTTCAGACAAATGGCTGTCCGGCCTCTTCTTTTAAAATTTCCAGGGATGGAACGGCCACAATTTCTGGAGGCAAATCGTTCCACGGATTAATTGATTGTTCTCACTGTCAGGAAATTTCTAATTCTTTGATTCGTTTCCACCCATTGCTTCTTGTTCGGTCTTCAATTGCTTTGGAGAATAGGTTGACCCCTTTCTTCCTTGTGGCAATCTCTTAGATATTGGAACACTGCTATCCTCTCAACCCTACACCTTCACTACAGCAGGTAACCCAATTCCTGCAACCGTTCTTCGTCTGTTTTAGCCTCCAGTCCCCTAATCCTCTTGGTTGCTCTTCTCTCCCAGTGCGGCCTTACTAAGGCATTATAAAGTGGTACTTCTCTCCCCCTGTTAATGCAGCCTAAGACTGTTGGCAGCTGCCACACACTGCTGGCTCATGTTTAAACGATTGTCTACTAGGAGTCCAAGATCCCTCTCGCAGTTACTACTGTGGAGATGTTTTAGAAGGAAGGGATAAGAATCGTGTCTTCCCTCTCTGATCTGTAGGACTGTTAATGTGGTCCCGCGGATAACCTGGCTGTCAGGATTCCGGCAGTTACCCCACCCCCCATTTAAATCAGGAGTCTCGAGCCAAACTTCCAAAACTTCAAAAGGATTTATTGGGAGTTAACATGTCCGGCACTGCCTGGGTGTAGCCAACTCTTGAGACACATCATTCACTGTCACCCTTGACCCTGATTTTTCCCCTCCACCTCACCCCCTGCGTGTATCGCAATTCATATTCTCCAATGGGACACCTCCATAGCTGTTAGTGATTGGGGGCAAACCCCCAAACAGAATGTGCAGCAGCAGTCAAGCCAGGCAGCCAAATGAGAGAGGAAGGGCCCTAGAGTTTACACACACTGATGACAAACACTGTTTTTTGTAGTTTAAATAGTTGTTTAATCCAATTAGAGTTTAAACATTGTCAATCAGTCCATATGTCATTCACATATATATCCATTCAGTAACTTAGTCCATTCACTAGTCAGTTCTATATCCTTATCTGCTTGTAAAGATATCTTCTCCTCTGATACCTTTCCTTTTGAAGACAACGCTGAGTATTCACAGGATATCAGCACATCAATGAAATAGTCCTTTCGTTCAGGTATTCAAACAGTTGTAGCAAACAGTAGCAAATAAACAGTAGCAAGCAGACAAAACAAGCAGAGAGAGGTTACGTTTCTCTTACTGCCTTTTATTGCCGTTTGTAACCGCACCCTTAATTAGTTAATTACAAGCAGTTTGGTGCTTAAAGCTACAAGTTACAAACGCCCAAACCTTGGTTTTATATATTTATTCACCCAAACTTAGTTGGTGTATCAATGTTATACCCAACAATAGCCCAGAGTCATCAATCATACTCTCCAGTTAGAATTTTGCTTGGCAGAAACTTCAGTCGCCTGGAAACTATCTTTGAAAACATTTATGGAATGCACTTTTGTTATCAACTCTAAAAAGACCATAGGAATATTTTATGAGTTGACACTGGCCCAGTGTCATATCTATATTGCTCAGCTACCCAGACCGAAAAAGCTCAGGGCAGTTTATGAAAGGCAAGTTAATGAGTGATACTGAATCGGTTGGAATTTTTCCCCCTCTTTACACCCCTCCAATCCCCTGCAGAGCCATTGAGCATCGAAAGCGCAGCCTGCAGTCTCGGGAGCACCAGCGAATCCGGGCACGGCTACGAGTGCAGCACGCCTTCGGAAACAAACTGTTCCTTCGACCCCCCCGAGGAGGTGCCCCCCGCCAGCCGTGTCCCGCCGTACCTTCAGCACCCACCAAACCCCTCCGAAGGCGGTTTCTACCAGATGGCTGCGACGGACAAGCAGGAGGAACCCTTGCGGTGCTCGGGAGACGTCGTCCCCGTGGACTTCGCCCCTCTCCCCGAGAGTGTCACGGAAAGATTACCTTTAATTTCCAGCCACGCGGGACTGGAGGGTGATCCAGAGACGTTGGTGGCCCCCGCGCAAGTGTCCTTAGCTGTCCCTGATTTCAGCCTCCTGGGTCTTGGAGAAGTCGATAGCCTCCTGACCACACCGCAAACCTGTCCGGCGCCCGTGGCCCATTCAGACTCAGTGTCTCAGTGACAGTGGCCACCGAGAGGTCCACGGTAGGCCAGGAGCTGACTCGGATTCCGGGGGAGGGGGAGACGAGGGGACGAGAGATCGAAGATCTCGGCTGGACGGTTCTCTTTTCCTGGTCCTTGGTGGCAAGCTCGCTGCTCCTCCCCTTCCGAAATCCGAGGGGCACCGGTTCTCCCGCCAGCCCTACCCCGTCCCCCGGCAGTTCCAGTGTCTCTCCGGCAAAACCAAACACCTCCGTCACAATCTCCTGTGCAGCTGTCGCAGGAGCTGGCCGAAGGGAACCGTGACCCCCATGGGGTCATCACGGACTGGGGCCCCTCTAAGCCATGCGAGACAGACCGAGTCTCCCACCCCCACCCACCCCTCTCCCCCCACCCGCCGTCTCCACCATTCAGCCAAAAACCTCAGATTGCCAGCGGGGGTGGGGGGGAGGCATTTGGGCCTCAGAACGGACACTCTGCAGGGAGGAAGGCTGACTGCCAGCACTTTGAAGAGGCACAGGGCTGGACGGGATGCGCGCGCGCGTGTATGTGTGTGGAATGCAAGGTTTCCTGGAGCGCAGGACTGGACGTAGAAATGCATCGGGTTCCTAATCACCGGAGCAAAATAGGGTAGAGAATCCCTGCGTTTTTAGTTTCATCAATGTCAGGACGGGTATCTCCCCTCGTTCGGGTACCCCTGCTTTGCTGAGGGTGGGTGGGAGCGTCTGATCGTGTGGCTATACATGCACGCCGGCGCACGTGCATAGGTGGGACGACTTGTTGCCAAATTTTGTGACTGCCCTCCCCCCCGTGTTGTTAGAACGAGCGGAAACCCTGTTGGGTTTTCCTATTTTCTCCTCCCTGAGACCTTTTCCTCGGAATCGGGGGCAGGTTTGGGGCAGAAAAGGGCCTCTGAATTTTATATTTGTCCACCCTGGCCACTTCAACTCCCAGAATTCCCAAGCTGGCCTTTGTGGACTTCAACTCCCAGAATGCCTCAGGCAGCCATGCTGCCTGAGGCATTCTGGGAGTTGAAGTCCACCCCTCTTCAACGTTGCCCTAGTTCAGAAACACTGCCCTGCAGGAATCGCTCACGAGGCTTTTTAGTGAAGAACCTGTGCAAGTAGGAAGACAAAGGAGGAAGGAGCAGAAAAGAGAGGAATTCGGCCTAGCAGCATCTTTGGGTGGTATTCAGCGGCCCCCGTTTTTTTCCTTGCCTGTCCCCCTTCACCCCACCCCGCCCCAAAAAAGCATACATTCCACGTTTAGCAGAGGGATTTCACGCAAGGGAGAGATTTGAAGGAGGTGACAAAAAAACCCACCCTCTGATCCTGCCCTCTTTTATTTTTGCTAGAGAGAGAGAGAGATTTTTCGCAACCTCCTCCATTTTGCAGCCGTTCTAGCGCTGCTGCTTCTTCCGTGTGCCAAACGCAGACTTGGAGGGTGGGCTTTTGGGGTTGGGGTACCGAGAGAGGAGTAAGAGAGGGAAAGGGGGTCAGGAAGAGTTTCTCTCCACTTTCTCCACGCTTGGTGGTTTGGACCGCGCCGAAATGTTGGCAGGATCAGTAAGGACAACGACAGTGCCATAGACGCAGCTTCCTTCTCGGCGGTGTTCCCGGATTGCGTTTCAGATCCTTTTTAAATTTTTAAACCGTGAAGTCCCGAAGAGGGGTGGGGTATTGCATTTATACTCTTAAAAGAGAACACTCCTTACCCCCCCCCACCAAACTCTCCTCCCAATTCAACCAGATAAGAGACAGCCCAAGCGTTGCGTTCTCCCCAATTTTCGATAACAACCGGAGCCTTAGCACCGTTAAAGAAATGAAGGGACCACCTTACACCTCATCCGCTACCTTGCTTCCATCCAATCACTGCCTCGTTTGTTTGTGGGCTGTTTCTGCCCCAAGGTGTTTTTTTTGGGGGAGAAGCAAAGGGTGGGGTGGCAGGAGAAAAGCCAGAAATGTTTTGATTTTTGGGGGTGGGTGGGGATTTTTTTTTTTTTAAATCGTTCTAGATCCAGTCACGGAGTTAATCGTCCTTCATCCTCCCCGGCTTTTTTTTGAAGCGGAAGGTCAGTGGTTGACTCACTTACGCCTCTCCCACCACAGACCTTGGAGAGCCTCTGGAAAACAAAAAAGGGAGAGAGAGAGCTTGCAGAAACAAAGGCGCCAGGTCCCGGGGAAGGAAAACCCAACTCCAAAATGAAGCGGTGATGACAAGATGGCGCGGAATCCTCTTTAGGGACCAGCGCTGGTGCTCAACTGGGGGCTGGCTGAGCTGAGGATTCGACGTCCTACAATTAGGGCTTTGCCCTGCAACTCAGCTGAGATGAAATCCCTTTTAGGACTGTCCGAAAAAATGTATTTCTTTCTTTTCTCTCTCTCTCTCTCTCTCTCTCTCTCTCTCTCTCTCTTCCTGTTCTTCGTTAGCATCCAGTGCTCCTCTGGATTCAGTGACACAGACACCCCCAAAAATTGGTTTCATCTGAGTTTCACCATAATATTTGCAGCCCCTCCCAAAAGAACCTTTTTTTTGCAGCAAAACAAGAATTCTCCTTTTTCTAAGGTCCTGTATTTTTTTCTTCCTTCTCCCTTCCCCGCCTGCCTTCCTCATGTAATCCTTGATTATTATTCTGGGGGTTCTGGATTTCGTCACCCCTCCTAGACCGGTCGATCTGCAGCTCTCAGGGTTTTAACATTTCTTCCAAGGGGCTTCACTTCCTTTGTTCTGGATACCATAAGGCGCAATGCACCGCCCCCCCAAGTTTTCAGATTGCCTGTCCATTCCTTTGCACAGGGCTGGGTCCGTCCTTTTGAGGGGACCGTAACACCTTTTTTGATTCCTCGGTGTGTCCCAAGGGTCTCCGAATCGTTCCACCGGATCACGTAAACCCCACCCAGGACGAAACAATGTATTGGCACATGATTTCTCAGGTCACCCAGAAGAAGTTCCACATTCCCCACCTTTTAGACCAACGTCCCAAATGTTTTTCTTCTCTGGCTGCATTCCTAGGTTCTACCAGTAGGGGGCAGAGGTTCTGCGGGTGGATTCCCCCTGTTGGCAGAAAGTTGCAATTGGCAACAGGAAGCTCTTGCGTGACCTTTGCCCTTCGCTGTATTTCAGAAGAGGGCCTTGGGCCATATACGTTTGGGCCCTTCTTGATGGATGTATTCCCCCTTACTACCCCAATCAAACGCCATCTCATTCAGCGCTTCTCAACTCCGGCTACTTTAAGATGTGGATTTCGACTCCCAGAATTCCCAGCCAGCCATGCTGGCTGGGGAATTCTGGGAGTCGAAGTCCACGTATATCTTGAAAAAGTTGCCAAAAGTTAAGAAACACTGACCTAATGGAAGCAACCATCAATCCGTACAATCCCCTTTGTTGATAATGCCCTTTCTCAAACATATATATATATATATATAAATATTTTGCTCTGATGAAATTCTTTTAACATCCTCTTTCCCCTGCTTCCTTTGGAACGGCCCTTTTTCATTCCTTCTGTTTTAATATTTGAAAACGTCTTATTTATACTACGAATTTTCCAACTTTGTTTACATTGGGGGGGGGAGGTGAGTTTATTTTTGTTTTATTTTTTAAGGAATACCGTGCTAATGGGAGGAGGGAAGGCTGAAGATCAGGACAGCTTCTCCTTTTATTCCTTTATTTTGTTACGAAGAGTTCCTTTTTTTTTCTTTTTTAAATATTCATCCGATTTCCTGGTTGCCTCTCTCCCTGCCTTCCCCCCCCACCCACCCACTGAAGTCGCGGAGGGTTTTCCACTGTGAAGTGATATTGCCTTGAATACCCTTCGTTTATTTATTTAATTAAAAGCATAAGTTTGTGGAGGGGAAGAAAAACCAAATGGGAGACTTGTGTCTTTTTTAAAAATATATATATATATATATAAATAAATATATATCTATATCTATATCTCACTTTCTTTCTGTTCCCCCTTTCCCTGTTCTGATTTCTTCTCCCACCCCTTTTTTTTTCTCTTCTTGTCTTATTTTCTCAATTTGTTGTTTTTCTTTGGTCATTTCCTCCCCTTTTTTTTTTTTGCGTTAAGGTGTGAGACACTTTGGCTGCCTCAACCCGAAGAGTCCATATACAGGTAGTCCTCGACTTAACAACCACGCCTGAGTCCAGAATTTTGTCCAAGACCTGTTGTCAAGCGAGCTTTATTCCATTTTGCGACCTCTCTTGCCGCAGTCGTTAAAGCGAATTGCTGCAAAAACTGGTCGTTAAGTGAATCTGGCTTCCACCCAATGACGTTGCTTATCCGTAGGTCGCAAAAGGGGATTGCGCGGTATCCGAGGATAACTGCAACCGTCATAAACATGAGTCAGTTGCCAAGCGTCTGAATTCTGATTGTGGGGGATGCTGCAACAGTTGTAAGGGTGTAAAACGGTCATAAGTCACTTTTTTCAGCGCCGTAAGTTCGAATGGTTTCTAAGTGAACTTGTTGGGGCTCCAACAAATCCACCCCCATTCAAATCATAAGTCGCTAGCCGCATCTCTCAGAGAGGAAAAAAAAAAAAAGATTTATTAGAAGTGCCCATGTTGGACACTAAAATACATCATTTCCCCCTTGACCCTGGTCTCCCCCCCCCCCGGATGTATATTCTCCAATGGGACACATCCATAGCCAAGAGTCATCAATCATGCTCTCCAGTAATAATCTTGCGTGCCAACAGCTTTGGGCTGCCAAGGCGATTATCTGAGGCACTTGAGGAATGCACTGCTTTCCTGAGGCACTTGGGGAATGCACTGCACTCTTTCTGCTGGCAGCTAAAAAGACCAAAGGAGTATTTTTTTTAGTTGACAGAACTGTTGTAAGTTGAGGACTACCTGTACTTTCAAGTCCTCCTCAGTCTTCCCAGCTTATTTCTTTTGTTATTTGTGAATCTACTTTGCAGGGCCTCCCATCTATGAGAGAAATTGAATAGCAAAGAAGCAAAACAGTTAAAACTAAAAGCACATTGAAAACCTAAAGTGTTAGAACTAAGCCTGAGGTGGCAAACCCTGGCATCTCAGCCTTGGTCTCTTTAAGAGAGGTGGACTTCAACTCCCAGAATTCCTCAGCTAGCAGTGCTGGCTGGGGAATTCTGGGAGTTGAAGTCCACACACCTCAACGTTACCAAGATGGTGGGACATGTGAACTTCTCTTGGGAGCATCTTTCAAGAAAAGGCGGCCAATGTTAAGAAGTCCGGTCGACTTGTCCATGTGGCATGGACCTCTCACGAGGGAGCCTTGATGGAAGACCTCTCTTTAATCACTCGACTAGCAGATTTGTTTCTTTTTAGATCGCTTTTCGATTAACAGAGTTGGAAGGGACCTTGTAGGTCATCTGCCCAGGTAGGAGACTGACAAGGCATTGCCTGATATGTGTTCACCACAATGTCAAAAAAAGATGTTGAGAAAGAGCGCAGAGAAGAGCCATTAGGGGGTTAAAGGCTAAAACATACGATGAATGGTTGCAGGAATTGGTTTTGTCTCTGATGAAAAGAAAGACCAGGGGAGACATGACAGCAGTCTTACAATATCTCAGGGGCTGCCCCATAGAAGAGGGAGTCAAGCTCTTCTCCAAAGCACATGAAGGCAGGACAAGAAGCAACGGAGGGAAACTAATCCAGGAGAGAAGCAACCTGGAACTAAGGAATTTCCAGAGAGAACAACCAGTGGAACCATTTGCTTCTGAACGTTATGAATGCTCCAGTCCTGGAAGTATGAAGAGATTCTCAGTCATAGTTGCTCCAAAGGTGTTCTTTTTTCAGGAGGCAACTGGACTTTTAGGTTTTCTTTTGAAGGCGTTTCGCTTCTCCTCCAGGAAGCTTCTTCCGCTCTGACTGGATGGTGGGGAATGAAGGGATTTATACTCCTTGTATAATGACACAGCTGGTCATTTGCATCCTTTTTAGAGGGTCGTTGAGGCCACTTGGAGGTTTCTCTGTGTCCTCAGGGTCACCTGAGTGATGCAAATGATTCCTGCAGTCCTCCATTTTCTCCTCTGGAAATCCATTCCTACACCCACCCCATTCGAAGGGTGTTCATCCCAAATTGTATAGCTCAAAGTCCGTAGAGATTCTCCGTCATCCAGGTCGTAGTTGCTCCAAAGGTGCCTTTTTCAGGAGGCAACTGGACGTTCTGGTTTTTCCTTTTGAAGACATTTCGCTCAGAGGTGGTATTCAGCAGGTTCTCACCAGTTCTGGAGAACATTTACATTTTACATTTACATTTGATTTGATTTGTCAATCGCTTACAAGATACAGGTATAAGAATAAATATAGTTTTGAATACATGAGATAGATACGTATAAGAAAAATAAAACTAACAATAGGACAGGGACGGTAGGCACAATTGGTGCGCTTATGCACGCCCCCTACAGGCCTCTTAGGAAGGGGGTGAGGTCAATAGTAGACAGTCTAAGGTTAAAGTTTTTGGGGTTTGGGGAAGAAACCACAGAGTCAGGTAGAGTATTCCAAACATTGACCACTCTGTTGCTGAAGTCGTATTTTCTGCAGTCAAGTTTGGTGTGGTTTACCTTGAGTTTGTATCTATTGTGTGCTCTTGTATTGTTATGGTTGAAGCTGAAGTATTCATTTGCAGGTAAGACATTGCAATGTATGGTTTTATATATACTATATTTAGATTGGACCGGAGGCGGCGTAGTTCTGGATTTTCTAGGTCTAGAGTTTCAAGTCTGGTGGCATAAGGTATTCTGCAATGAGTAGAGGAGTGGAGAACTCTTCTTGTGAAATATTTCTGGACTTTCAATTGTGTTAATATCAGATACATAATGTGGGTTCCAGACTGATGAGCTGTATTCGAGTATAGATCTAGCAAATGTTTTGTATGCTCTAGTTAGTAGTGTGATATTACCAGAGAAGAAGCTACATAGGATTAGATTAACAACTCTTAGTGCCTTTTTGGCTATGTAGTTACAGTGGGCTCCAGCACTTAGATCATTTGAGATGAGTACTCCAAGGTCCTTGACAAAGTTTGGATCCTCAACAAGGTCTTGACTATTTAGCTTGTATTTTATTTTCTGTTTTTTTCTGCCAATATGTAAGAGAGCATTTATTTGTTGAGATTTGAGGTTGCCATTTGATTGACCAAGGTCTGTGGTGTTAAAACCTTTACATCATCAGCGAAGAGAAGGCGGTTGCTCTTAATGTGATCACAGAGGTCATTTATGTAGAGTATGAAGAGAGTTGGTCCTAAAACACTGCCTTGGGGGACACCACTGTTGACAGGTACAGAATTTGATAGGACGCTCCCAATTTTGACCATTTGTTGTCTGTTTGACAGGAATGCTTCTATCCAGTTATGCAGGTGTCCAGACATACCATAAGATTTTAGTTTTAGGAGTAGTTTGTTGTGTACTACTGAATCAAAGGCTTTACAGAAGTCTATGTAGATTGTGTCTATTGCTTTGCCCTGATCGAGTTGTGTAGTCCATATGTTTTTGCAGTGTAAGAGTTGCATATTACAGGATAGTTTTTTTCTGAAACCAAATTATTTATTAGAGAGTAGGTTGTTTGTCTCTAAGTGGAGGATAATGGATTAGTTAATAATTGATTCCATGACTTTACAGGTGACGCAGCATAAAGAGATTGGTCTGTAATTTTCAACTAGGCTGGGGTCTCCCTTTTTGAAGATGGGGATGACCGTGGCTTGTGACCATAGTTTTGGGAAGGAGCTGGTCCTGAAAGATTTTTCAAAGATTATGCTTAGAGGTTTGGCTATGGCAGTGGATAGCTTTTTTAAGAAGTAGGCACACATTCTGTCCAATCCAATATTCCATATTCCGTACCGGTAGCGGAAATTTTGAGTAGTTCGGAGAACTGGCAAATCCTATCACTGACTGGAGATTTTACAGTATCCTTCCCCAAGCTACGCTCACAAAACCGGTGGTAAAAATATTTGAATCCCACCACTGGTTTCGCTTCTCATCCAAGAAGCTTCTTCAGCTCTGACTGGACGGAGGGGAATGGAAAACTTCCAACACTGGAAGTTTTTAAGAAGAGACTGGGCAACCTGTATGTCTGAAATGTGGTAGGGCAGTGATGGCTAACCGTTTTGGGCTCCTCTGCCAAAAATTGTGCACACGCTTGCACGCTTGCACTTGCGTGCCAGCACCCAGAAGGCAATGCGCAACCCCCCATGCCCCCTATGCATGCACGTGTAATCCTCACCTACCCAACCCTGCCGCCCCCTTACTTGCACTACACCTCACAGCTGATTTTCAGCCGGTTTGAGGCCTTTTTTGCCCTCCCAAAGGCTTGAGGAAGGCTTCTGCAGGCTTTGCAGGCTGAAAACTAGGCCTGTTTCATCACTTCCGGTATTTTCAGAAAAAAAACAGGAAGTGATGAAACGGGGCTAGTTTTTGGCCTGCAGAAGCCTTCCTCAAGCCTTTGGGAGGCCCAAAAAAGGCCTCAAACCAGCCAAAAATCAGCTGTGAGGCACACACATGCTCAGTGAGGTAAGTTTGCCTGTAGCTCGCGTGCCGGTACAAATGGCTCTGTGTGCCACAGGTTCGCCATCATGGAGATAGGGGTTGGACTAGAAGACCCCCCAAATCCCTTCCAACTCTTCGTTATTTTGTAAACGTTCTCCTCAACAGGTTTTTCTTTATAGTCCTCTGATCATTTTGTGAACCCATTGCATTCTATTCAGGCTCTTTAAAAAAAAAAAGAAGTAGTAGTAGTATTGGATGCAATACTTGAAATGAGCTTTGAGTAGACTAAACAACAGCTGATAATGGAGCCGGCCCAGATTGTCTTGCTCATAAACATACAGCCAAGGACAAGAGTCATATTATTTCCTAATGCAAACCCCTGCAGGATTGCGAACACAGTCAGTCACTTGGAATGGAGACACCAATGAATCACCGAGAGGTAAGGTAAGTCCCTGACTTACGACTGCAATTGGGACCAGAATACCCCCTGGTGGTTATTAAACGAACGGTGCTTGACTGTACAACCATTTTTTGTCGTTCACAATTAAAACTTTTTCATTCGTATAAAATACAAAGAAAAAAAAACATGGAAAAGTAAGAAGAGAAAAGAAGGGGTATAGTTTAAGTAGGGATGCGGTGGTTCAGTGGCTAAGACGCTGAGCTTGTCGATAAAAAGGTCGGCATTTCGGCGGTTCGAATCCCTAGCGCCACGTCACAGAGTTCCTTATCCCAGCTTCTGCCAACCTAGCAGTTCGAAAGCATGTAAAAAAATGCAAGTAGAAAAATAGGGATCAGGGAACAGTGTTCCATGCGCCTTCGGGCGTTTAGTCATGCTGGCCACACGACCACGGAGACGTCTTCAGACAACACTGGCTCTTCGGCTTTGTAATGGAGATTAGCAGCGCCCCCTAGAGTCAGAAACGATAGCACAAATGTGCGAGAGGAACCTTTACCTTTTTAGTGTAATGGAAGAAATAAAAAGGAAAAAGGCCCCAACTTCCAACACCAACTCTTTGGCACAGTCAAAAATAACAATATTACATCGAGACTCATGATTTAATTGGGATAACTGCCGGAACCCTGACAGACAACTTTTTGCTTTTACACAGCAATACGTACAAGCCAATTCTATAACAATAATCCTGTCTAATTTAATAGAATCTAAATAGAATCAAAGTTTTTTTTTTTCCTTCTCATTGTAAACTCAAAATCCGGAAGTGATTTCAAACTAGAGAGAAATATTTGGATAAAAGGAAAAATGTTAACCATCTCGGCTTCTCTTGCTGAGGGGAATGATATATCATTCATTCTCTTATTTTCAAATCTAGTCCATAATATTTTACTGACATTAAAATATTGTTCAGCATTATTCTTAAAAAAAAACAGTATACCTGCATATGCATACATAGTCATTATATACATACAAAACTAACTTAAAGCTTTCTAGCAGATATCATTTTTAGAAGAAAAAAAAAAGACCTTTTGTTGTTAAACAAATCAGAGCAGTTGTTAAGTGAATCATGCAGCCATTAAGCAAATCTAGCTTCCCCGTTGATTTTGGCTTGTCTGATGCTGGCTGGGAAGGTCGCAATGGGTGATAGCATGACCTCAACACCCTTGCAAACACAGGTAGTCCTCGACTTACAACAGTTCATTTAGTGACCGTTCAAAGTTCACCAGACCACTGGTGGTCTGTGAGAAAATGTTGGTGGTCCACAGAGAGTGTCACCCCCAAAGCACTCCCCCCAAAGCAATTCATCCAGGCTGCACAGGAACTCAAGGCTGCGCCGCCCACATGGCCCACGGGAACACAAGGCTTGCATTGCGAACAACACGAGGTAGTGAGGGGAGAGGGGAAAGGGCGGAGCGGGGAAACTTGCCCCACGCACCTTGCCTGGCCACTGGGCTGCTTCTTTCCGCTTCTTTCTTCTGCTTTTGGCTGCACGCAAGGAAAGCAGCCAAAGTCTTTCTTTCTCTCCCCCAAACTCCACCAGAAATGAGTCTTTGGGACCCTGCAAGGCCTCCTGCTCCAAGAGGCTGCGCCAGCAAAGACTCGTTTCTGGCGGAGTTTGGGGGAAGAGAAAGAAAGACTTTTGCTGCTTCTGCTGCTTTCCTTGCATGAAGCCAAAAGTCTCTCTCTCTGTGTCTCTCTCTGAGAACAGAGCTAGAGATGGTATCCTGCGATCCCAAATAAAGAATGATCGATCCGTACGAAAATGGGGTGGGAAATTTTCCTGAACACTCTTTTGGGGGGATTTTCCCAGGGTCTCTGCTGCTTTCTGCAGAGACCCTGGGAAAACGTCAGCAAGCCCCTGACAGTCAAAATTCATATTGGTGGTCTGCGGGATTTAAAATTATGAGAGGTCCAAAAGGTTGGCGACCCCTGGACTAGATGACCTCCAAAGTCCTTTCCAACTCTGTTATTCTATAAAAAAAAATTTTTTTTTTAAAGTAATAATGTTGATAAGTCAAAAGCTTCCCCCAGATGTAGAGCACAGGAGGGCTTCAACCTTAAGGATAAATCAAACCCCACCTACCAGGAACTGAAAAATCACCTTTAATGTTATTCAAAGATTCCTTCAATCGATCAATCTGAAGGGAACTTGGAGGTCTTCTAGTCCAGCCCCCTGCTCAAGCAGGAGGCCTATATACCATTTGAACTGGATCCTCCATATCTGGGGTGATTGTTGTGCATGCACAAAGTTTCCCCCACTCCTAAATCGATACAAAACACCAAGCAGATATAATGTGATTCAAGGAACTGGTGCGCATAATGAGATGAACAGGTAGAACCAAACAATAAATCCAAATGAAATTCATGTTCGAATGGGACTTTGCCTACTATATACCATTCAAATTTCCGAAATCAATCTTTTCTTTTTGTTTGTGCGTGTGCACACACACACAGATTCGTGGTTGCTTGTTTGAATAGCGTGATCCCTGACGCAGCCCTGAGCTTAATTTAGATTTTCGTGGTTCCACTGAGTCTGCCCTTTCAAAAGGAATTCACACTTCTACCATCGTCCAAGGTCAAGGGCTTAGAACCAGTGAGCTAAAAAGCTGCATATTCTCTGAATTTTTGAAAAAGACGAGACTGGGGGAACCGGGTCCCAATGCTCACTGGCTGGCCTGTTTTCTTCTCTTGCCACGGCACAATACCCTCAAATATCCATCCAATATCGTAACAATTTATTGTGATGCCCATATTCAAATAGGCTGCTTTGATTAGAGTAGAGTAGAGTAGAGTAGAGTAGAGTAGAGTAGAGTAGAGTAGAACTGAATAGAATAGAATAGAATAGAATAGAATAGAATAGAATAGAATAGAATAGAATAGAATAGAATAGAATAGAATAGAAGGGATAAAGGAATAGAATAGAATAGAATAGAATAGAATAGAATAGAATAGAATAGAATAGAATAGAATAGAATAGAAGGGATAAAGGAATAAGGAAATAGAATAGAATAGAATAGAATAGAATAGAATAGAATAGAATAGAATAGAATAGAATAGAATAGATAAAGGAATAGAATAGAATAGAATAGAATAGAATAGAAGGGATAAAGGAATAAGGAAAGAATAGAATAGAATAGAATAGAATAGAATAGAATAGAATAGAATAGAATAGAATAGAATAGAATAGAATAGAATAGAATTACACAATGGAATGGAATGAAATGGAATGGAATGGAATAACAGTGTTGGACCTTGGAGGTCTTCTAGTCCAACCCCCTGCTTAGGCAGGATACCCTACACCACTTCAGACAAATGGTTGTCCAGTCCCTTCTTTAAAAATTCCAGTGTTGGGGCATCCACAACTTCTGAAGGCATGTTATTTCACTGATTAATTGTTCTAACTGTCAGGACATTTCTAGGTTGCTTCTCTCCTCGATTAGTTTCCACCCATTGCTTCTTGTCCTGACTTTCAGGTGCTTTGGAGAATAGCTGGACCCCCATCTTCTTTGGGGGCAGCTCCTGAAATATTGAAAGACAGCTATCATGTCACCCCTAGACCTCCTTTTCATGACCCTAGACATCATCCCCAATTCCAGCAACCGTTTCTTCGTGTGTTGGAGCCTCCTTTGTTGCTCTTCTCTGCACTCTTTCTAGACTCTCAACATCCTTTTTTCACATCATGGCGACCAAAACTGGATGCCGGATTCCAAGTGTGGCCTTACCCAAAGGATTATAAAGTGGTATCAAACGCTTCCCGTGATCTTGATTCTCTCCCTCTGTTTATGCAGCCTAGAACTGTGTTGGCTTTTTTGGCGGCTGCATCACACGGCTGGCTCACATTTAAGTGACCGTCCACTAAGACTCCAACATACCCCTCACAGTTACTATGTCAGTGTTCCAGAAAAACCTCCCTTCCAACAAGTAACTCTGAGACTGACATACTGCTCTTGAGCCAGGTACCACATATGCTGTACCTGTGCATTTTTGGTGAGGTTTTTGTGGATTTATCTGGCAACTTTGAGCTAGTTTTAGGCAGCTGAGGACATTCCAGTCGATTCTCAATTTACAGACTCTGTTTAGTGATGTACGAAGCTTGCAACGGCATTGAAAAAAGCGACTTACGACCGTTTTTCACACATCCATTGCACCATGGTCAAAATTCGGAGGCTTGGTAATGGGTTCAGCTTTATGACGGCTGCAGCGTCCCGGGATCAGGCGATCCCCTTTTGCGACCTTCTGACAAGCAATGTCAATGGATTACCTTAACAACTGTGTTATTAACAACTGCAGTTATTCACTTAACAACTGTGGCGAGGAAGATCGTTAAGAGGGGCAAAACTCACGTAACAACTTTCTCACTTAGCAACACAAAAATTGGGACTCAATTGTGGTCGTAAGTCAAGGACTACCTCTACTGGTCTTTCTGGGTTGACTTCCTGTTCAGTTTTCTATCAGTTTGGATGCCTTACTTAATGGCTTGATGTTGCAATGATCGTAAGTGTGAAAAACAGTCATCAGGCACTTTTTTCAATGCCGTTGTAACTTCAAATGGTCACTAAGCAAAAGGTTGTAAGTTGAGAACTACCTACATAGCGTGAAGTTTGATTATTATTTATCAGATTTATTTGCTGCCCCTCTTATGGTTCTAGGCTTTTATGCCTAAAGGACTAGAACTCCCAGTCTCCTGGTTGGCCTAAAGTCACCGAGTTGACTTTCATACCCTAAGGCAAGACTAGAACTCCCAGTCTCCTGGTGATTGGCCCAAAGTCACCCACCCACCCAACTTTCATGCCTAGGTTGGGACTAGAACATCCAGTCTCCTAGCGATTGGCCCAAAGTCACCCAATCAGCTTTCATGCCTAAAGTGGGTCTAGAACTCCCAATCTCCTAGTGATTGGCCCAAAGTCACCCAATCAGCTTTCATGCCTAAGGCAGAACTCCCCATCTTCTGGTGATTGGCCCAAAGTCACCCACCCAACTTTCATTCCTAAGGCAGGACTAGAACTCCCAGTCTCCTAATGGTTGGCCTAAAGTCACCCAATCAGCTTTCATGCCTAAAATGGGTCTAGAACTCCCAGTCTCCTAGCGATTGGCCCAAAGTCACCCCATCGGCTTTCATGCCTAAAATGGGTCTAGAACTCCCAGTCTCCTAGCAATTGGCCCAAAGTCACCCCATCGGCTTTCATGCCTAAAATGGGTCTAGAACTCCCAGTCTCCTAGCGATTGGCCCAAAGTCACCCAATCAGCTTTCATGCCTAAAACGGGTCTAGAACTCCCAGCCTCCTAGTGATTGGCCCAAAGTCACCCAATCAGCTTTCATGCCTAAAACGGGTCTAGAACTCCCAGTCTCCTAGCGATTGGCCCAAAGTCACCCCATCGGCTTTCATGCCTAAAACGGGTCTAGAACTCCCAGTCTCCTAGCGATTGGCCCAAAGTCACCCCATCGGCTTTCATGCCTAAAACGGGTCTAGAACTCCCAGTCTCCTAGTGATTGGCTCAAAGTCACCCCATCGGCTTTCATGCCTAAAATGGGTCTAGAACTCCCAGTCTCCTAGCGATTGGCCCAAAGTCACCCAATCGGCTTTCATGCCTAAAATGGGTCTAGAACTCCCAGTCTCCTAGTGATTGGCCCAAAGTCACCCAATCGGCTTTCATGCCTAAAACGGGTCTAGAACTCCCAGTCTCCTAGCGATTGGCCCAAAGTCACCCCATCGGCTTTCATGCCTAAAACGGGTCTAGAACTCCCAGCCTCCTAGTGATTGGCCCAAAGTCACCCAATCAGCTTTCATGCCTAAAACGGGTCTAGAACTCCCAGTCTCCTAGCGATTGGCCCAAAGTCACCCAATCAGCTTTCATGCCTAAAACGGGTCTAGAACTCCCAGCCTCCTAGTGATTGGCCCAAAGTCACCCAATCGGCTTTCATGCCTAAAACGGGTCTAGAACTCCCAGTCTCCTAGCGATTGGCCCAAAGTCACCCCATCGGCTTTCAAGCCTAAAATGGGTCTAGAACTCCCAGTCTCCTAGCGATTGGCCCAAAGTCACCCCATCGGCTTTCATGCCTAAAATGGGTCTAGAACTCCCAGTCTCCTAGCGATTGGCCCAAAGTCACCCCATCGGCTTTCATGCCTAACATGCTGTTCCCTTTCCCCTCTTGTTTTCCTCCACTTCTCTCCCCTGATATGAACCCAAATCAGATCGTGACATCCCTTCCTCTCCAGTTGCACAGAATAACATACCTGTTACCGAGTTGACTTTCATATCTAAGGCAAGACTAGAAGTCACTGTCTCCTGGTGATTGGCCCAAAGTCACCCACCCACCCAACTTTCATGCCTAGGTTGGGACTAGAACATCCAGTCTCCTAGCGATCGGATGCAAAACAAAACTTTAGCTGCACAGCTAAGGAGTCGGCGTTGATTTTCGTTTTCATTTTATTTTTTCATTGCCTGCGGTTGCCTTCCCCTCTCGGGAACCTGTCACCGAAAAGTTTTGAGGGCAGCTTTGGGCGCAGAAGCCGATTGGATTTCCTCCACTGATTGGATTTTCAAAGACCCCTTGAGAACAAGAGGCGGTTTTACGAGGGGAGGTGGGGGGTGCGGAGAGATTGTTGTTGCAGGTGCTTGGTTGCCACACACATACACACAAAACTAAGAGCCTGACTCAAAGCCGTTTTACTCTTGCATATTTGATCACGGCTGTCCCTGGGAACAAGCTGATCTCTCTGTCACAGAGACACACGTACTGGTCTCCCTGAAGAGAAAATACATACAAACCTAAAACTCCCCTTTTTCAAAGGACATTTGGGGGGGCCCTTTGGTGTTCCCTGAAAACTCACAGAAGGGGGAGGAAGGTCAGGATCAGGATCAAAATCTCTTGTGGGGAGGAAAAAGTTTCCCTCCCCACAAAAAACCTAAACAAGTATTTTCCTCATAAAAGCCTATGATCGATAGAGTTTTACTTAAGATATTCTCTCTCCCTCTCCCTCTTCTTCTTTCTCTCTCTTCTCTCTTTCTCTCTCTTCTGTTCTCTCTCTTCTCTCTCTCTTCCCTTCTCTTCTCTCCTCTCTCTCTCTCTCTCTCTCTCTCTCCTCTCTCTCTGTCTCTCCTCTCTCTCCCTCTCTCCTCTTCTCTCTCTTTCTCTCTCTGTGTTTTATCCCATCATTATTACTTTGTAAGTAACTCAAAATGGCAAGCACACCTAATGCTCCTTCCTTTCTTCCCTATTTTCCTCACAACAACAACCCTATGAGGTGGATTAGATTGAAAGAGAGTTACTGGCCCAAAGTCATCCAATTTTTATGCCTAAAGTTAAGGTAGGGCTAAAATTCACTGTCTCCTGGTGATTGGCCCAAAATCACCCGGCTGGCTTTCATGCCTAAAGTGGGACTAGAACTCACCATTCCTGATGATTGGCCCAAATTCACCCAGTCTGTTTTTGTGCCTGAGGCGGGACTAGAACTCACTATCTCCTGGTGATTGGCCTAAAGTCACGCAACCGGCTTTCATGCTTAATGCAGGACTAGAACTCCCAGTCTCCCAGGTCCAAGCCTGGCGCCTTAACCATTGACCAAACGGTGCTCTTACTATCTTTTTATTAGGGGGATGTTTATATCAGTGTTTTTCAACCTTGGGAACTTTAAAATCATGACTGGCTGGAGAATTCTGGGAATTGAAGTCCATGGATTTTAAAGTCGCCAAGGTTGAAAAACACTAATTTAGAGATTATTGGGTCTAGTCCACCCCGGGCAGGTGCCAGGCTGAAGTTGGAATTCAGCCATTCTGAAGATTGAACTGCCCGGACTCTTAAAAATCTCCAGTGGTGTGAACCACTTGCAACCTTTAGATTAGGGGTCTCCAACCTTGGCAACTTTAAGACTCTGTTTTCACTGACAGAGGCGCTGTGGAACAGTCCTTTGCTGTTTCCAGACTGGACCCATGGGCCAGATCTAAGCACCTCGTGGGCCAGATCCAGCCCACAGGCCTTGAGTTCGACATCCCTGCCCTAGAAAGAATGCAGAGAACAGCGACCAAGATGATCAGAAGTTCAGAAGCTAAAATCGGGGGTGAGCTGCTGGGGACCCACAGGGGCTTAGGAGATCCCCTAGCTAAGACTCTGTGGGGCTTGGAGAGCCCCCCAATAACCTCAGAAAGACAAGCAGCAAGGGAAAGCTCTTAATAGGCTTAACTGAACTTCTGGGCGTTCAGCCAAGAGCATTTCACACCTCATAAAACTATGGCAAGCTAGATAAACAATCCACTCAGCGCTTGCAAGGGAAAGCCATTGAGCAAATCAGATAACATAGCAACTAGCCTTCAAGGGGATTAATTCCGAAATAATAAGAATCACGTAACTCACCAGAAACTCCACTAAGACTCCAAGATCCAGTCACTGCTAGTAAGCCTGGTTTCACCCAGTCTTTTATTTAAGTATTAAATGCACAAAATAATAAATAACTTTTTGGTATATATATATATATATATATATATTTATCCCAGGCACTGCTAGTAAGCCTGGTTTCACCCAGTCTTTTATCTAAGTATTAAATGCACGAAATAATAAATAACTTTTTGGTATATATATATATATTTATCCCAGGCACTGCTAGTAAGCCTGGTTTCACCCAGTCTTTTATTTAAGTATTCAATGCACGAAATAATAAACAACTTTTGGGTATCTTTCTTTTTTTAGGTAATTAGGGCAAAGAAGCCACGTCGAGTTGGCCACACCCACCCAGTCACATGACCACCTAGCCACACCCAATCCCATGACCATCCGATCACATGACCACCCAGCCACACCCACCCAGCCAGTCATTAGGGCAAAGAGCCCTTTGCAAAAAAAATGTAAAGCCCATCCCTGGCTAAAATGGATGAAAAACGGTTGCAGGACCTGGATATGTCCAATCTAATGAAGAGAAGAACAAGGGCTGATGCGATAGCAATCTTCCAATATTTGGGGGATGTCACAGAGAAGTGGGGTAGAACACCTTCTCCAAAGCACCTGAAGGTAGGATAAGAAGAAAGGAATAGAAACTTACCAAAGTGAGACCCAACCAAGAACTTACTAAGGAGAAATTTCCTGACAGTGATAACAATGAATCACTTGCCTCCAGAAAATGGTACACTGGAAGTGGGCAGAGCAAAAGCCAATATTAGGTGGGACTATCCCTTTCTCATTGCCCCCCCCCCCAAAAAAAAACTGGAAGCGGGGAGAAGCGAGATAGATTCCACCAAGGGTGGAATAACTGTTTGCAAAGCAGACTGTTCAACGTATGGCTATTTCTTTAAGAACGGTTCAGATTTATGACAGTGCTGAGAAAAGCAGTCCAATACTTGAAGGGCTGCCAAAAAGAAGAGGGGGGTCAACCTATTCTCCAAAGCGGGGGTCTCCAACCTTGGCAACTTTAAGACTTGTGGACTTCAACTCCCAGAGTTCCTCAGCCAGCTTTGCTTAAAGTCTTAAAGTTGCCAAGGTTGGAGACCCCTGCTCCAAAGCACCTGAAGGTAGGACAAGAAGCAACAGATGGAAACTGATCGAGGATAGAAGCAACTTCTCTTCTCTTCTCCTCTCTTCCCTTCCCTTCCCTTCCCTTCCCTTCCCTAGTCTTCTCTTCCATCTTTTTCACCCACAGAACCTCCTTCAGAGAGCTGCATCTTCACATCATGTGTCCAAAGTAGGACAATTCTATTCTATTCTATTCTATTCTATTCTATTCTATTCTATTCTATTCTATTCTATTCCCTATTCTATTCTATTCTAATCTTCATCCCATCTATTCTATTCTATTCTATTCTATTCTATTCTATTCTATTCTATTATAATCTAATCTTCATTCCATCTATTCTATTCTATTCTATTCTATTCTATTCTATTCTATTCTATTCTATTCTATTCTATTCTATTCTATTCTATTCTATTCTAATCTTTATCCCATCTATTCTATTCTATTCTATTCTATTCTATTCCCTATTCTATTCTATTCTATTCTATTCTATTCTATTCTATTCTATTCTATTCTAATCTAATCTAATCTTCATCCCATCTATTCTATTCTATTCTATTCTAATCTTTATCCCATCTATTCTATTCTTTTCTATTCTTTTCTATTCTATTCTAATCTTTATCCCATCTATTCTATTCTATTCTATTCTATTCTATTCCTTATTCCCTATTCTATTCTATTCTATTCCTTATTCCCTATTCTATTCTATTCCTTATTCCCTATTCTATTCTATTCTATTCTATTCTATTCTTTATCCCATCTATTCTATTCTATTCTATTCTATTCTTTATCCCTTCTATTCTATTCTATTCTATTCTATTCTATTCTATTCTATTCTATTCTATTCTATTCTATTCTATTCTAATCTAATCCAATCTTTTTCAGCCTCAGAACCTCCTTCAGAGAGCTGGATCTTCACATCATGTGTCCAAAGTAGGATAATTTGAACACGGTCATCAGTGCCCCGAGGGAGAAACCTGACTTGATTTCTTGGTATATAAGAAAGGTAAATTATATTAAGAAAAAACATTAGGTGCTCTGAAGTCTAGTATCGACCTCACAGGTTGTCCCATGTTCTCGTCTGGCATCTTCAGGCTGACTATTCAGACTCCTCCCTAGGGCTTTCTGCTGATTGGCCAGGGAGCATAGGCCACACCCCCTTCTTAACAGGCAGCTTATACAAAGCTTTGCTCTCACTCACCTGTTCCTTTCAGCCTGGGAGGCTTCTCAGCTTTTATCTATAGGAGATGGATCTCCAGTTTCCAATTTGAAGTGCGCTTTCTGTCTTGCCCAGTAAGGAAGTGGATTTTATGCCAGGGTTGGAACCCTTCTCTCTTTCTCTCTTGTTTTTCTCTTTCTCTCTCCCACACATCTCTCTCTTTCACTTTCTCACTTTCTTTCTTTCTCCCACTTTTTCTTTCTCTCTCTCTCCGTCTCTCCGTATGTTTCTCTTTCTCTCTCCTTCTCTTTCTCTTTTTCTGTCTCACACTTTCTCTCTCTGTGTGTATGTATGTTTATCTTCCTTCCTTCCTTCCTTTCTTTTTCTTTCTTTCTTTCTTTCTTTCTTTCTTTCTTTCTTTCTTTCTTTCTTTCTTTCTTTCTTTCTTTCTTTCTTTCTTTCTTTCTCTCTCTCTCTCTCTCTCTCTCTCTCTCTCTCCCTCCCTCCCTCCCTCCCTCCCTCTCCCTCTCTCTTTTAACCCAGGGGAGGTAGGGCCCTTTATCCCTGAACCAGTCAGAGTTCTTTTCTCTCTTTTTTTTTTGGACACTTTTCAAAAGGAGAGACCAGAGACCGCATACATTTCTGTGGCAGGCAAGAAACGGCCGAGATTTGAAACCTCCAGAATGAAAACAGAAAGTCTTTATGATTTTTGCCTGTCTTTTGTCTAGAAAACCAGGGAGCCCCATTTGCATCGGTGTGCGAGAAGCGATGATTTCCAAAGCCCGCGGCAGCCAAAGCTTCGCTTGGAGGTAAGTACCGTCTTTCAAAGTATTATTTAGCAGGGAAGAAACAGCAGGACAGAGCTAGAAGCCGGAGGAGGGAATAATAAGGCTAGCTGGCGTAGAGCAGCAAGGAGATTAATTGCTATAGTCCTTTTTATGGTCCTGAGCGAAGAGGTGAGGCTGTGGGTTCAAGGGCTGGGGGATGCTATAGACAAGAATTCACCAACTCCTGCTTTGCAGAGCTGGCCAAGGCTGTATTTGCAATGATAAACCGATGTCTCTCCTTTCTACTTTCCAAACCCACCTGTTAATCTCCTGCGTGTAGAGCGATAGAGACAAAGGATGTTTTTCTTTTATTTCTTCGCAAAGTACGTTGTTAAAAGAAGCAAAGGTTTTGTTGTGTAGCTGCAGATGGAGAGAAGAGAAATGCATCTGAGGAGGGCAGCTCCAGACCACGAAAGTTTCTGCTATGCCATAAAATTGGTTTAAGCAGAAAAGTTACTATCAGACACTTCCTGATTCTTTTGGGGTCACTTAGGCTACAATGAAGAGAAACGGATTTTAATCAGGAATAGATGAGGATGTAAGAACCTGCAGGCAAAACACCTATTTCTGTTTTTTTTTTTTTTTTTAAAGAAAAATCATTGATATAATAGTAGCTTTAGAGCAGGGGGTATCCAACTACGGGAACTCTAAGACTGGTGGATTTCAACTTCCAGAATTCTCCGGCCAGTCAGTCCTGGGAGTCGAAGTGCACCAGTCTTAAAGTTCCCGACACGCTTGCCTTAGAGGGTGCATTAGAGGTCAGCTATTCGAGGCTGAAATCTTTCAATTGCACTGTTTTTGTCCAAACTCCTTGTCTTAAATGACCAATATAGGGGCAGTTCCTCTGCCTCTTTCAACTCAACCCATTTCACAGGATTGTTGTAAGCGGGTGGGGGAATAGGAGGAGAAAGATGTGTTAGATATATTCGCTATCTCGAGCCATTTGTAGAAATTATAAAGAGGTGACGTGAGAGCAGTCTTCCAATATCTCAGGGGCTGCCGCAAAGAAGAGGGAGTCAACCTATTCTCCAAAGCCCCTGAAGGCAGGACAAGCAGAGGGGGTATTCAGCCAGTTCTGGAGAACCGGTAGCGGAAATTTTGAGTAGTTTGGAGAACCGGCACATCCCACCTCTGACTGGTCCCACCCCCATCTCTTCTCTGCCTCCCAAGTCCCAGCTGATCGGCTGGGTCTCCTTTGGTTGCCCTGCACAGGAGAATGGAGCTGGAAAGCAGGTTAGTGGGGTGGGGAAGGAAGGGGGATTTTGCAGTATATCCTTCCCCTGCTATGCCCACCAAGCCATGCGCACAGAACCGGTAACAAAAGTGTTTGAATCCCACCTCTGAGGACAAGAAGCAATGGGAGGACACTAATCAAGGAGAGAAGCAACCTAGAACTAAGGAGAAATTTCCTGACAGTGAAAACAAATTAATCAGTGGAACAGCTGGCCTCTAGAAGTTAGAAGACCTCCAAGGTTCCTTCCAACTTTGTTATTCTATTCTATTCTATTCTATTCCTCATTCCCTATTCTATTCTATTCCTTATTCCTTATTCCCTATTCTATTCTATTCTATTCTATTCTATTCTATTCTATTCTATTCTATTCTATTCTATTCTATTCTATTCCTTATTCCCTATTCTATTCTATTCTATTCCTTATTCCCTATTCTATTCCTTATTCCCTATTCTATTCTTTTCTATTCTATTCTATTCCTTATTCCCTGTTCTATTCTATTCCTCTTCCCTTCTATTCCTTTTCGCTTTCCCTTCCTCTTCCTTTCCCTTCCATGTTTTCTATTTCATTCCATTCTAAATAAATAAAATCTTAGTTGCCCCGAAGTGTTCAACTTTAGCCTTGCCCTCCAGAACAACCAAGGCTAACGGGACCACGCAGTCCTTTGGCTTTCTGGGAACTCAGCTCCCAGGAAAGTCGGCAGCTTTGCAGGAAGTGAAAAATCGTCTATTTGATTTTTATTTTATTTTTTTACTGAAAATGTTTGAGGAGATAGAAGATGGGCAGGGAGGAAGGAGGGGTGAGAAATAAGTGGGTGTGGAAAAATAAGGACAGTGTGAGACCCAGAGGCAATCCCAGAGGTGAAATTATGAATAAAGGAGAATATTTGTAGTTTTCTTGCAGATGTTCCATGTCCCAAACTAAGTAACGTTACATTGACGCAATGTGTCAACCATAGCTTATGAGCCTAAAGACTACTTCACCGTGAGATGGGTGGCCTTTAAGTTTAATATTTTTTTAAAAAAAATAGTAAAAACAACCAAGGTGGCTCGCTGACCATCACCAAGCAGGAGCCATTCGAAAGCCCGTCTTCCCCAATTCAGGAGATAATTCTGAGGTTGTCTGTCTCACGAACATGATTTTTAGGATGGCTGATTAGAACTTTACCTGGACACCCCAAAGCCCTTTCCAACTTTTTCTCTCTCCCCAAAAAATTACTTAAAATAGGAGGGGCGGGGGGAGAGGGATTGCTTACTTTGAAGATTGGGGAAGAAGGTGAGAAACAGAAAGAGAGAAAGCAAGAATGGTTAGAGGAATGGATAGATTGGATGGGTGGGTGGGTGGATAGAGGGATGGATGGATGGATGGATGGATGGATGGGTGGGTGAATAGATTGGATGGATGGATGGATGGATGGGTGGGTGGATGGGTGGATGGATGGATGGATAGATAGATTGGATGGATGGATGGATAGATTGGATGAATGGATGGATAAATTGGATGGATGGATGAATAAATGGGATGGATGGATGGATAAATTGGATGGATGGTTGGGTGGGTGGGTGGATGGATGGGGGTGGATAGATTGGATGGATGGATACATTGGATGGATGGATGGATTGGATAGATGTATGGATGGGTGGATAGATTGGATGGATGGATGGATGGATAAATTGGATGGATGGATGAATAAATGGGATGGATGGATGGATAAATTGGATGGATGGTTGGGTGGGTGGGTGGATGGATGGGGGTGGATAGATTGGATGGATGGATACATTGGATGGATGGATGGATTGGATAGATGTATGGATGGGTGGATAGATTGGATGGATGGATGGATAAATTGGATGGATGGATGAATAAATGGGATGGATGGATGGATAAATTGGATGGATGGATGAATAAATGGGATGGATGGATGGATAAATTGGATGGATGGTTGGGTGGATGGATAGATGGATGGATAGATTGAATGGATAGATGGATGGATGGATAGATTGGATGGGTGAGTGGGTGGATGGATGGATGGATAGATGGATAGATTGGATGGCTGGATGGATAAATTAGATGGATGGATGGATTGGATGGATGGATGGATGGATAGATGGATGAAATGATGGATGGATAAATTGGATGGAGGGATAAATAAATTGGATGGGTGGATGGATAGACTGGTGGGTGGGTGGGTGGACTGATGGATGGATAGATTGGATGGATGGATGGATTGGACGGGTGGGTGGGTGGATTTTAAAGTATAGGATAGAGAGAGAGAAAAAAGAGAAAGATAAACAGGTAGATGGATAGATTGGAAAAGGTGGGTGGATATACAAAGTAGAGAGAAAGAGTATGAGAAAAAGAGAGAAAGAGAAAAAGATAAATGGAACGATGGATAGATATACAAAGTAGATAGAGGATAGAGAGATAGATAAACAGAAATAATTGTTTTGCGTTGTATAAATTACAGGGATGGATGGATGGATATACAAAGTTTCTTGGCCTTTGTTAACCTGGATTTGATCTTTAACTTAGTGTAGGAACCTCCATCATCGTTGATGTCATCATGCTTTCTCTTTCCATTTTGATACACAAACAATCAGAAGTAGAGTGCGCTATTCTCATTACAGCTAGTCTTCGACTTACAACACTTCGTTTAGTGACCATTCGAAGTTACGACAGCATTAAAAAAAAAAAAAAGGGACCGATGACCGGTTTTGCAGCATCCCCACAATCACATGATAAAATTCAAAGTGCTTGGCAACTGGCAGGTGCTTAGGATGGTTGCATGGTCCCAGGGTCACGTGATCACCATTTTGTAACCTTCCAAGACAACGTCCGACAAACAAACTCTCTTCTGCACCCCCATTTTACAAGCTTTCTTGCCGCAGTTGTTAACTCAATCAGTGCACTCATTCAGTTAGTAACACAGTTGTTAAGTGAATCCGGCTTCGCCGCTGACTTGTCAGAAGGTCACAAAAGGGGATCACATGACACCAAGACACTGCGACCATCATAAACACAAACCAGTTGCGAAAGGTCCAAAATTTTGATTGCAAAGCACCTTTGGGACAACTATACCCTGGATGACTGAAAATATGAGACGCTCATAAGTCAATTTTTTCAGTGCTGCTGTAACTCTGAACAGCCCTTAAATGAATGGTTGTATGTCGAGGATTATCTGTACGTAGATAAGGGAAAGGAAGGGAGGGAAGAGGAGAGGGAAATGAGGGGAGGGGAGGTGCGGGGGAGAGATCAATGACTGTCCAGTCTCTTCTTAAAATCTTCCAGTGTTGGAGCATTCACAACTTCTGGAGGCAAGTTGTTCCACTGGTTAATTGTTCTCTCAGTCAGGAAATTTCTCCTTAGTTCTAGGTTGCTTCTCTCCTGGATTAGTTTCCACCCGTTGCTTCTTGTCCTGCCTTCAGGGGCTTTGGAGAAGAGCTTGACTCCCTCTTCTTTGGAGCAGCCCCTGAGATATTAGAAGACTGCTATCATGTCTCCCCTAGTCCTCCTTTTCATCAAACTAGACATACCCAGTTCCAGCAACCAGTTCCTCATACGTTTTAGCCTCCAGTCCCCTAATCCTCTTCGTTGCTCTTCTCTGCGCTCTTTCTAGAGTCTCAACATCTTTTTTACATCGCGGAGACCAAAACTGGATGCAGGATTCCAAGTGTGGCCTTACCCAGGCCTTATAAAATGGTATTAACACTTCCTGTGATTCTATCCCTCTGTTTATGCAGCCTAGAACTGTGTTGGCTTTTTTGGCAGCTGCTGCCACACGGCTGGCTCATATTTAAATGGTTGTCTACTAGGACCCCGAGATCCTTCTCCCAGTTACTACTGTTGAGCCAGGTACCACCTATCCTGTACCTGGGCCTTGGCTTTTTCTTGCCTCAGTGTGGAACCTCTATTTTGTTAAGATCATGCCCGATGTTCAAGTCTGTCAGGATCCTTCTCAAGCCCATCACCGGCTATCACTTTTCACAGCCCTTTTTTTTGGGCTCGTTGGAGCAAAAATCCAACAGCTGAATCAAGAGTGAAGCCCCCCCCCCCCCTTCCCTCTTCTTCCTTCTCCTTCTCCAAGTCCCTTTCTTCCTGGTTGCCAGCTTGTTGGAGCGACCGAGCAGGGGGAGTTTGCTTGAAGCGTGCACTTGCATAATTTACAATGTGCCACACGCACGCACCGATTTGATTTTCAAAAAAGGGAGAGAAAAAAACTTAAGGGAGATTTAAATACCTGCCATTGTCGTCTCTTGGCAGCTGCGGTGCGCTGTGAGCTTCAGGATGTCCTTCCTGCTGGCGTGGATCGTGGTTCTTCTCACCTGCCTCTCCTGTCTAGGTAAGAACGGAGATCCAGAACAGAGTTTTTGGTGGGGTGAATGCAACAAGTCCTCGACTTATGGCTGAAAGAGAGCCCCCAAAATGTCTGTCAGTAAACAAGGCATTTGTTATGGGAGCTTGGCTCCATTTTAGGACCTTATGGAGATCCAGAACAGAGTTTTTGGTGGGTTGAATGCAGCAAGTCCTCGACTTATGGCCAAAAGAGAGCCCCCAAATTTATGTCACTAAACAAGACATTTGTTACGGGAGTTTTGCTCCATTTTAGGACTTTACGGAGATCCAGAACAGAGTTTTTGGTGGGTTGAATGCAGCTAGTCCTCAAGGTACGGTCGCAGCTGAAGCCCAACATGTCTGTCGCTAAACGAGACATTTGTTACAGGAGTTCTGCTCCATCTTAGGACCTTCCTTGCCACCGGTGTTAAGTGAATCACTGCATTTATTACATTACAGGTAATCCTCGACTTGCAACAGTTCATGTAGTGACCATTCATAGTTACAACCGCACTGAAAAAAATGATTTCTGACCATTTTTTTCACACTTACGAACTTCGTAGCAGCCCCAGGATCATGTGATCAAAATTCAGACCCTTGCCAACTGCTTCATACTTATGATAGTTGCTGCATCCCGGGGTCATCCGATCCCCTTTTGTGACCAGCGAAGTCAAGAGGGAAGCCAGATTCACTGAATGACCATGTTGCTCACTTATGAACTGCAGGGATTCACTTAGCAACTGTGGCAAGGAAGGTCGTAAAATGGGACAAGGCTCACTGATAAACGTCTCACTTCACCGCAGAATTGTGGAGCTCAATTGTGGTCGCAAGTCAAGAACTACCTGTAGTAATGCGGTTGTTAAGTGAATCTGGCTTCCCTATTGACTTTGCTTGCCAGAAGGTTGTAAAAGGGGATCGGATACCCCAGGAGACGGCAACCATCATAAATATAAACCCGTTGCCCACGGTTCTGAGTTCTGATCACACAGACCTGGGGATGCTGCAACAGTCATAAGTGTGAAAAATAGTCAGGTCACTTTTTTTTCAGTGCCGTTGTAACTTCAGTCACTAAATGGAACTGTTGTAAGTCGAGGACTACCGTATACTTAGCTTGAGTTCCTGATTTTCAAAATGTAAGTGTCTTTCTCTGTCAGTCAAATCATTAGGTAAAGTTTCCGCTCGCACATAAGTGCTAGTCGTTATTTCCGACTCTAGGGGGCGCTGCTCATCTCCGTTACAAAGCCAAAGAAGAGCCAGCGCTGTCCGAAGACGTCTCCGTGGTCATGTGGCCGGCATGACTGAATGCTAAAGGCGCACAGAACGCTGTTACCTTCCCACCAAAGTGGTGCCTATTTTTCTACTTGCATTTTTTTTTTACATGCTTTCGAATTGCTAGGTTGGCAGAAGCTGGGACAAGTAACGGGAGCTCACTCCATTATGCAGCGCTAGGGATTCGAACCGCCGAACTGCCAACCTTTCTTATCGACAAGCTCAGCGTCTTAGCCACTGAGCTACTGCATCAGTGGTGGGATTCAAATTTTTTTTACTACCGGTTCTGTGGGTGTGGCTTGGTGGGCGTGGCTTGGCTTGGTGTGGGGAAGGATATTGCAAAATTCCCCTTTCCCTTCCCACCCCACTAACCTGCTTTCCAGCTCCGTTCTCCTGGGCAGGGCAACCAAAGGAGATCCAGCCAATCAGCTGGGACTCAATGGGAGGCAGAGAAGAGATGGGGGCGGGGCCTATAAGAAGTGGCATTTGCCGGTTCTCCAAACTGTTCAAAATGTCCGCTACTGGTCCCCAGTCAAATCATTAGCAGATGTCAAATCAATAACACCCCCCTCTAAAGCTGTTAACTTGTTTCTCTCGGCCTTCGCTCCAATTAAATGGTCCGGGAAATAAACCACAGAGCGCTGACCTAGTTCTCCAGTCTAAATGCAAGCCCTTGCTCATTTTGAAGTGCAGGCGGTCCTCGACTTACGACCGGTTGCTTAGCAACCATTTGAAGTTACTGCAGACTTCCCCAGAAGATCCATCTACTGATAGCCCTCGATTTACAACCGTTCGTTTAGTGATGATTCAAAGTTACAACCGTACCGAGAAAAAGTGACATGACTGTTTGCTTGCGCTTACGACCGTTTAGGCCTCCCCATGGTCACGTGATCAACAGGGAGTGGTGCGGTGGCGTAGAGGTGGAGCTCTCGCCTCAAAATCGGGAGGCTGTGAGTTCGATCCTAGGTAGAGGCAGGTATTTCTCTCTCTGGGCACAATGAGAAACAAACAAAACTCCTCATTGGCAACAGGAATGGCATCTGGCCATTAAAAAAAACATTCTGCTAGCTCCATTCAGTGGCTCAGACTCCACCTCATAAGGGATTATGGGGTCATTAAAAGATGGTGATGATTGTCACATGGTCAACAGTCAGATGCTTGGCAATTGACTCATACTGGGTTTGTACAGGTAGTCCTCAACTTACAACAGTTCATTCAGTGACTGTTTGAAGTTACAACGGCACTGAAAAAGTGATCTACGACCATTTTTCAGACTTATGACTGTTGTAGTACCCCCATGGTCATGTGATTTACATTCATGGTCATGTGATTTACATTCATGGTCATGTGACTTAATTCAGATGCTTGACAACTGACTCACATTTATGACAGTCACAGTGTCCTGGATCATACGGTCCCCTTTTGCAACCTTCTGACAAGTAAAGTCAATGGGGAAGCCGGATTCACTTAACAACCCTGGTTACTAACTTAACCACTGGGATGATTCATTTAACAATGGTGACAAGAAAGGTTGTAAAATGGGACAAAACACACTTAACAAGTGTCTCACTTAGCAATGGAAATTTTGAACTCAATTTTGGTCGTGAGCCGAGGACAACCTGTATTATCAGGTTTGAAGTTCCCCCTCTACCCCAGGCAGTTATTAAGGGAGCTTGGCCCTACTCTACATCCTTTTTGCCCCAGTCATTAAGTGAATCATTGCGGTTCTTAAGTGAATCATATCTGTCCTACTTAATGATTGTGGGCCATTCACTTAATGACCACAGAACAAGTGGGGTTATAAACTCATTGTGGTTTTGTTTAACGACCATAATGCTTAGTGACCAAGTCACAGATAACAATTGGGGTCGCTGAGTGAAGAAGCCCAGCATAAATCTCCCAATCTAACCTACAACCACCACTAACCTCCAAATTCCTGTTGGCTATGGTTCTTTTTCTTTTTTTTTTCTTTTCCTTTTAATTTAAAAATGGTTTAAAGAAGGGGAAAGCAATTTCCTGTTTTGTAATAAATTCGGAGCCTGGGGCTTCATCGCTTCTGATGAAGATTGCACCTGATGCGGAGCTGGAAATCAAAGTAAATCTTCCATCCTGCTGGAGAATCCGAGGAAGACTTTTAGAACAAAGACCGTCGTAAGGCTAGAAGTCTGTGGAGATTCTCCGTCATCCGGATCATGGTTATCTCAAAGATGCTTTTTTTTTCAGGAGGCAATTGGACTTTTTTGGTTTTTTTTCTTTGAAGACATTTCACTTCTTATCCAAGAAGCTTCTTCAGCTCTGACCGGATGGCGGAGAACGGAAGGGTTTATACTCCTTGCAGACAGCTGGTCATTTGCGTACTTTGAGAGAGTCCTTGAGGCCACTTGGACGTTGGTTTGAAAGAGGGGTCGAAGAGGCCATCTGTGTCAAAACTGAACAGCCCTCACTCCACAGAGCGGGAGGGATACAATATCGTTTATCTCCTGTTTACAACACAGTCCTTTCAGCGGTTCCAAGAAGGCTCCACACCCATTTGCACCACTCAGGTGACCTTGAGGACACAGATAAACCTCCAAGTGGCCTCAAGGACTCTCTAAAAAAGGATGCAAATGACCAGCTGGGTCTGCAAGGAGTATAAATCCTTCCATTCCCACCATCCTGTCAGAGCTGAAGAAGCTTCTTAGGTGAGGAGTGAAATGTCTTCAAAGAAAAACCAGAAAGTCCAGTTGCTTCTTGATCAAAAGCACCTTTGGGATAAGGCCAGGGGTCAGATTCAGGCCCGGTTCGGGCCAGTTCGAGTGAACCTGATGTTAAATATATATCCGGTTTGCTGAACCAGTAGTTGAACTGACCGACTGGCCCCGCCCACCCTTCCTCTTCCCTCCCAGGAGTCTGTATGCAGCCCATTTTGGGTGCAGGGTCTGTGTGGAGACTCTGGGAGGGTGAAAAACAGGCCAAACCGGAAGTTCCAGAAGTCCAGAAACTGGCCTGTTTCCCGCTTCCGGAGGGCCTTCAGAGCCTAGGAGAGGCCATTTTGACCCTCCCGGAGTCCCGAGGGAAGCCTCCGGACTCTGGGGAAGGTGAAAAACGGCCATCCCGGAAGTTCCGGTTGACCACGCCCACCGAGCAACCGGGCAGTGAACCGGTTGTCGGGATTTTTTGAATCCCACCCCAGGTTGGACACCAATACCATCCCAGTCATTGAACAGGGGGGGTTGGACTAGAAGACCTCCAAGGTCCGTTCCACCACTCCGTTATTCTGTCAAAGGAACTCTGAACTGGAATTGGGGGTGGGGGCTTTAATCGACCTTCACACACACACACACACACACACACACACACTCACAAACCCTGTTCTGGACCATGCAAGGTACATCTTTGTGGGCGAATTGTGTTCCTGCATTTGGGCGGTTTGGTATTTCCTGCCGCCTGCTTGCTTTTCCCCTCTGTTCCTCCCTGGGCCACGTTCTCTCCATATTCAATAGGTGCATTATTTTATTTTATTTTCTTCCTTTTCTTCCTTTCGTTCTTTCTGTGCCGGCTTTGTGGAAGTGGAAGGAACATTGTGTCCAGGGTTACAAATCGTTGGAAGAAAGCCAGCCGGTTCTCCGGTTTTTTGGTTTTCTTTTTCATCAGCACTAGCCCTCCCCCCACCCACCCACCCCCAGGGCAGGGGAAGGGGATTCGGAGTGGCTTTGCAGGCAGAAGGGATCGTGGGTTGGTGGTGAAAGTCCTGGTAGCCGCTGATCCTTTTCCCAGAGGTCTCGGGCAGTTTAGCGCTGCATTTACGAATCCGATTTTAATTCATTCTTCCTTCATGAATTAATTAGATCGTGGGGTCTCCAACCTTTGCAACTTTAAGCCTGGTGGACTTCAACTCCCAGAATTCCTCAGCCGGCTGGGAGTTGCAGTCCACCAGTCTTAAAGTTGCCAAGGTTGGAGGCCCATGAATTAGATCACAGGGTGTGCAAATCCCAGAGTCTCCCTCTCTCTCTCTCCCACAGCCCCTTTACTCCTGAGGTGTTGCCTCTCATTATTATTATTATTATTACCTTTATTGTCAGAGTACAACATGTGTACAGTGAGTTTGTCTCTCGGGTCTGTCAAAAAGCCACCTTTGAATGGTCATGTTTGATGTGTTCCGTTGGGAGTCGATTTGTAATCCCAAAGCTGTGGTTTTCTTGAAGACATTTCACTACTCTACTAGGTAACCACATCAGCAGGGCATGTCTGATAAAATGCTTGCAAGGAAACCACCAAGCTCAGAGAGCACCAAGGACCCCCCCAGTTCAACCCTGAACTGTTGGAATCCCCAATCTGTTAAATTTAATGTGAGGTTTATCCTGCGTCCACTCTCTCTCTCCCTCTCCCTCTCTCAGAGAGAGAGAGAGAGAGAAACATGGAGAAAGAAAGAGAATGTCAGTCAGAGAGAGAGAGAGAGAGAGAGACAGAAAGAGAAAAAGAGAGAAAGAGAAAAGAGAGAGAAAGAAAGACAAAGAGGGAGACAGAAAGAGAGAAAGAGAGAGAGAAAGAAAGAAAGAAAGAAAGAAAAGAAAGAAAGAAAGAAAGAAAGAAAGAAAGAAAGAAAGAAAGAAAGAAAGAAAGAAAGAAAGAAAAAGAAAAAGAAAGGAAGAAAGGAAGAAAGAAAGAAAGACAAAGAGGGATAAAAAAGAGAAACAGAGAAAAAAGAGAGGAGAGAAAGAGTGAGAGAAAGAAAGAGAGAGAGAAAGAAAGAGAGAGAGGAAAAAAGACAAAGAGGGAGAAAAAAGAGAAAAAGAAAGAAAGAAGAGTGAGAGAAAAAAAGAGAGGAAGAAAAAGGAAGAAAGAGAAAGATGGAAAAAAAGAGAGAAAAATAAAGAAAAAGAAGGGAGAGAAAGACAGAATGAGAGAAAGAAAAAGGAAGAAAGAGAAGAAAGAAAGAAGCGTTCTCACTTCTAATTTTTTCATTAGTGTATAGTATAAAATACAAAAATAAAAAAGCAAATAGTAGAACACAGAGCCGAGGGGAAGAGGGAAGTGTGGAAGTAGAAGGAAGGGTAAAAAGGCTTTGAATTCTCTTGCAGTGGAATAAGGCATTAACATTAAACCACACATTTTTACTTTTCCTTTACTTATTTTTACCTTTTTTACTTTAAACTAGCCATTTCTCTAACAACAAATCAATCTGATCAGTAAAACCCCAAATGAAAGTTTCATTTTTTTTGCCCCACCTCAAACACAAAAGCCCAGAAGCCGTTTCCAAGTAGAAACAAAAGTACTTATATTCTTTTCTTCGATCAAAACGGGCAATTTAGCCATCTTTTCTCACTTCTCAAAGCATAGACACCCCCACTGGCCATCCCCTGGGAGTGCTTGATTTGAAAGTTGACACTACGGTAATCTTCAACTTACAACCATGGGTTAAGTGGCTGTCCAAAGTTACAACAGCTCTGAAAAAAAGGGACTTGCAACCGGTTCACTTGTACCTACAACAGTTGCATCATCCTCCGTGTGATCAAAATTCAGGCGTGTGGAAAACAGCACATACTTATGACGGTTGCAGCATCCTGGTCACATGATCACTATTTGCAACCTTCCCAGCCAACTCCCGTCAACGGGAGAAGCCGGATTTGCTTAATGGCCGCACGACCCACTTTTTTAAAAAAAAATTAAGCGATTTGCTTAACAACTATGGCAAAAAGGTGATAAAATTGGACACCGCTCACTTAACGATCTTAGCCATGGAAATTCCTATCCCGACAGCAGTCGTAAGTCGCAGGACTGGCTGTATAACAATGGATTCAGATTCTGGGTGGGGAATTAATGGGTTGGAATATAAGTGATCTCCAGGTACCCTTTCCATCCTTTCATACGAGAAGAAAATCCAACCAGTAAGTCAGGTTTCCATGGAGATTAATCTAACTCTGTTGATGGCACTTAATCAATCACACAAAATTGGTTTAAGAGCAGAACAGAAAGATTGGACTTTGAAAACATCTTTAAATAAAGACTAGATGACCCACCATTAAGGATGCTCTAATGATGAAATCCTGAATTGGTCAAGACCAGAATAACAGAATAACAGAGTTGGAAGGGACCTTGGAGGTCTTCTAGTCCAGCCCCTGCTCAAGCAGGAAACCCTATACCATTTCAGACAAATGGTTATCCAATCTCTTCTTTAAAACTTCCAGAGTTGGAGCATTCACAACTTCTGGAGTCAAGTAGTTCCACTGGTTAATTGTTCTCATGTCAGGAAATTTTTCCTTAGTTCTAGGTTGCTTCTCTCCTTGATTAGTAAGAGGAGGAAGGAGAGGAAGAAAAAAAATCAAAGGAGAGGAGGAGGAAGGAGAAAAAGAGGAAAAGGAGGAGAGAAAAGGAGGAAGAAGAGGGGGAACAGAGAAGAAGAGAAATGGTAAGACAATGAAGAGGAAGAGAAGAAAAGGAGGAGGTGGAGGAAGAAGGAAAGGGGAAGGAATGCAGAAAAGAGGGGGAGAGGAAGAGAAGAGGAAAAGAAGGAGGAAGAGGAAGAAGAAAAAGGACAGACAAGTGGAAGAGGAGGAAAGGGGGGAGGAAGAGAAAGAAGAAGAAGGCAAAGAAGAAGGAAAGAAGACAAGAAGAGGAGGAGGAAGAGAAAGAAGAAACAGAGGAACAAGAAGAAAAGGAACTTTCTATTGCTGGTCTAATAACAGTCCTTTTTTTTTTATAGAACCGACTTAAATTTAGTTCAGAACATTCCAATTCCTTCACCAACAGAATGAGAAGAACTGACTGAAGCAACCTTAACGTAAGAGAAAAATAGATCCAGACCAACCAAGGACTTTTGAAGGTCTCTAAGTAGAGTGCTAACATTCTCCTCCACCTTCTCTTCATCTTCCACCTCTGCGTGTCATGGTGATTGAACTGCAGCAGGGATGTGAAACTCAAGGCCTATGGGCCGGATCCTGCCGCCCTCCCCCCCGGGCAGGGGTGGACTGCTACGGGTTTGGCCAGGTCCGGGTGGACCTGTTGCTAATCTTATGGCTAGTTTGGTGAACCACCAAATCCCACCCGTGGCTGGCCCTGCCCACCAAGCCACCCCCTCCCCACCCCAGGTATCTTCACGCGGCCCATTTTGGATGTGAGGTAAATGCAGGGCCCTCACGGAGGCTCGGGGAGGGGGAAAAATACAGGCCTCCCAGAAGTTCCAGACCTCTAAAAACAGGCCCATTTCTGGCTTCTGGAGGGCCTCGGGAGCCCGGGGGAGGCAGTTTTCGCCTTCCCAGAGGCTCGAGGAAAGCCTCCGGAGCCTGAGGAGAGGGAAAAATGGGCCCTCATGGAAGTTCTGGAAGTCTGAAAATGGGCCCATTTCTGGCCTCTGGAGGGCCTCGGGAGCCCGGGGGAGGCAGTTTTCGCCATCCCAGAGACTCAAGGAAGGCTGTTGAGGTAATTCCCCGTTAGGAGAATGAGCGCATAGAGGGAGACGTATAGAGAGTAGTGTTGGAATAATACACACACAGCACACAGATACACTGTACAGTAAATGTAGGTTTTTACTTCCAGAAAGGTTTAAGCAAAGTCCAAAATAAGCAGTCCAAAATCATTCACAAGTTAAATCAGTCAGTTTTTCAATCCAGGGATAATCCAAATATCAAAGTCCAGTGTCAAAAAACAGTTCAGTATCAGACTTAACATTAAATCCAGTAATATCAGTCAATTAGAAGAAATGGAGCAACGGCAATACTTTCCAACAGAAGGAAACAGAAACTCACTCACACTCTCTTCTGAGACTAAGACTAAACCACCCAGGTTTCTGGCTCCATCTTATGGCTGTTTGAGAAACCACACCTAATTACAGTTTTGCATTTTCTTAAAGTTACAGTTTTAAAATGTTTATCCTGGTTTATATATTTCTAACCCAAATAGCTGACTTATATTCCTAACAAAGGCCTCCAGACCTGGGGAGAGGGAAAAACGCCCCCTCCCCCCTGCCATGGAGCAGGGGGCTGGCCACCATGGCCCTGCCCACCCAGCAACGGGGCAGAGAACTCATTGTTGACATTTTTGAAGCCCACCCCTGCTCATGGGGTGTTTAGATCTGTCCCGCAGGACTGCCTTGGAAACTGCGAAGGACTGGCCCGCAATGCCTCTGCCCTCAAAGACGAAGCTCGGGAGGGCCGCATGCAGCCCTCCCGAGCTCCGTTTTTGCTGGCAAGGGGTTGCAGGAGGCTGTCGCGGCCGAATATGGAGCTCAGGATCCCGTTTTTGCTGGCAGAGCACTCGGGCTGCCACAAGTCCTCCCCCACCCACCCACCCCGATGCAAGTGGCATCATGCTGGGGGGGACAGCTCTCTCTGCCCCCTCCCCCCGAGTTCGAACAAAACCCTGATGTGGCACTCAATGAAATCGAGTTTGACACCCCTGCTCTACAGCATATCTAGGGCTGTACAAATTGGACCAGGCAAGTGTGGAGAAGAATTAACTTTAAAACTTTGCGACAGTGACCCCAGTCCCAAACTATTGAAAAACTTTCAGGCATTTTTTTTTTTTAAATGTGGATCTATGTGAAGCCTGCAGATCAGGCTACCTTTATTTCATTACCCAAACTAGGTAATATCATCAATAGTAGCACTGAAGGTGTTACCAAGTTGGGTAATGAAACGCCTGCAAGAAAAAAAACCAAGCCGAGAGAAACACCAACCCACACTCCTCCTCTTCCTCCTCCTTCTCCTCCTCTTCCTCCTCCTCCTCTTCCTCCTCCTCCTCCTCCTCCTTGCAAATCTCACCCCTTCTAGCACTGAAGATGTTACCTAGTTGGGTAATGAAACGTCTGCAAGAAAAGAACCAAGCTCAGAGAAACGCCAAAGACCCCACAATTCTCTCCTCTTCCTCTCCGCAAACCCCTGTCCACTGTCACTGCTTTCCCTCCCTCCTCCCCTCTCTCCCTCTCTCTCTCTCTCTCTCCCTCCCTCCCTCCCTCTCTCTCCCTCTCTCTCTCTCTCTCTCTGCCCTCTGAAAATCCGGCCTAGATTTCTCATCGGACCCATTTCCTCTCCGCAATCCTCTTTTGGACTCCACGGCTAGACCGACGAAGCAGATGACAGCCGGCGCTTATGTGGGCCCAACGTCTTCCCTGAGTGTAGGCGAAGCCTCAAACGCCGGCTTGACGTCCCTTCATCAAAAATCCATGGCTCTCAGCCTGCCTGCGAAGCCATTGAAGCTTCTCTCGTAATCACTCCCTGCGCCCCCGAGGCTTGCTGATCTGGCATTCGCGCTGTCCTGAACTCATGCCAATCTTTTCCCTTGCGATGCGCCAAGCGCACTCCTCGCAGCATGGAGTTGTTTGGAAACATGTGGCAGAGGCTTTGCATGAGCTGGAATCAGTGCCTCCTTGCTTTGCCAGGCGCTCTTCTCGGAGACAGATGTTTCTGCGGGGGGGGGCTCTAATTTTCCAATTTCACCCTTTGTTTCGGGCCTTAAATTCATCCGTCCGCCGTTCTGGTTCTGCCCCCAGAGTGAGTCACTCCTAATCTCTCCCATCTGTTCTGGAGCGGTTGCAAAGGGGGTAGACACTTGCAACAGGAAATCTCTTTTCTCCCGTCTGAAATTTATTATTAATCATTCTGGTAACTGTTTTGTGGTTGTTGTTTTTGAAAGTCTACACTTTCATAGTAATTATCAGTTTAATCTTAGGCAGAAGGTGATGAAGATGCGTAGTATGACACACGTGTGTTTACTGTCATAAGCAGGAATCTGAAGTCAAAACACAGCTTAAACTGTGGGCCTCTTCAGGGGGAGTGGTGCCACAGTCAGTCCCAAATTTATTTCAATGAGAGAAGCCTTTTGGACTAATTTATTTCAATGAGATAAGCCTTTGGGACTAACACGGTGTTTTTCAACCTGGTGGGCAACATTAAGAAGTCTGTGGATTTCGACTCCCAGAATTCTGGGAGTCGAAGTCCACAAATGCTGGCTGGGGAATTCTGGGAGTCGAAGTCCACAAATGCTGGCTGGGGAATTCTGGGAGTCAAGTCCACAAATGCTGGCTGGGGAATTCTGGGAGTCGAAGTCCACAATGCTGGCTGGGGAATTTTGGGCGTCAAAATCCACAAATGCTGGCTGGGGAATTCTGGGCGTCAAAATCCACAAATGCTGGCTAGGGAATTCTGGGCGTCAAAATCCACAAATGCTGGCTGGGGAATTCTGGGAGTCGAAATCCACAAATGCTGGCTGGGGAATTCTGGGAGTCGAAATCCACAAATGCTGGCTGGGGAATTCTGGGAGTCGAAATCCACAAATGCTGGCTGGGGAATTCTGGGAGTCGAAATCCACAAATGCTGGCTGGGGAATTCTGGGAGTCGAAATCCACAAATGCTGGCTGGGGAATTCTGGAACTTGAAGTCCACCCATCTTCAAACTGACAAGCTTTCAAAGGCGATCCAAAGTCCTCCCTTCGGACAAAAATTGCAGTTTTCTTGGCCTCTTTGTCGGAACTGGTTTGCGGTCACTTCTTCCTAGAGCCGTGAGGGAGGGACAGGCCCCCCAAACCACTCAGCTTGCTTCCTGCCTAAGCCAGGACTTGAACTCGTGGTCTCCTGGTGACTTGGAGGCCCAAAGATCCGGTGACTTCTCTGCTTCGTTTATTCTAGCCTTTCAGCTCTTAGACAGTAACTGGGTTTTCTGTCTTGGTTTCTCTTTAAGGAGGGATGCCCGGGACTCTCAAGATTAAGTCTTGTGTCAGCTTCTGGGGGAAAAACATCACCTGCTACTGGGATCTTCTGCCAGAAATGGATTCTCCAACCACCTACACCCTCCAAGTCACGGAGTAAGATGCATTCCTCAAGGCTCCAGTGGTGGGATTCCATTTTTTTTTTTACTACCGGTTCTGTGGGTGTGGCCAGGTGGGCGTGGCCAGGCAGTCATGTGACCGGGGGCGTGGCCAATGGTCATGTGACTGGGGGGAGTCAAAAGGGGGTTTTTTGTAGCCTCCTCCCCACGCCCCCCCTTTTTTTTTTAGCCTAGTGGGCCTCAGGGAAGCCTCCTGGGAGCAAAAATGGGGCATGGGGGGGGCACGCAGCACCCACACACACACACACCCCGTTTTTGGCCTAGCGGGCCTCAGGGGAGCCTCCTGAGGCACTGAAAAAAGAAGCATTTTGAAGCCTTCCGAGGTAAGTACAACAGCAACAGGGGGGCATGGAATCAGCTCTGCCACTCGATTTAGATTAGCTAAAAAAGCAAGAAATCTGTGTCAACTCATAAAACATTTTGTATACATGTTTTATAGTTGTCAACAGAAAGAAGGGGGGGGAGATTTCAAAGAACAGGCGGCAGTGTGGAATCGAAAGTACCTCCCATTCATATTTTCTTCAGAGACTGATTAGAGGACTGAAGCTTCTGCCGTGCGAAAAATCTAATTGGAGAGCGTGATTGATGACTCTTGGCTATGGAACTGTCTCATTGGATGATACACCCAGAGTGGTGGGGGAAACAGGGTCAAGGGTGACGGTGAATATCTCAGAGTTGGCTACGCCTGGGAAAATGCCAGCACGTTAACTTCAAATAAATCCTTTGAAGTTTTGGGAGTGTCGCTCGAGGCTCATGATTTAATTGGAGTAACTGACGGAATCTGACAATCCGATGATTTCCTGCTTTCTAGCTAATCTAAATCGCGTGGCACAGCTGATCGTTGGAAATACCGTTTCAGGTGAACCTGTAGCATTTTTTTTTACTACCAGTTCACGTGAACCGGGCTGAATCGGCAGCATTTCACTTCTGGTCCACTGCAGAAGTTATTACTGGGAACTACTGGCAAAGCACAGTTGTGTCAGGCAAAGAGCACAACCAAAGCTTTGTCTAGCCTGCTTGAGCAGAGGGTTGGACTAGAAGACCTCCAAGGTCCCATCCAACTCTGTTGTTCTGTGTTTTATGCTCTGTGTTCTAAATCAGCAGTCCCCAACCTTTGCCCAGCTGGGGAGTGGGGGAGAGGGGAACTGGGCAGCAAGAGTAGTGACCCAGCAGGCATACGCATGTGCGTGCAGCTTGACTCACATGAGCAACAGTTTGATACTGGACTGCAAGTTGATCTGGGCATACATGCACATGTGTGACAGCCCACTGCTTGCACGAGCCAAGCTGCACACACACACACACACCAGCCCACCTGTCATGCGGCCCGGTTCTGAATAGGCCACAGCCCACTAGTGGGCTTCGGCCTGGAGTTGGGGACCCTTGTTCAAAATGATACTAGAATGATATCTAAGTAAGTTTTCGCTGGTCTATTATGTCTCCAACTATAAGGAGTCCTCAAGTTATGATGGTGATAGAACCTGCCCATTCTGGATTTAGGTCGTGACGGTAGCAAAGCAAGGCGGTCGCATGATTGACCTGATTTTATGATCTCTTTTGCAGTGGTCATTAACACTGTGGTCATCCTAGGGCTGGTTTTGGAATGGGACAACTCACCACAGCCAACTCGCTGCGGCCAACTCACCAAGGCCAACTGGCCAGGGAGCAACTCGCTGTGGGACAATTTAACAATTCAATTTAATGATTTAAAATAAATAAAAAATATTCTCATGTTTGTCATTCACATTTTATTCTGTCCCTCTTTTTGCATCCTTTTCTTAATGATTCTATTCCACCATTTCTTTGATATTAGTGTAACTCTTGTCCCACAGTGAGTTGGCCATGGCAAGGTGGCCATGGTGAATTGGCAGTGATGAGTTGACCATGAGTTAGCCATGGTGAGTTGGCCATGGCAAGTTGGCTGCGGTGAGTTGGCCATGGTGAGTTGGCATTGATGAGTTGGCCATGAAGAGTTAGCCATGGTGAGTTGGCATTGATGAGTTGGCCATGGCGAGTTGGCATTGATGAGTTGGCCATGATGAGTTGGCCATGGTGAGTTGGCCATGGCAAGTTAGCTGTGGTGAGTTGGCCATGGTGAGTTGGCATTGATGAGTTGGCCATGGAAAGTTAGCTGTGGTGAGTTGGCATTGATGAGTTGGCCATGATGAGTTGGCCATGTTGAGTTGGCCATGGCAAGTTGGCTGTGGTGAGTTGGCCATGGTGAGTTGGCATTGATGAGTTGGCCATGATGAGTTAGCCATGTTGAGTTGGCCATGGCAAGTTGGCTGTGGTGAGTTGGCCATGGTGAGTTGGCATTGATGAGTTGGCCATGATGAGTTAGCCATGGCAAGTTGGCTGTGGTGAGTTGGCCATGGTGAGTTGGCATTGATGAGTTGGCCATGGTGAATTGACCATGGGGAGTTGGCTGTGGGGAGTTGACCATGACGAATTGGCCATGGTGATTTGACTGTGATGAGTTGGTCATGCCAAGTTGGCTGTGATGAGTTGGCCATGATGTGTTGACCATGGCGAGTTGGCCGTGGGGAGTTGGCTGTGGCAAGTGGGCCGTGGGGAGTGGGACATGGTGAATTGTTATAAATCAAGTTGGTTTTACCAAAAATTGCACGTTTTTGGCAAACGAATCATCAAATGTGGTCAGGTGAATGCAGGATGCTGCAAACAACTGTAAACTTAGCCTAGTTGCCAAGCACCAAATTGTGTTTTAAATGTATCACACCAAGTGTCATCACCAAGTCTCTGTCCATCACTTACTACCTCCAACACCTGCTAAGTGCCCCTTCTGATGTTCCTGGTGCCAAGTAACCAACATGACTTTTAGATCCTATTATTGCTGGGTTCTTTTTTTCCCAGGGAAGCTGGACACTGCCAAAGAGACTTTGGCCTCCCCAAGAACTGCGTGGCTGATCCAGGAGAACGTTGGTGTGGCGTTCCAGTGGAGAACCTCTTTGCTTTCTACAAGATCAAATTAATTGCACAGAACCAGCAGCTGTGGACTGACTCCTCGGAGAAATGTGTCCATGGAATGAGCATTGGTAAGCCCAGGGGAAGGGGGAGAAATTGGGCTCACTTGGTACAGGTAGTCCTAGTAGACCCATGACTGGTCTTGGCCCTTATGATGACTCCTCCTCCTCCTCCTTCGATAACTTGTCCTTCTCCGCCTTCTATGCTTCTCCTCCTCCTCTTCCTCCCTCTCTTCTTCCTCCTTCCCATTCTTCTCCTTGTATGGTTTTTTCCTTCTGTGGTTCCTCCTCCTCCTTCTATAACTTCTCCTTTCCTTTCTCCTCCTCCTCCTCCTCCTCCTCCTTCTTCTTCTTCTTCTTCCTCCTCCTCCTCCTCCTCCTCCTATAATTTCTCCTTCTTCTCCTCCTCCTCCTCCTTCTTCTTCTTCTTCTTCTTCTTCTTCTTCTTCTTCTTCTTCTTCTTCTTCTTCTTCTTCTTCTTCTTCTTCTTCTTCTTCTTCTTCTTCTTCTTCTTCTTCTTCTTCTTCTTCCTCCTCCGCCTCCTCCTCCTCCTCCTCCTCCTCCTCCTATAATTTCTCCTTCTTCTCCTTCTTCTACTCTTCTTCTTCCTCCTCCTCCTCTCCTTCTTCTCTTTCTATGGCTCCTCCTCTGGCTCCTTCTCCATTGTAGCTCCTCGTCCCTTTCTCCTTCTCCTTCTTTGAATCTGCCATTTTAATGCTCACTCTGCCTGCTTATCAAATCAAGAATTTCTCAGGTGTGCCAGGCCAAAATATAAATCAAATGAATGGCAATTCTTCCGCTTCAGTTGCTGTACCCAGCAGGACAACCTGAATTATAGGTTGAAACAGAGCCAGTCCTCATAACCACAACTGAGCCAAAAATTTCTGTGGCTGAGCAAAGACAGTTGTTAAGTGAATTTTGCCCCCCCCCATTTGATGTCCTTTCATGACAAACTTGTTAAGTGAATCACTGCAGTTGTTAGTAACACGGTCGTTAAGTGAATCTGGCTTCCCCGTTGACTTTGCTTGTCAGAAGGTCACAAAAATTGATCACATGACCCTGGAACACACACAACTGTCATAAATACGAGTCAGTTGCCCAGTGTTTGAATTTTGATCCCGAGACCACAGGGATGCTGCAACAGTCGTAAGTGTGAAAAATGGTCACTTTTTTCAGTGCTGCTGTAACTTTGAATGGTCACAAAATGAATCATTGTAAGTTGAGGACTACCTGTATCTGCAAGGCTTCCTCCTAGGAAAATGGGTGAAATTACTCCAACCCCGTGTGTCATGCCCCTGTTGGAATCTAACTCGAAGGAGGAAGCTGAACAGCTGACAGAGTGGGAGTGTGGCTCCATTGGCTGTGGAGGAAACTGGGGAAGGGCAAAGTCCAGGTGGGCAGAGCAGGGGAGAGGTAGAACAAGGGAGAGGGAGTTCAGAGGAAGACCCAGGCCCACCCCTTCTTCACCCTAGGGCATGCAGCGAGGAACGGAGAAGGGAGCAACATGGGTTGCATGGCTTACGGGGGAGGAAAGGGCCCTGATTCCCTTCATTAGCTGCAGCTGGGAACACAGTGTATAAAAAAGGCAAGCTGCTGTTGGGAGCAAACGTGACTTTATCTTGTATTGTCGAGGCTTATCTGTGTTCCTGGCGTCTTCCCAACTGTGTGAGTTTTGCCGTCCTTTCCAGTCTGGAATTCTTGCTCCTGCCCTGCCAAACTAATTACTTCAGTTTGGCTTGTTTGGACTTTAAGTTATAATTTGTGTTTACCCTGTTTTGGACTTCATTTTCTGCAGTCAAAGGCTGTTCCTGGGAGAGTTTTTCTCCAGCCAGAAACTAACCTGGACATTGGGGGCCAAATTGGAGATAATAAAGGGACTCTTATTAGGTATCTGACTGTGTTGCTTTTGTGCCACGCCCCGGGTCATCACACCATGTTTTGAACTGTAAAATCGCTCAGTCCTGCCCTGTAACCTGTGTGCCTTCTTCCCATTGCTCATCCTAGTGAAACTGAGTCCACCAGTATTGAACGTGGTTGTACCCCAAAGCCACTGCCTCCAACCACAATGGAACCAGCCTGGGGACGAGCTGATATCGGCAACGGAGGCCCAGTACGAGATCCGGTACTGTGACCTGATGGAGCTCTCTTGCCTGCAGGTAGGTGCCAAGCTTTTTCAGTGCCAAATGGGTTGCAGGTGCTCCTTGACTTATGACCACAATTGAGCCCTGAATTTCCATTACTGAGACAGTTGTTTAAGTGAGTTTTCCCCCATTTTATAAACTTTCTTGCCACAGTTGTTAAGCATTGAATTGTTAAGTATTTAGTTGTTAAGTATTTAGTTGTTACTTATTTAGTATCCTATGACTATTACTAAGTGTTGTATCTTATGATTCTTGATGAATGTATTTTTTTATGTACACTGAGAGCTTATGCACCGAAGACAAAGTCCTTGTGTGTCCAATCACACTTGGCCAATAAAGAATTCTATTCTATTCTATTCTATTCTATTCTATTCTATTCTATTCTATTCTATTCTATTCTATTCTATTCTATTTTCTATTCTATTCTATTCTATTTTCTATTCTATTTTCTATTCTATTCTATAATTCTATTCTATTCTATGTTTCTATTTCTTTTCTAGTCTATTCTATTTGCTATTCTATTTGCTATTCTATTTGCTATTCTATTTGCTATTCTATTCTACGTTCTTCTCTTCTCTATTCTATTCTATTCTTTAGGTCAGTTTACACTGGCAGGTCTAACTTTAATCTTTCAGAAATATGAGGTCAAACACTTAACCTGCCTGCAAATTCTATCACTGCCTGGATTGGTTCTGCAACCCAACAAGACAGACCCAGACTCCAGAGGATAATTAGGACTGCAGAAAAAACAATTGCTACCAACCTGCCTTCCATGGAGGACCTGTATTCTGCACGAGTCAAAAAAGAGGGCTGTGAAAATATCTACAGACCCCTCACATCCCGGACATAAATTGTTTCATCCCCTCAAAACGAGGCTATTGAGCACTGCACACCAGAACAACTAGACACAAGGACAAGTTTTTTCCCCAAAAGCCATCACTCTGCCAAACAACTAATTCCCTCAACACTGTCCAACTATTTACAAAGTCTGCACTACTATTACTATTAACCTTCTCATCACTCCTTATCACCCATCCCCTCCCATTTGTGACTGTATGACTGTAACTTTGTCGTTGTATCCTTACGAACTATATTGACTTTTCCTAGTATGATTTGATTGCTTATTGTACCCTATGACTATTATTAAGTGTTGTACCTGATGATTCTTGACTCTTGACGAATGTATCTTTTATTTTATGGACACTGAGAGCATTTGCACCAAGACAAATTCCTTGTGTGTCTTATCACACTTGGCCAATAAAGCATTCATTCATTCATTCATTCATTCATTCCTTCATTCATTCCTTCACTTATTCATTCACAGGTAAATTTTACAACCCTGGAGAATGCTCCCCTTTCTGCAAACATCTGTGGGCTGTTCCCCTTTACCAACTACTCTTTGCAAGTCCGGGCAAAATATCTGCAGAGTTCTGCTTTCCAAAGTGATGGTGATGCCTTTTGGAGCAACTGGAGCTTGGAGACATTTGCAAGGACCCTTCCAGCAGGTATGGGAATTTGGCTGTTTTTAGTTGAGGTGATTGTGTTACACGTTATTGTCTTTCAAGAGGCTGGGATTTCATGCAGTGGAACCTTATCCATTTTTTCTTCAACTCATCAAGCACTTCAAAGTATGCCCAGAATGGACAACACCAAAAATTTAGACTTGGAGGGTTTGTTTGTTTGTTTGTTTAAAAAAGAAGGGTTAGCTGTATTTTAAGTGATTTACAATACAGGTTTAAGCTCTTAAAGTCCTCTGGATTCAGCCCTTTCCTAAATTTGGGCTGATTTTTTTTCTCTCTGAGATAATTAAATGCCAAAAAGTCTGCAAAGCTTAAGGCGTCAGAATAATAGAATAACAGAGTTCGAAGGGACTTTGGAGGTCTTCTAGTCCAACCCCCTGCCTAGGCAGGAAAACCTATACCACTTCTGACAAATGGTTGTCAGAATCTCTTCTTTAAAACCTCCAGTGTTAAAGCACCCATAACTTCTGGAGGCAGGTCGTTCCACTGGTTAATTGTTTTAAGTGTCAAGGAATTCCTCCTTAATTCCAGGTTGCTTCTCTCCTTGATTAGTTTCCACCCATTGTTTCTTGTCCTGACTTTCAGGTGCTTTGGAGAATAGCTTGACTCCCTCTTCTTTGGGGCAGCCCCTGAGATATTGGAACACTGCTATCATGTCACTCCTGGTCCTTCTTTTCATTAAACCCAATTCCAACAACTGCCCTTAATATATTTCATATATATTTATATATATATATTTATATGCTTCATTCTGGGGGCCAAGTTGGGCAGATGGAACGTCAAAGAAGGCCTTTCTCCTGGACTCCAACAGGTGGGATTCCCTGGTCTATGGGGCCCCACAGCATGCCTCCTTTGCCGGCACATGTGGGGTGGGCAAGAATAACAGAATAAGAGAGTCGGAAGGGACCTTGGAGGTCTTCTAGTCCAACCCCCCGCTGAAAAGCAGGAAAACCCTATACCATTCCAGACAAATGGCTGTCCAATCTCTTCTCAAAAACCTCCAGGGACGGAGCACCCGCAATGTCTGGTGGCAAACCCGTTCCACTGATGAATTCTTCTCTGAAAATGCTCCCGCTTAGAATGCTGAATGAATTGTTCTCGCTCGTTCCAGCGATTTCATTGAGAGCTTCAAGAAGCTCTTCGCTTTTCCTAGAATGTGGCGCACCGCGGTGGCCGCTGGCATCAAGAACGACCCAATCTGGATGCACAGTCATGTCCGTAAATGCGGGGAGTGAAATCAGCACCTTGGAGAGCTCCGCCGGAGCATTTGCATTCATTAGGCAGTGCAACAAGATGTTGTCTCAAGCAAGGAACTTCAAATAGTCCTCAACTTACGACCACAGTTGGGACCAGATTTTTCCATTGCTAAGCAAGGCAGTTGTTAAAGGAGTCAACCCTGATTTTATTGACTTTTTGGCCCGTGTTTTTAGGCAAATCCCTGCATTTTTTTAAATGAATAGTGCTGTCGTTTAATGAACCCAACTCACTCTATTGAGTTTGCTTGCCAGAGGATGGCTGAGAAAATCAGAAGAACTGAGTTGGAAGGGACCTTGGAGGTCTTCTAGTCCAACCCCCCCTGCTCAAGCAGGAGGCCCTATGCCATTTCAGACAAATGATTATCCAATCTCTTCTTAAAGACCCCCCCGTGACGGAGCATCCGCAACTTCCTGTGTCAAGCTGTTCCACTGGTTCATGAATTAATTCTTACTGTCACTGATCGCATGACCTGGATCACAGCAACCATCATAAATATATGCTGTTGCCAAGTGCCTGAATTTTGACCACGGGGATTGTAGAGATGCCACAAGGGGTCTTAAAGGCAAGCACCAGTTGTAAGTCGCTTTTCCCCGTGCCTTTGCACAGTGGTGGTATGCTACCGGTTTGTACCGGTTCAGCAGAACGGGTAGTAAAAAAGCCAACGATCAGCTGAGCGGAGGAAAAAAAATCTTCAATAATCAGCCGAGAGGAAAAAGAAGAGAAAGCACAGGGTCGGCCCTTCCACCGACCCCTGGGTTTTTCTCTTCTCTATCCCCTCAGATGATTGGCACTGCAGGTCTCAGCTAGCGTGGGGAAAACTGTGCCCCGGCATTAGCACCCCCACCAAGCCACGTCCACCGAACGGGTGGTAAAATCATTTGAATCCCACCACTGTATCTTTGAAGAGTCACTGACTGAATGGTCATAAGTTGAGGACTATCTGTAAGACCTTATGAAGACAAGATATATACTGCTCTAGGAATCCTAGAGAAAACTGGCTATTTATTTTTTTATTTTTTGCAAGCCACCATCGCTGATTGTATTAGAAGATGTGTATATAAATTGTCCTATCTTAAAGCCTTTTGTAGGAGGAGGGGTGGAGTCAAAAGAGGAACCAGCCTAGAATCCTTACATAGCCATAACTGAATTAAGTCCAATGGTGAATTCCATTGATTGTATTCAGCACCAAAAATAGTGCTATTAGTTATGTAGATTCCTGTGTATCGGCACAGGAATCAGTTTAACTAGAACTTCAGGTGTATCCTTCCTGGTCTTTGTCCTTACGGAATATGGTTTTTTCCACTCCGTACAAAAATACCAACTTGCATTCATGATGGAGATGTTCACAGGCACAAGTTCTAGAGATGTCTCAAACCTGGCAATTGATTTGCTCCTTTCTCCTTCTTCTCCTTCTTCTTCTTGCTCTGCTTCTTCTTCTACCTGGCAAGTGCCTTCCCGAGGGCCAGCATTCTGGAGGAAACTAGGAAACCCCACTGCTGACAAAAAGAGGGCGGTTGTCTTGATGTGGAAGGTAGGAGAAAATACCAAGCTGTAGCAGACGGACTGGCAGAAACTGGGGGAAGAGTGAAAAAAGGGCTTAGCCTAGAAACCCTAACGGACTAAGCCCAACCCCCTGTGGTGGTCCCACTCACCCACACGTCAGTCTGTTCCCCTCAAACCTGTTTTATTTCAGGTTTTCAGCTAACCCCCAGCTGCAAGCTTAGCACAGCAATTGGCTCACCACCAAGTAGATAACCAAAAGCAAAACAAACTTACAGCCAAACCAAAAAACACTCTCGGAAATAAAAGGTTTTGCCTGGTAGGTTCCAGTGGTGGGATTCGAACACCTTAACAACCGGTTCTCTGGCTGGGTAGGCATGGCTGGTTGGGGTCATGTGACCGGGTGAGTGATGTCACTCATCACACCCAGCCCCGCCTCCCAGCCACTCGCCTCAAAGACAGAATTAGGATTCAGCCAATTGGGGCTAGTCCTACCACTGGATGGCCCCGCCCCCACTTGTTTTTTGGCCTGTTTATTGGGCTTGTTTTCAAGGCGTTTTCTGGACCATTTTCAGGGCATTTTGGGGCCCTATTTGCACAGTTTGGCGAACTGACAAATCCCACCCCTGACTGGCCCCACTCATTGTTTCGGCTGGTTTTGGGGGGCTGGTTTTTCAGCTGGTTTTGGCCCCCCTCATTGTTTCGGCTGGTTTTAGGCCGTTTTCTGCACCATTTTTGTGCAGTTAAGCGAACCGGCAAATCCCGCCACTGGCTGGCCCCGCCCCCGCTCCTTTTTCAGCCTGTTTTGGGGGCTGTTTTGGGCCAGAAAAGCAGCCCAAAGCAGCCCCCCAAAACAGGCCAAAAATGTAGCTAGTTCACCGAACTGCACATAATCTTAACTACCGGTTCGCCTGAACCAGTGCAAATCGGCAGCAGCCCACCTCTGGTAGTTTCCAAAAATAAACAGCCCAAATCCCCTCCGAGGTCTGCCTCCACTGAGGTTCGTCAACCAGTTGGGTGGTCCAGTTTGGGGGCTTGCAAGGAGAAGCCACGCGAATTTGTCCAAGCCAGGAGTTCAGGGCGTCATGTCCAGTGAAGCCAGCCACAAACAAGCTCCAGACTAACCTTCCAGGCAGTGGCCAATTAGTCCACCTGACAGATAACTGGCTGCTCCAAACACAAATATAATCCCTCTCCACAATGGAATTAATTCCACCAGCTGCAGAGTCCCAGAAACCCAAACAACCATCTGGCCACGACCCACCCATGCTGCTTCCAGCAACGCCTCCCTCTGCTTGCCCTGCTAAATAGCCCCTCCCAGTGCAGCCCATTAAGGGGGCGGGGCCTTTCCCCGATCAATCTGGCAGATCTCCCCCTTTCTTCCCTACATCCTCTAGCATCTACCAAGGTTGGTAGCTCCTCCCCCTCTTCCTCATTGGCCTGTGAGCTCTTCCCAAGTCAAGGCATGTTCTGCTGGCAGTTTAGAGTCAGCAATACCGGACTTGCCAGGAATTAGTTAGTTTACTTTATTGTCACTACACCTCGTACACAGAAGTTAAATGCCATCTTCAGTGCACGTTATACATAAAAAAATGAAACGAACACACACAACCTTCACATTCTATACATTGAATTGAAAACCCCTGATATTGCATTAATATTGCACTATACAGTAGAATTTACTATAGTTCCTGCCCTGGGATAGAAGCTGCTTTTCAGCCTATTTCTCCTTGTTTTTATTATCCGGTACCGTCTGCCAGATGGTAATAGTTCAAAAAAAAAATGGTGCCCAGGATAAGATGGATCTTTGAGAATGTTTTGAACTTTCTTAAGGCAGCGGGAGCTATAAACGAGTGGGATTCAGCCGATTCGGGCCAGTTCGGCAAACCGAATGTTAATTTTACATCCAGTGGGGTGAACTGGTAGTTCCAACAATCATCTGGCCCCGCCCACCCCACCCGGCCCCTCCCACAAGGCCCGTCTGGCTCCCAGGTAAGTGTAGGGCGGCCTCCTGGAGTAAAAATAGGGCACAGGCTGGTTGGCTCAGGAATTCTGGGAGTTGTAGTCCACAAGCCATCAAAGGGACCATTGTTCCTCATCCCCACACTAGAATTCGCTGCTGTTGTTCTAAGCTGCACTTCGCTCATTGCTTGAGTCCCAGTCAAGCCTATTAAACCAACATTCATTGTTTGCTGGTCTCGGTCCAAAAAATAGCTTTCACGGCATTATTTTCCAAAGATTGTGTGATCTGCATTGTATTATCTTAATCTGGAAGAAGTGGAGCAAAATCTTAATTGTTCTCTTTGGCTCTGTTGGTCCCTGGCTGCTGTTTGAATTCTCTACCCCTCGGTGAATAAATATGCTCCTAATTATATTTGTTGTGCTGAGCGTATTTTCTTGCGGCTTGCACTGTGACATCTCTCTCGATGTCTTATTTGCTTTTTATATAACTATTTCCAACCGGTACATTTCGTCTTCAACATACAACTATTCTGACCCAGGCTTTGTCAAACATATTTAAACACAAACTTGTTTTAAAAGCAAAGCCTATTTTATTGCAACGCTGGGAATTACGTGCCTTCCCAGACAGAACTAATTATTTATAGTTCCCCAAGATAAGCACACGCCTGTCAGTGCTGTGGAATGCTGCCAAAAACAGAAGTATCCAATTATAACTGAAACCAACTGAAATACCAGAAAAAAACAACCAGAATACACAGAGCTTCAAGGAGGACTTGGAATCTATTGAACTACTTTGCTTCCTGCAAAGCTTTTGTCATTGAGGTCTGACTTTTATCCCTTATGGGAGGGGCAATCACTTCCCAGCCTTACTCCCGAGTCGCCCCTTTTGTTTCAGCTGCTCTCGCCTTCTAGCAGCTCTGCGCATGCACGCACTGGGAACAGGCTCCGCTTGTTCCTCTGCCTCGCTGCTGCTAGACTCCGAAGGCTTCAAAGTCAGCACCCCACTCCCAGATGGTCCTGGCCCCATCCCTGCCTTGGACGCAGGACCCTCGTCCAAGTCCTCTCCAGACCCCTGGACTGATCTCCTTTCTTCCTCACTGTCCGACTCCGCTGCCATTTGCACTGGCTGCCAGCGAACCACCACAACAACGTTCATTTAGCGACCGTTCGAAAATTACAGCCACACTGAAAAATGTGACTTATGGCTGATCTTTGCATTTATGACCATCGCAGCCACCCAATGATGATCAAAATTTGGGCACTTGGCAGCCAGCATGTACAGGTCATCTTTGACTTACGACCACAATGGAGCCCAACATCTCTGTTGTTAACTGAGGCATTTGTTCAGGGAGTTTCACCTCATTTTACGACATTCCCTGTCACGGTTGTTCGGTGAACCATTGAAGTTGTTCAATTAGTAGCCCGGTTGTTAAGTGAATCTGGCTTCCCCGTTGTTGGGAGGTCGCAAAAGGGGATCATGTGACCCTGGGACACTGCAACTGTCATAAATATGAACCAGTGGCCAAGCATCTGAATTTTGATTATGTGACCCTGGGGACGCTGCAAAGGTCATAATTGTGAGAAAACGGTCCTAAGTCACTTTTTTCAGTGCTGTTGTAACATTGAACAGACGCTAAGTGAACTGCTGTAAGTTGAGGACTACCTGTATTTACTATGGTTGCAGGATCCCGGAGTCATGTGATCACCATTCATGACCTTCCCAGCCAGCTTCCAACTAGTCAATGGGGGTGGGGGAAGGTGGATTCGCTTAACGACGGTATGATTTACGTAACAACTGAAGTGATTCACTTAACCACCATGGCAAATAGCACTAGCAAGAGCACTTATAGACCGCTTCACAGTGCTTTACAGCCCCTCTCTAAGAGGTTTACAGAGCCAGGCTCTTGCCCCCATACAATCTGGGTCCTCATTTTACCTACTTCGGATGGATGGAAGGATGAGTCAATCTTGAGCCAGTCAGGATTGAACTCCTGGCAGTGGGCAGAGTTAGGCTGCAATTCTGCATTCTAACTACTGCGCCATCAGGACTCTTGAGAGAGAGAGAGAGAGATTGTAGATAGACAGAAGGTCTCATCAGATTCAGCCCATGGGCCTTGAGTTTGACACCCCTGATCTAAGATATGCAAACAGGTGTTTCTTCTTGCGTAGGTTTCCTTAGTGGTGGACATTTGTGTAGCAGGACATTACCTTTTCCTTTGTCATTCCTTATCCTAGTCTTCTTCTCTCCCTGAAAGCTGACCACAGGCCTCGTCTTTTCATTTATCCTGCTAGCCCTTGAAGCCCAAGGAAGCCAACGGTGAGATTTTGGGGTACAGCCTCCTCTCTCAGAGGAAAGGGGAGCTCACGGCGCCCGAATGCATCACTCACCACCTGCGGTGTCGGCTGGTCCTCCCGGCCGGCGAAGAATTCGCCTTTTATCTCACCGCCAAAAACAGAGTTGGCATCTCACCTCCAACCAAGCTGGTGATTCCAGCCTTCCCTAACCCAGAAGGTAAGATTTGCAACAGTTGTTATATTTAAAAAAATAAATAAATATTTGCTTAAATGTTTTGGCCCCTTTTTTGTGGGTTGTAAAAATTGGAAAAGAAGTTTCTGCAAACTACAGTATATTTGGGGAGGAAGGGAAATTGGGTTGGTCTGTCATGTTCTTTCCTTGATCAACATGAGAAGCAGAATGTCTATGGAGATTCTCAGTCCTCCAGGTCACGGTTGTTGTCCCCAAAGTGCTTTTTCAAGAGGCAACCGGACTTTCTGTTGTTGTTTTTTTCTTTGAAGACATTTCGCTTCTCACCCAAGAAGCTTCTTCGGCTCTGACTGGATGGTGGGAAATGGAAGGATTTATACTCCTTGCAGACAGTTGATCATTTGCATCCTTTTAGAGGCGTCGTTGAGGCCACTTGGGGGTTTATCTGTGTCCTCAGGGTCACCTGAGTAATGCAAACGGGTGTGGAGCTTTCTTGGCTACAGGATGTTTTCTGGCCTGGGTCCCTTCCCTGACGCAGGCTGCTGGGGATAAGTCTATGTTGGCTGAAGCACAAAGTTTAGATAAACCTCCAAGTAGCCTCAGGGACTCCCTCAAAAGGATGCAAATGACCAGCTATGTCTGCAAGGAGTATAAACCCTTCCATTCCCCACCATCCAGTCAGAGCTGAAGAAGCTTCTTGGGTGAGAAGCGAAACGTCTTCAAAAGAAAAACCCAGAAAGTCCAGTTTCCTGAAAAAAGCACCTTTCAGATATGAGAAGCAGAAATCAACATTAAAATGACATAAAATCAATGTTTTTCAACCTTGGCAACTTTATGGTGCGTTGGACCTCAACATGTTGGCTGGGGAATAATTTTGGGATCTTAAAGTTGCCAAGGTCGAGAAACGCTATACATTGCCTCTTTTTTTTTGCCTCTAGTCCCGCCTTCCCCCCTGTCCATCCTCGTGTCCTCAGCAGGGGACCACTCCCTCCTCTTACAGTGGTCTCTTCCCAGCACCCCAAGGATGGACTTTGTTCTGGAATGGAAAAAACTGCCCGAGGAGGAAGAGGAAGACCCACACTGGCAGTATGAGAATGTCAACCACGCTGTCATTACTGGTGAGTGTGATTGATCGTGGTGATGATGGAGAGAAGAGAGGAAAAGAGAGAGGAAGGAAAGTTGTTTAAAGCAACCAGTGGCATAGCAAGAGAAAGGGGGAGGGAGGCAGGGAGGGAGGATGGGAGAGAGGAGGAAGGAGATGGAGGAAGAGGAGGAAAGAGAGGGAGGGAAGAGGAGAGGGGAGGGAGGAAGAAGAGGGAGAGAAGGAGATAGGAAAGAAGGGAGGGAGGGAAGGAAGGAAGGAAAGGTAGGTGAGAGAAGGGAGGGAGGGAGGGAGAGTGGAAGAGGGAGGGAAGGAAGGAAGGAAAGGTAGGTGAGAGAAGGGAGGGATGGAGGGAGGGAAGGAAGGAAGGAAAGGTAGGTGAGAGAAGGGAGGGATGGAGGGAGAGTGGAAGGAGACTGGGAAGTAGGAAAGAAGGAAGGAGGGAAGAAAGGAAGGAAGACAGGGAGAGGGCAGGGAGGGAGGAAGGAAGGAAGGAAGGAAGGAAAGGAAAGGAAAGGAAGGAAGGAAGGAAGGAAGGAAGGAAGGAAAGAAGAAGGAAGGAAGGAAGGAAGGAAGGAAGGAAGGAAGGAAGGAAGGAAGGAAGGAAGGAAGGAAGGAAGGAAGGAAAGCAGGGGAGGGGGACGGAGGAAGGGAGGAAGGAAAGGCATAAGAGAAAAGAGGAAGTTCAAAGAGAAAAGGGGGATCGGGGAAATATCAGAGAGCGAGAGAAAGGCCACAAAGAAAGACAGAAGAGAGAAAAAGGAGGGTGAAAGAAACAAACACATAAAGAGAGAAGATGGGCTAGAAAGAAGGGATCGGGCGTGATCCCAGAGGGTTTTTTGGCTCTGTCAGCTATTGGCCAGGGCCCTTTTGGTGAGGGGGAAGCAGCTGCCGTTTGGATGTTTTTGCTGCAGCGGCTTGCCCAGGGCGGTGCTCAAGGTCGCGGTGACCTTCTTCTTCGCAAGCCTCCTGTCATGAAGAGGAAATAGGAATGCACGTCCGGGCAGCTGCCTTGCCTGCCTTGCCAGACTGAAGTAGACCTCCTCCAGCAGCAGGAGCGACAACGACAACCGCAACAACCACAACCCTTAGGGGTTTTGCACCCCCCGTCTTTCCCATGCAGTCAGGAAATTAATATCGATCCTCGGCTCCACGGCACAGAACCAGCCCTCGGCCTGAGAGGCTCTTCGGAATCACGCACCCACAAGGCCACCCTCCCTTGTGAAAATCAGCCCTGCCAGATCCTGCGGAGGGTGTGTGTGTGTGTCAATTGAAGGGAGATTTCCTGCAGACCCCAGGCAGAAACTTAAATCGGATTAACAGAGTTGGAAGGGACCTTGCAGGTCATCTAGTCCAACCCCCCTGCCTGAGCAGGAGATCCTCCCCTACACCATTTCTGAGTCCCCTTCCCCTGCCGTGCCCACCAAGCTACACCCGCCAAGCCACACGACGCCTACTAAGCCACGCCCACAGAACTGGGAGTAAAAAAAATAATTTGAATCCCACCACTGCTCCGGCCCCCTCATCGTCTTCACAAGGAACATCGCAACGAACTGCCAGATCAGAGCAAAACAGACAGGGGGATAGGATAAGAAAAAGCCAAACCGCAGGGCCGCAAATGTTTCCGTAATTGCTCATTTCTTCTTCTTCTTCTTCTTCCTCCTCCTCCTCCTCCTCCTCCTCCTCCTCCTCCACCTCCTCCAGAAGCCATCGAGCCTGGGAATCGTTATGCCGTGAAGATCTTTGGACTCTTAGATGGCCGTCTCAGAGCCTTTGGTTCGACTCACGCTTACTCCAAGCAAATCGGTAAGCGGAACCTGTGACGTCCTGAGGTTGATATTCCTGGATTTGGGGGCTGGCTGTTATTTAGTAAGAAAGTGCACAGTGGCCCCAGTGGCTAGAGGGCAGTACTGCAGTACTCCTTCTTCTGACTGCCGGCTGACTGCAAATTTGGCAGTTCGAATCCCACCAGGCTCCAGGTGGACTCCACCCTTCCGTCCTTCCGAGGGGGGTCAAATGAGGACCCGCATTGTTTGGGGGGAGGGGCAAGAGATGGGCTCTGTAAACCGCGTAGAGAAGGCTGTGTAAAAGCACTGTGAAGCGGTAGACAGGGGTGAGCTTCAAAAAAATTTAGCAACGGGTTCTCTGCGCAGTTGCTGGGTGGGTGTGGCCATGCGGGGCGTGGCCTACTGCACCACAGCGGGGGGGGCATTTTTCCAGGCACCTGAGGTTTTCCTCAGGCCTCCAGGAGGGTGAAAAATGGCTTCCCCGGGCTGTGGAGGCTTTCTGGAAGCCGGAAACGGGCTTATTTCAACCTTCTCAAACTTCTGAAAGGCCCGTTGTTTGACCTCCCGGAGCCTCCATCCGTGCCCGGCACTTACCTGCATCCAAAATGGCTGCATGGGGGACTCGTGGGAGGGGTGGGGTAGGGTGGGGTGGGTGGGGCCAGCCAGGAGTGGGATTTGGGAGGGGGGGGTTCTCCAAACTGCACCGAATCTTAGCTAGGGGCTGTCCTGAACCCCTTGCGAGCCCCCAGCAGCCCAGCCCTGGCAGAATATAAGTCTAAGTGCTATTGCTATGGCTATTGCGCCACCCATACAGACAAAGGAAGCATCAGTTGGCTTGGAGTGACCTCAAATTATGGAGATGTACCTGTTATTGTTAGTTGCGAAGTCGTGTCCGACCCATCGCGACCCCATGGACAACGTTCCTCCAGGCCTTCTGGTCCTCTACCATCCTCTGGAGTCCATTTAAGCTCACGCTGACTGCTTCAGTGACTCCCTCCAGCCACCTCCTTCTCTGCCGTCTCCTTCTTCTTCTATTGTCCTCAATCGTTCCCAGCATGAGCCTCTTCTCCAGGGAGTCCTTCCTTCTCATTAGGTGGCCAAAGTCTTTGAGTTTCATCTTCAGGATCTGGCCTTCTAAAGAGCAGTCAGGGTTGATCTCCTCTGGGACTGACCGGTTGGATCGCCTTGCAGTCCAAGGGAACTACAGGGATAAATAAACCTTTTATTTGCTATCACATTGTGAAGCAGGGGTCTCCAAACTTGGCAAGGTTAAGACTGGTGGACTTCAACTCCCAGAATTCCCCAGCCAGCATGGAGTATCTCAGCTGCTGTGGGTATTTACTTTGGATTCGTTTTTTTTTAGAGTTTTAAAATATTTTTAGTGTTTTCATTGTAATATATCAGCTGGCTGAGGAATGGGCTGGCAGAGGAATTCTGGGAGTTGAAGTCCACAAGTCTTAAGAGTTGCCAAGTTTGGACACACACACACACACACATACACACATTCTCTCTGTTCTAAAGGAATGTGAGAATGTCCTTGAGAGGAAAGGGGGAACGACCAGATAAAAGGTGAAGGAGCCCGCAATTGTGTAACAGGCAGAGAAAGAAAGATGGAAAAGGTTCATCCTCAGACAATAAAAAGAGATGGTGGGGGATTTGTACTTTCAGACCTGTAAGATCGATCTCAGCCTCCTACGTAGACGAGGCAGGAAACACGAGAAGATTACATATTTTATTATAAAGCTACATTAACAGCATGCACTCGTTCCTTCATTCAATCCATTTCTATAGCCGGCCCATCTCAATCCATCACTCTGGGAAGCTTACGATTTCAAAAATAAAAAAGACACATTGCAGCGAAAAGACTAAATACATTTTAAAAATAAGAAAAACCAACCCCCCAAATAATTACATATAATAGCTGAGATCCTTGGCCACTTAGCAATAAAATCGGGAAACGGGGCACTTGACACATTCAGCACCGCAGGCTCAGTGCCAGGTTTTTAGGGCCTTACGAAAGGTCATTCTGATGTCTGGAGGGAGGATGCACCACCGCAGAAATGAAAGAAGTTTGCAAATCTGAAAGGGAAATCGTCTGCTGTCTCTTTTAACTACCTGATTCATTAGAGAGGACTTGCCTGTCTGTCTGCCTGCCTGCCTTTCTCTCTCTCCACCCTTCTCTCTAGCTATCTATTTATCTACCTACCTATCTACCTACCTACCTACCTGTCTATTTAAATACCTTATCCATACATCCACCTTGGAAAGCTGGAAAGGTTGGGGACCGCTGGTATAGGGTCTCCTGCTCGAACGGAGTGGGGGAGGGTTCAGTCTAGAAGACCTCCGAGGTCCCTTCTGTACTGTATATTCACTTTCTTCCTCTGGAATTGCAGCCCCTCCCTTCTGGGAATCCAGACTACATGCCACTACAGCAGCATCTCTCCCTCTGTCTTCCAAGGCCATGCTCAGGTCCTATTTCATATATGGACTTCTTCAATGAATAGGCTGCTGAGTCAGCAAGCAAGAAACATAAGGATTAAGGGCAGGGAGGGTGGGATTCTACCGGTTTGGGTCGTTCAGGCAAACCGGTAGTTCCGGGGATTATTTTGGCCCCGCCCCTGTCCTTTTCCTGAGCTTTATTTCCTTGATTTTTGAGCACGGCTGATTCGCGCGGCAGAGCGGTTTGCCGCGCACCAGCTGTTTTATTCACCAGGAATGCAGCAAAAGGCAAGTACTATAGCTACAAATTGTCTTTTCTAAATGCGACGCCGATGGTTACACCCGTTGAATTGCACCACCGATTTAAGGGTGAGGTGAGAGGGGGTGCGGCGGTATTTCCATTAAAAACCCTAAGTGTTTGGCATCCTATTCTTATACGCATCTGTTCCCTTTCGGTGTCGGGGTCTACTCGCTGATGCCCTAGATGTCTCCTTTCTATTTTCCAGCTCCACGTCGGGCCCCGGCTTTGTATCCCACTCAGGTCTGGAAATCTTGGGTGGAGCTGCAGTGGGAGAGGCTCCCCTTGGAAGAACAAGGTGGCGAGATCCAGAACTACACCCTCTACTACAAGGAAGAGAAGAAGGAGGCCTATCGTAAGGAGAATCCTTATGCTTCTCGGCAAAGGGTTAGGTTTGCTGAGAAAAGCTGGCTGGGGAATTCTGGGAGTTGAAGTCTTCCAGGCTGAAAGTGGCCAAGGTTGGAAAGCCTTGCCCTGCACCACAATGCTTTGTCCCGTGTCTCTCAAGGTCTTTCTCTCACGCACCCCACTTCTCGTCCAGCGCCTTCACGGCCGGACTGTCCTGAGCCTGCGGTTTATTCTTGAAACCTGCACGAATGAAACATTCTTGATAGTGTGACCCTAAGCACAGGCGCTCCTTGATTTACAACACTTCATTTAGTTATAACGGCACTGGAAAAAGTGACGTATGACGAGGGCTGGGCTGCTGGGGGTTTGCGGGGGTTTCGGGAGGGCCCCTAGCTAAGATTCTGGGCAGTTTGGAGAACCCCCAGAAATCCCACTCCTGGATGGCCTCACCCACCCCTCCCCTCCCAGGATTCCCCACACAGCCTGTTTTGGATGCAGGTAAGTGCAGGGCGTGTGTGGAGGCTCGGGGAGGGCGAAAAACGGGCCTCCTGGAAGTTCTGTGAGGCCGGAAATGGGCTTGTTTCCAGCTTCCAGAGAGCCTCTGGAGCCTGGGGCAAGGGTGGGATTCTACCAGTTCACACCTATTCGCTAGAACCAGTTGTTAACATTCTAAGCAGTTCAGAGAACCGGTTGTTAGAAGAAATTACTGGGCTAATCCTGTAAGGAAGGCAGGAAGGAAACATTCTGGTGTTGCTTACAGAAACTGCCTCTCCGTTAACCTTTATTACATTCTTGGCAGGACTAGACTTCCTGTCTCAGGAACTTCTCTGGAGCTTTTCCCCCCTCCTTTGCTGGTACTTTGCTTGTGTGGAGTGACCATTCAAAGTTACAATGGCACTGAAAAAAGTGACTTATGACCATTTTTCACACTTAACGACTGTTGCAGCATCCCCACAATCATGAGAGGAGAGGAGAGGCAAGGGACCAGGCAAGGAGATGCGTGCCTCGATGTGAGTGATGTTGAGTTGGCCACGCCCAGACAGTCACATGACCACCAAGCCACACCCACCAACTAAGCCACGCCCACAGAACCTGTTGTTAAAAAAAAATGAATCTCACCCCTGCCTGGGGGAGACCATTTTCACCTTTCCGGAGGCTCAAAGAAAGCCTCCGGAGCCCAGGGAGGGCAAAAACACCCCCACACACACACCGTAGTATAGGAGGCCAGCTAGGCCATGCCCACCATGACCACGCCCACCCAGGAACCTGGCAGAGAACCCTTTGCTGAATTTTTTTGAAGCCCACCCCTGCTTATGATCATTTTTTTTTATTCTTATGACCTTTGCAGCATCCCTGTGGTCACATGACCAAAATTCAGACACTTGGCAATGGTCTCACATTTATGACGGTTGCAGTGTCCCGGAATCATGTCATCATCCCCTTTTACAGCTTTCTGACAAGCGCAATCAAGCCAGGTACTTCAAAACTATACAACTAGCTTAACAGCTTGCAGCGATTTCACTTAACAAATGTGGCCAGAAAGGGGGCAAAAATGGGTCAAAGTTCACTTAAGGACTACCTCACTTAGCGACAGAAACTTTGAGCTCAATTGAGGTCGTAAGTCAAGGACTAGCTACATGCTTCCCATCAGCGTGTCCTTTGATTTAGCCAACAGAAACATGAACTGCTGATAAGATTTATACAGCAAGTGTCCTTTTTATAATCAGCTTCTGTTCCTATTTAAAAGTCATCATCATTTCTTGTAAAAATGGGGCGAAACTCACTGAACACCTGTCTCGCTTAGTAGCAGAAATTCTGGTCTCCGTTGTGGTCATAAGTCGAGGATCACCTGTGTCCTCGACTTACGACCACAATGAGCTTTGCAGGAGCCAAGGACAACGGAGTCTTTGCGACTGTGGGTCTGGCCTCTCCCTGCTTCTTCTTTTCCAGGGGCCGTGGTGCTGGACGGCTCAGTGCATCACTACGTCATCAACGGCTTGGCCCCCGGCTCAACTGTGAGGGTGTACATGGTGACGGCCAACGAAGGCGGGAGCACCAGAGGATCCTTGCTGTCCATCCGCACTAAGAACTATGGTGAGGGTTGAATGAAATAGATAGATAGATAGATAGATAGATAGATAGATAGATAGATAGATAGATAGATAGATAGATAGATTTATTGTCATTGTATGCAGAAACCTGAGAACAACGAAATAAGGTGCTCTTCCCACAACATACAACTGAACAACACCAAAAGACATATACAAATAACAATGTAAAACAAATTCAAACAAATAACAGTTAAAAACTGTACAACCAGGATATATATATATGTTAAGATCACCAGATTCATAACTCTGCATTTAACCTGATCACAGCACTTGGGTAAAAGCTATGTTTAAATCTACTTGAATGAAAGAATGAATGAATGAATGAATGTTTGAATGAATGAATGAATGATTGAATGAATGTTTGAATGAATGAATGATTGAATGTTTGAATGAATGAATGATTGAATGTTTGAATGAATGAATGATTGAATGAATGATTGAATGAATGAATGATTGAATGAATGAATAAATGAATGATTGAATGAATGAATGATTGAATAAATAAATAAATGATTGAATAAATGAATGATTGAATAAATGAATAAATAAATAAATGATTGAATGAATGTTTGAATGAATGAATGAATGTTTGAATGAATGAATGATTGAATGTTTGAATGAATGAATGATTGAATGAATGATTGAATGAATGAATGATTGAATGAATGAATAAATGAATGATTGAATGAATGAATGATTGAATAAATAAATAAATGATTGAATAAATGAATGATTGAATAAATGAATAAATAAATAAATGATTGAATGACTGTTTGAATAAGTGAATGAATGAATGAATGTTTGAATGAATGAATAAATGAATGATTGAATGAATGAATGAATGATTGAATAAATAAATGATTGAATAAATGAATGTTTGAATAAATGAATAAATAAATAGATGATTGAATGAATGAATGTTTGAATAAATGAATGAATGAATGAATTCTTTATTGGCCAAGTGTGATTGGACACACAAGGAATTTGTCTTGGTGCAAATGCTCTCAGTGTACATAAAAAGAAAAGACACATTTGTCAAGAATCGTAAGGTACAGATTGATACAGACTTGGGTGGAACAAATGATGGGAGGGCATATTCCGTTTAAACAAGGAATTATTTCTCTTGGGAATAATGATAAAAAGTTATAGGAAAGGTATAGCATGTTTGATCATACATGTTTTGACAACGGTGTGAATGATATACGCACAATATTGGGAAAATGAAACCATCCCACCAGAAAGAGAAATAATAAAAAAAAATAATGCCTTGTGCAGAATTGGATAGGCTAATCTTAGAACTGAAAAATAAGGGGGAATCCGTTTACTATGAAACGTGGAATAAGTTTTATCAGCGATTACAAAAAAGAAGGCAAGGTCAGAACAGAAACAACCTGGATGAATAGAACCAAAAAGCAAATACTGGATCAATAATATGAAAGTCAACGGTTTAGCAATATCTTTGTATGTATAGTAAATGTAACGCCCAAACGGCAGCACTGTTGTATATTTACAATTGTAAACAATAATCTATATAATAAAAAAGAATCATCCGGTACAACACTTAATGATAGTCATAAGGTACAATAAGCAATCAAATCATACTAGGAAACAGTCAATATAAATCGTAAGGATACAAGCGACAAAGTTACAGTCATACAGTCACAAGTGGGAGGGGATGGGCGATAAGGAGTGATGAGAAGATTAACAGTAATAGTAATGCAGATTTTGTAAACAGTTGAACAGTGTTGAGGGAATTATTTGTTTAGCAGAGTGATGGCATTTGGGGAAAAAATTATCCTTGTGTCTAGTTGTTCTGGTGTGCAGTGCTCTATAGCATCCTTTTGAAGGTAGGAGTTGAAACAATTTATGTCCGGGTTGTGAGGGGTCTGTAGATATTTTCACAGCCCTCTTTTTGACTCGTGCGGTATACGGGACCTCCATGGAAGGCAGGTTGGTAGTAACTGTCTTTTCTGCAGTCTTAATTACCCTCTGGAGTCTACCAGGCACTGAGACACCAGGAAAGGCCCCGCGGGAGGAGCAGAGACCACTTCCCATTGGGGAGAAGGGACCAATGGCACCCCCTCATCCCTGGGCATGTGGACTCACCCTATGAAGGCACAGCCAGCCCTGTCCAAATACAGAGGAGTTATAACAGACAGGAATCATGAAGAACAAGCCGGGGCCAACCACAACTGCAATAGCTGGCAGGTTAACATCATGTAGTGATAAGGATTCCAGGCTAGGTCGGACAAGGCAGGAAGCGACAACAAGTCATAAGCCTCCTTTGACCAACATGACGGAAGCAAAAATAGCAAAGCTAATTATGGACGGGAGGTGGTTGGAAGGACCTATCACGCATACAAGGGCTAAATTGATTAATGATATATAAAGGCAAAGGTCTCTGTAATAGTAGCTTAACACTCTGACATGTCCGCAGAGGCTGATGAAAGCTTAAGTACATTAAATATAATTTCAAGTTCGGGCGATCGCAGGATGTCTGTTTCTTCTTTTACAAGTATACCTGGAACTCGTATTTTTAGAATAGTTGTGTGTGTGTGAGAGAGAGAGAGAGAGAAAGAGAGAGAAAGAAAGAGACATGGACAGCTGTATAAATCAGGTAGACAGACTGATAGACAGAGAGAAAATAGTTGGATGTGTGGATAGATAAGAAAGATGAATAGATAAGAGATAAACAGATATAGATAGATGATAGATATGGATAGGCAGGCAGACAGATATAGATGACAGATAGATATAGATATATATAGATAGCTCTATCTATCTATCTATCTATCTATCTATCTATCTATCTATCTATCTATAGAGGGGGGAATTCCGGGAGTTGGACACCGCATATCTTAAAGTTGCCAAGATTGGGAAACGCTGCACAAAATGGCAATCTTAGAATGAGCCAGAAGCTGTTTTTCTGGCCACTCTGAGATCCTCCAGCTTGCTGGCATTCACACAACATGTTTCACCCCAAGCCAGATAAAAAAACCCGAATTGTCAAACATCCATCATCTGCAGTGGGCCTGTTCACATAGCTTGCTGAGACAAGAATCCAACCATCTGTATTTTAGCTTGGTTTGAGTGTGCTGTGTGAATGAAAACCTGTATCTTTTTTTTTTTAATGCACATGTGAGTTGTTGAAATTGTCTTTCGCCTAAACGTTTCTTTTTTTTTTCTTTTTCTCCAGACTATGGGGAAGTTGAAATCCTGGTCTCAGTTTTTTGCATAGGGTTTGTCATTCTCCTTGCAGGAACTTTGGTCTGCGTTTCCAGACATCGATCGTATGTCAATAAGTACTGTGTTTTTCCATTTATCATTGTCTTTCCCTATGTCTATCTGTCTGTCTGTCTGTCTATCTATCTATCTACAGTATCTATCTATCATCCATGTCATCTGTCTCATGTATCTGTGTCTGTCTGTCTATTTATCTACCTATCTATCTACTATCCATGTCATTTTTTACATTTTTTAAAATTCAATTTGTCAATCACTTACAAGATACAGGTATAAGAATAAATATAGTTTTGAATACATGAGATACTTATAAGAAAAATAAAAAGAAACAATAGGACAGGAACGGTAGGCACGATTGGTGTACTTATGCACGCCCCCTACAGGCCTCTTAGGAAGGGGGTGAGGTCAATAGTAGACAGTCTTAAGGTTAAAATTTTTTGGGGTTTGGGGAAGAAACCACAGAGTCAGGTAGAGTATTCCAGACATTGACCACTCTGTCGCTGAAGTCGTATTTCCTGCAGTCAAGTTTGGTGCGGTTTACTTTGAGTTTGTATCTATTGTGTGCTCTCTTGTATTGGTTGAAGCTGAAGTATTCATTTGCAGGTAGGACATTGCAATGTATGATTTTGATACATAGTCAAGGTCTTTTTGGAGGGTAATAGTATTGTCTGTGGTGTTGAATAGCTTTACATCATCAGCGAAGAGAACGCAGTTGCTCTTAATATGATCACAGAGGTCATTTATGTAGAGTATGAAGAGAGTTGGTCCTAAAACACTGCCTTGGGGGAACACCACTGTTGACAGGTACAGAATTTGATAGGATGTTCCCAATTTTGACCATTTGTTGTCTGTTTGACAGGAATGTTTCTATCCTGTTATGTAGGTGTCCAGAGATACCATAAGATTTTAGTGTTAGTAGTAGTTTGTCGTGTAACACTGAATCAAAGGCTTTACAGAAGTCTATGTAGATTGCGTCTATTGCTTTGCCCTGATTGAGTTGTGTAGTCCATATGTTTTTGCAATGTAAGAATTGCAGATTACAGGATAGTTTTTCCTGAAACCAAATTATTTATTAGAGAGTAGGTTGCTTGTCTCTAAGTGGAGGATAATGGATTGGTTAATAATTGATTCCATGACTTTACAGGTGACGCAGCATAAGGAGATTGGTCTGTAATTTTCAACTAGGCTGGGGTCTCCCTTTTTGAAGATGGGGATGACCGTGGCTTGTGACCATAGGTTAGGCAAGGAGCTGGTCCTGAAAGATTTTTCAAAGATTATGCTTAGGGGTTCAGCTATGGCAGTGGATAGCTTTTTTAAGAAGTAGGCACATATTGTGTCTGGTCCAATAGATAGGGATGGTTTTAGATTGCGCAGTGCTTTGTCAACAATGTCTTCTGTAAAATCGATATGTATTAGATCATTGTAGTCTGTGGTTCGACTAGGAAGTACTGGGCCTTGATCCATTGCTGTTTACAAATACTGAGCCAAAAAATGTGTTAAAGAGGTTGGCTTTGATGGTGTCATCATTGCAGTCTTTGCCATTAGGTCCTTTCAGGAGTGGGATAGACCTTGAGAATTTTAGTTTGTTGTTTACAAAATTGTAGAAAGCGCGGGTGGAATTTGTGCGTAGGTTTTCCTCTTGTTTAATGTGATAATTAGTGCATTCAGTTTTAATCTGATGGCATAGATTTTTGTAACAGCTTTTGAAGTTGGCAACGTGACCAGATTTGTTTTTCCGCCAAAGTGATCTCTTTTTGGAGTGAAGCTTCCTTATTGTTATGGGTAATCTGTTTTTCCTGGTTTTGGGAGTTGTTATTGGTACATATAGTTTGATGGCTCTTTTGATTTCCAGTAAGAATATGTTGTAATGGTCTTCAACAGTATTGCATCCAGTGAATAGAAATTGCCAATCAAGGGAAGAGAGATTGATTATAAGATCATAGTTGACTTTTTTGAAGTTATAATTGGGGATTTTGTCATTGTGATGATTTTTGTGTGGATGTATATTGAGACAAAAGTCAATCATGTTGTGGTCACTGTTGGAAAAGGGTTCTTTAATTTGTATTCCATAAATTGAATTCAAACTGTTGCAGAAGATGAGATCGAGGCAGTTGTTAAGCCTAGGGACATCTCTCTGTCTCATGTATCTATCTGTCTGTGTCTGTCTATCAGTCTATCCATCTATCATTTATCTACGTCATGTCTATCTCTCTCATGTATCCATCATGTATCATCTGATCTATCAATCTATCAATTTATTCTATCATCTATGAATTTTTCTATTATCTATCATGTATCTATCATCTGTAAATCTATCTTCTATATCATCTGTTTAATTTTCAGACTTCGGAAGTATCTATGGCCACAGATTCCAGATCCAAGAAAAAGCAATTTGGCTACTTGGATACCACAGAACATGTGCCTGGTAAGTGAGCCTCAGGGGAAGGGGCAGTTGGGCATTTTCTCCAGAAAAAAAAAAGACAATCTGGAATGTAATTTTAAGATGGGTAGACTTCAATCCCCAGAATGCCTTAGCTGGCATTTGTGGACTTCAGTCCCCAGAATGCCTCAGGTGGCATTTGTGGACTTCAATCCCCAGAATGCCTCAGCTGGCATTTGTGGACTTCAATCCCCAGAATGCCTCAGCTGGCATTTGTGGACTTCAATCCCCAGAATGCCTCAGCTGGCATTTGTGGACTTCAATCCCCAGAATGCCTCAACTGGCATTTGTGGACTTCAATCCCCAGAATGCCTCAGCTGACATTTGTGGACTTCAGTCCCTAGAATGCCTCAGGCGTCATTTGTGGACCAACTCCCAGAATTCCTCAGCTGTCATTTGTGGACTTCAACCCCCAGAATACCTCTGGTGTCATTTGAGGGCTTCAATTCCAAAATTGCCTCAGGCGTCATTTGTGAACTTCAACTCTCAGAATGCCTCGAAAGACATTTGTGGACTTCAACCCCCAGAATGCCTCAATCAGCATGTTTCTCTGCCTCCCCAATAACCCGTGTTCTACAGCTACTGGGCATGCTCAGTTTTCTCTTGTTGCTTTAACATTAAGACAGGGGTCTCCAAACTTGGCAACTTTAAGACTTGTGGAGTTCAACTCCCAGAATTCTGGGAGTTGAAGTCCACATGTCTTAAAATTGCCAAGTTTGGAGAATTCTGGGAGTTGAAGTCCACATGTCTTAAAATTGCCAAGTTTGGAGACCTCTGCGTTAAGATCTTGGCCTGAGCTTACCAACATTAATCCAGAGATGGTGTCAGTTTGACTGGATGACCCAAAAACCATCACCTCTTTTAATAACAAGAGAATATTGATCAAGTCCATCCATCTGGTGGAAAATTATATAGGGAGTCCTTGACTTACAACCATTCCTTTAGCAACCTTTTGAAGCTACGACGACATTGGAAAAAGGGACTTATGATAATCTTTCACACTTACAAGTATGGTAGCATCCCCAGTGGTCACGTGATCAAAATTCAGATACTTGGCAAACAGAATATATTTATGATGGTGGCAGTGTGTGTGTGTCCCAAGATTCATCCACAGATAGTCCTCGACTTAAAACCACAAATGAGCCCAAAGTAAGGGCAAAATTCAGTGAATTTTGACTCCTTTTATGACTTTTCTTGCCACCGTTGTTAAGTGAATCACTGCAGTTACATGGTTGTTATGTGAATCTGGCTTCCCTATTGACTTTGCTTGTCAGAAGGTTGCAAAAGGGGATCGCATGACTCCAGGAAAACACAACCGTCATAAATACGAGCCAGTGGCCAAGTGGCTGAATTTTGAATACATGATCATAGGGACAATGCAACGGTCGGAAGTATGAAAAAAGGTCATAACTCTAATTTTTTCTGTTGTAAATTTGGACGCTCACTAAACAAGCTGTTGTAAAGTTGAGGATTACCCTCAATCAGCTTTTGCAACCTTCTAACAAGCCAAGTCAATGGGGAAGCCATATTCACTTAACAACTTCAGTGATTCACTTAACAACAGTGGCGAGAAAGGTCGTAAAGTGAGGGAAAGCTCTCTTAACAATTGTCTCACTTAGCAGCAGAAATGTTGCGCTCAGTTGTGGTCTACCTTCATTTTATTGTTGGTGTAGATGCAGGTAGTACTTTACTTATGATAGTTCATTTAGCGACTGTTCAATGTTACAAAAGCATTGAAAAAAGTGACTCATGACCATTTTTCACACTTATGACCATTGCGGCATCCTCAAGACCCCTTTGGCATCTTTCTGGCAAGCAAAGCCAATGGGGAAGCCAGATTCACATAACAACCATGTAACTAACTTCTCCACGGCAGGGATTCACTTAACAACTGTGGCAAGAAAATTCATTAAATGGGGGAAAATTCACTGAATAAATGTCTCGCTTAAGAACAGAAATTTTGGGCTCAATTGTGGGATTACCTGTACATCCACCTTAAACATGATCTTCTTTTCTCTTCTCTTCTCTCCTCTCTCTCTCCTCTCCTCTTCTCTTCTCTCTTCTCTTCTCTCTCTTCTCTTCTCTTCTTTCCTTTCTCTTCTCTTCTCTTCTTTCCTTTCTCTTCTCTTCTCTCCTCTTCTCTCCTCTTCTCTCTTCTCTCTCTTCTCTTCTCTCATCTCTCCTCTTCTCTTCTCTCTTCTCTCTCTCTCTCTCATCTCCTCTTCTCTTCTCTCATCTCTTCTCTCTCTCTCTCTTCTCTCTCTCTCTCTCTTCTCTTCTCTCATCTCTCTTCTCTTCTCTCTTCTCTCATCTTCTCTTTTCTCTTCTCTCCTCTCTCTTCTCTTCTCTTCTCTTCTCTTCTTTCCTTTCTCTTCTCTTCTCTCCTCTTCTCTCCTCTTCTCTCTTCTCTCTCTTCTCTTCTCTCATCTCTCCTCTCCTCTTCTCTCTTCTCTCCTCTCTCTTCTCTTCTCTCATCTCTCTTCTCTTCTCTCTTCTCTCATCTTCTCTTTTCTCTTCACTCCTCTCTCTTCTCTTCTCTTCTTTCCTTTCTCTTCTCTTCTCTCCTCTTCTCTTTTCTCTTCTCTCCTTTCTCTTCTCTTTTCTCTCCTCTCTCTTCTCTCCTCTTCTCTCCTCCCTTCTCTTCCCTCCCTCTCTTCTCTCCTCCCTGCCCTCCCTCCTCTCTTCCTCTCTCCCCTCCCCTCCGCTTCTCCCCTCTCTTCTCTTCTCCTCCTCTCTCCTTGTCCCCTGCCCTTCCTCCTCTCCTCTCCTCCCCTGCCCTGCCGTCCCCTCCTCTTCCCTTCTCCTCTTCTTACCACTCCCACCCTTTAGGACTTCACATCTCATGGCCCTGAGAAATGGAGCCAGGCTTACCTCGGAATGACCATCAGTGACCTCCTCCAGGTTTTCCCTTCTCAACCTGAGGATGCCGGTCCAGAACTCTTCCACGGAAAGCCGCCGTGGCCGGTGGAGTCTCCCGTGGCCTTGCAGAAGGCCGTCTCCATGACCAAAAACGGGATAGCAGCATCACCGGAACCCGAAGACCAGCAGCTCCAGAAATCTCTGGCCATTTGGAGCGAGGTGGAATATTCCCGGGTGTTGGTGATCGAAAGCAACCAGGGACCAGGCGAAACCTGGAGCGCTCCTCCTCGCTTCTGGTCCAGTGGCTGGGATCTGGTCAAAACATGCCCCGAATCGCCATTTCACCCACAGTTCTGGGTCCAGAATTTGACCTACGAGACTTTCTTAGATGCCAAGTCCTATAGGAAGGCGTCCATTGAATCCGTGGGGGAGTTTCCACTCTTGGTTAGTCTGGTGACCATGGATGAAGAGCTACACTCTGTGGAAAAATCACACCCCTAACCCCACCCGCAAACAAAGCAGAGGTGGTATTCAGCCAGTTCAGACCAGTTCTGGAGAACCAGGAGTAGAAATTTGGAGTAGTTTGGAGAACCGGCCCATACAACCTCTGACTGGCCCCGCCCCCAACTATTCTCCGCCTCCCGAGTCCCAGCCGATTGGCTGCGTCTCCTTTGGTAGCCCTGCACAGGAGAAGGGAGCTGGAAAGCAGGTTAGTGGGATGGGGAGGGAATGGGGATTTTGCAGTATCCTTCCCCCTGCCACACCTACCGCCACGCACACCAAGCCACACCACGCCCATTAAGTCACGCCCACAGAACCGGTAGTAAAAATATTTGAATCCCTCCACTGAAACAGATCTCCTAAGACTTTACATCTCAGCCAACTCAGAAGTTGATCGGTGGAGAAAAATATCTTTCTTCAGAGAATCCTCACATTGAACTGTTTTCAACCGATGGGAAGAATTTGACACAGCAAGAATTCACCGTTTGGGAAGTTTTAAGAGAACCTTTTTGGGGGCTGATCGGAGCTGCTGAAAGCTCCTCTTTAAGATTTGCACCAAAAAAAAACCAAAATGTCATTTTCTCTTAGCATGTCAGCTTTGGAGTTTGCTGGTGTTCGTTGCCAACATCGCCCTGTCAATAGTAGTCCTTCAAATAAAGAGCAAAGTTTTGTGGGTTTTTTGCAATAATTTTCTTAATTTTTTGTTTCAACAAGCATATAATCATGTGAATTGTGTGGTTCTGGAGTGTCTTACATTTTAAAACAAATATGAGAATAGTCTTTGTATTTAATACAATTGACAATCTTATAAACTTTGATATGAATACACATATTTTGTTAAATTATCCATCTTGATTATTCAATATCACAGTATGTTTTTCTTATGCCAATCTTTATATTCTTAATATCACTCCTTTTACTACAGATATTAATAATCATATTTGCAGAGCAAAGTTTTTAAAAGGCATTCCACTAGCCAACTTTAGTAGGCCAAGATTTAATGGACATAGGGAGAGGGACGACTGTGAACTTTCAGACTAAGTCCTTCACTTACAACCATTCGTTTAGTGACTGTTCAAAGTTACAACCAGAACCTACAAAGATTCAGATCTATAGAGCCTAGGTCTTGAGCACACGCTTGTACTGCAGTGAGTCTTGGACCCTGTCACGCCCCTGTCGGAGTCTGAATCCGAGGAAGAAGACTAACAGCTGACAAGGAGTGGAAATGTTGGCTGTGGAAGAAACTGGGGAAGGGCATAGTCTGGTTGGGCAGAGCAGGGCAGAGGTAGAGCGAGGGAGAGGGAATTCAGAGGCATGCAGGCAGGAACAGAGAAGAGAGCAATGTGGGTTGCATGGCTTACGGGGGAGGAAAGGGCCCTGATTCCCTTCATTAGCTGCAGCTGGGAGCACAGTGTATAAAAGAGGAAGCTGTGCACAGAAAGTTGTTGGGAGCAAACGTGAATTTATCTTGTATCGTGGCGGCTTATCTGTGTTCCTGGCGTCTTCCCAACTGTGTAAGTTTTGCCGTGCTTTCAAGTCTGAAATTCCTTCCCCTGCCTTGTCAAGTTAATTACTTCAGCTTGGCTTGTTTGGATTTTTAGTTACAGTCCATATGTACCTTGTTTTGGGCTTAATTTTCTGCAGCCAAAGGCTGTTCCTGGGAGAATTTTTCTCCAGTCTAGAAGGTAACCTGGACATCGGGAGAAAAATTGGGAGATAATAATGGACTCTTATTGCTTATTTGACTGTGTTGCCTTTGTGCCACGCCCCTTTGGGTCATCACAGGTCAGGAGAGAAAGTTGAACACCTTTCACAGGCGCTGTCTCTGACGTATTCTTGGCATCACCTGGCATGACAAAGTTGCAAACAGCACAGTCTTGGAACGTGCTGGAATTCCTAGCATGCTTGTACTAGTGAAACAGTGATGTCTACGCTGGCTTGGGCATGTCATGGGGATGGCTGATGGGCGGATTCTGAAAGACCTCCTATAGGGGGAATTAGTGCAGTGAAAGCACCAGAGGTGGTCTTCAGCAGGTTCTGACCAGTTCTGGAGAACCGGTAATGGAAATTTTGAGTAGTTCGGAGAACCGGCAAATCCCACCTCTGACTGGCCTCACCTCCATCTCTTCTCTGCCTCCCATTGAGTCCCAGCTGATGGGCTGGGTCTCCTTTGGTTGCCCTGCACAGGAGAACGGAGCTGGAAAGCAGGTTAGTGGGGTGGGGAGGGAATGGGGATTTTTCAGTGTCCTTCCCCTACCATGCCCACCGAGCCACACCACACCCACCAAGCCACGCCCACAGAATCCGTTGGCTGAGGAATTCTGGGAGTTGAAGTCCACAAGTCTTAAAAGTTGCCATGGTTGGTGACGCCTGATCTAAAGGCCTTGGGAATGGACATCAACAGCTGGGAAACCTTGACCTCTGATCGTTCAGTTGGAGGCTAAAGACACAGCATGGCCTCCTCCGATTTGAAGAAGAAACACTCGTTTGGCAGGCTGAGGCCGAGAGGCCGTCCCAGAACCAGCGAAATCCAGGGGCTGTATCTGTCCTCAGTGTGGAAGGGGTTGCCACTCTCAAATTGGCATTTTTTAGCCACACTAGATGTTGTTTTAGGACAGCGGTGGCTAACCTTTTTGGGCTCCTGTGCCAAAAATTGTGCAGGCGCTTGCACGCTGATGTTCGTTCGCCAGCACCCAGAAGGCAATGCACCCCCACATGCCCCCTACACATGCGCGCACACTCCCCACCCCCATCCCCCCACCGCCCCCTTACCTGCACTGCACTTCACAGCTGATTTTCGATCGGTTTGAGGCCTTTTTCGGCCTCCCAGAAGCTTTAGGCAGGCTTCTGCAGGCTTCTGCAGTCTTTTCAGGCCGAAAACTAGGCCCGTTTCGTCACTTCCAGTATTTCCGGAAAAACCGGAAGTGATGAAACGGGCTTAGTTTTCACCCTGCAAAGCCTGCACAAGCCTTCCTGAAGCCTCTGGGAGACCGAAAAAGGCCTCAAACCCGCCGAAAATCAGCTGTGAGGCACGCACATGCGCAGTGAGGTAAGTTTGCTTGCAGCTCACGTGATGGCACAAATGGCTCTGCGTGTCACAGGTTCGCCATCACAGTTTTAGGACCTCTTTTCAGAACATAGTCTCTCGAGACTGAAGGATGCCAATTCAAAGTTACAACCTCACTGGAAAAAGGGACTTGTGTTATGACCGCTTTTCACACTTATGACCATTACAGCCTCCCCATGGTCATGTGACCAAAACTTAGACCAATGGCAGCTGACTCATATTTATGATGGTTGAAGGTGTCCCAGGGTCATGATCCATGGGGGAATCCAAATTTAACAAACTGCAGTACTAACTTATCCACTGCAGCAATTCGCTTAACATCTGTCGCAAGAAAGGTCATAAAATAGGGCAAAACTCACTGCACCAATGTCTCACTGAGCAATGGAAATGTTGGGCTGAGTTGTGGTCGTAAGTTGAGGACTACCTGTAAAATTGGTTTTGCAATGCACTCCAATTGACTTACTCAGCCCTTAAGGATTTTTCTACAGTCTTCAAGGAGCAAAAAATAGGATTTCTGGCACGGAGTCCCACAGACATATGACCATGATTTATTATGTATTTTTGCTGGAAACTGGTGTTTATTTACAGTTTCTGCAAAAAACACCCATAATAGACAATGGCTTCATTTAATGACTATGGTATTTGCTCAGTGACTGCCAGATTCACTAAATATCCACCAGAAAAAACTCCATAAAATCAGTTTGATTACACGATGACCTGCTTAATGACTTACAACCATAATTCTGGGCTCAATTACAGTCATAAGTTGAGGACTATCTGTACTGTATACAAACTGGGAGTGGGTAAAGAGCATAGCCTGGCTAGTTGGACAGAATGGGATTTATACTTCCACCCATTTACCGAGTACCAGATGAGGAACCATAAAGAACTACAGGTAGCCTTGATTTACAGCCATTTATTTAGTAAATATGCAAAGTTACCAGCATTGGACAAAGTGTCTTCACGCTTCCCACCAAGGAAATGTGGCAAGAAATGTCATAAAATGAGGCAAAACTCACTTAACAAATTTCTCACTTACCCATATAAATTCTGGGCTCAATTGTAAGTCGAGGATGATGGCTAGTCTAGTAAAGAGAAGAACCAGGGGAGACAGGAGAGCAGCCTTCCAATATTTGAGGGGCTGCCACAGAGAGGAGGGAGGGGTCAAGCTATTTTGCAAAGCATCCAAAGGCCAGACAAGGAGCAATGGATGGAAACTGAACAAGGAGAGATTCCGCCTGGAAATAAGGAGGAATTTTCTGACAGAACAATCAACCCACGGAACAGAAGTTGCCTTCAGAAGTTGTGGGAGCTTCATCCCTGGGGGTTTTTGAGAAGAGACTGGACCGCCATCTGTCAGAAATGGTATAGGGTCTCCCCTATAGGGCAGTGGGTTGGACTAGATGACCTACAAGGTCCCTTCCAACTCTGATTCTCTGTTATCTGTTTATCTGTAAGCTGTTTTGACTGCCTGTCTCCTTCCCACTCACCCAGTTTTTGACACTTGCAATTGTACAAATTCAACACTAGAGGGCAAAGTGGTTCCATCGCTTTCCTGAGCATTTCCTCTGAGAAGCAATCCCAAACGCTTTATCGAACGTGGCAAGTTTAATTCTAAGTCTAATACTCCCACATTTTTTTTCTTATTTAGAAGCAATGAGATGATTATTATTCCTGTTGTCAAGGGCTGGCTATTTTTAACCTCCCTGGAACTTTTTGCTGAGTGCCATGAAAAATTCAGGGATATCCAGAAAAGTCCGTAGCTATTTTAATGCCGATCCTCCCCCGATTTTTAAGGAAAACATCTACAAGATTGATTGAGGAACACGGCTCAATCCCAAATCTCCATTGCTAAGCAAGACAGTTGTTCAATGAGTTTTGCCCCATTTTACGACCTGGTCACTGTTGTTATGTGAATCATTGCAGTGGTTAAATTAGGAACACGGTCGCTAAGTGAATCTGACTCCCCCCCCCTTGACAGAAGTTTGCAAAAGGGGATCACATGACCCTAGGACACTAAACCGTCATAAATAGGAGTCAGTTGCCAAGCATCCGAATTTTGATCACGGGATGCTGCAATAGTCGTAAGTGTGAATAACGGTCGTGAGTTATTTTTTTTCAGTGCCGTTGTAACTTCACATGGGCATTAGGATGGCTGTAAGTTGAAGACTATCTGTAATAAAGAAATTGTTACTCAGAGCTGTTCCAAAGTCTTGAAACAGCAGGTGGCAAATTCGTAAACTCACCATCTCTTACAGAGAAAAAAATATTGGAATCTCTTTCTTTAACTCCATCCTAAACACGAAATGAGGGCTTTGCAAGCTATCGTATCATTACAGATTAACAGAGTTGGAAGTTGAGTACTGAGATTCAGACTTCCCTGTTTAAGAGATTAACAGAGTTGAAAGGGACCTTGTAGGTCATCTAGTCCAACCCCCCTGTCCAAGCGGGAGACCCTACACCATTTCTGACAAATGGCAGTCCAACCGCTTCTTGAAAGTCTCAAGTGATGAAGCTCCCACAACTTCCGAGGGCAACTTCTGTTCCATGGGTTGATTGTTCTCCCTGTCAGAAAGTTTCTCCTTATTCCCAGGTTGAATCTCTCCTTGTTCAGTTTCCATCCATTATTCCTTGTCTGGCCTTCGGGTGCCTTGGAAAATAGCTTGACTCTCCTTCCTCCTCTCTGTGGCAGCCCTTCAAATATTGAAAGACTGCTATCCTGTCTCCCCTGGTCCTTCTCTTCACTTATTTCTTTGTGGGCCCATTTCTTTGTGACAGAAAAATTGTTTCTCAAAGTAGAGATGCATTATAAACACGAGCCAATGAGGAAAATTTAAAAATCCAGTGTTGAAACTGCAAAGAAATGTGGAAATACTCCGTTTCTTCCCCTGCCAATAATTTTCTTAGATTATTGTACAAGTGAAAATTGTACAGCTGCAGAATAAATGCATGTTTAAAAAGTAGTCCTTTAAGGTAGTCCTTGACTTACAAGCATTTGTTTAGTGACCCCTCAAAATTACAACGGCACTGAAAAAAGTGACTTAGGACAGTTCCTCGCACTTACGACCATCGCAACATCACCCATGGTCTCATCTGTGATCAAAATGCAGGCAATTGGCAACCGGTATGTATTTACAATGATTATAACATTGTGAGGTCATGTGATTGGTTATTTGCGACCTCCCCAGCCAGCTTCTGACAAGCGAAGTCAATGGGGGAAGCTGGATTTGCTTATTGACCTCCTGATTTGTTTAATAGCCGCAGTGGTTCACTTAACGACTGTGGCAACAGAGTTGTAAAATCAGGCACGACTCACTTCATAACCATCTTTCTTAGCAATCGAAATTCTGGTCCTAACTGGTTGTAAGTTGAGGATCACCTGTATATAGATTGATGACAGATAGATGGATGAATGGATGGATGGATGGATGGACGGACAGACAGATAAATAGATAGATGGAGAGACATAGACTGAGGGAGAGAGAGACTGATGGATAGAGAGAGAGAGAGAGAGAGACTGATGGAGAGATAGAGATGGCTTGATAGATGGAAAGAGAGAGAAAGAGATGGATAGAGATAAACTAATATATATATGTATATGTTTTCTGAGGTTCTCACGGGTATTTGTATGTGGATCTTTGGTTATTCGGGTTTTCTCCCACGTAAGATTGGAAATATCTAGGCAACGTTTCAATGAAGTCTCATTCATCATCTTCAGGCTTGTGTCTTCTGCTCTGTTGAGAAGCACAGAGCAGAAGACACAAGCCTGAAGATGATGAATGAGACTTCATCAAACGTTACCTAGATACTTCCAATCTTACATGGGAGAAAACCCAATAACCAAAGAACCACATATATATATATATCAGCTTTGTTTGGGTATTTTCCCAGTGTTCATCAGATGAACAGAAGCCTGATGACGGCAGATGAGATTCTGCGTGAGCGTTCTACAACTTTAAAAGCACACTACATGACATGGGAAAATACCGAACAAAGCTGAATGCCATACATGTAAGTACCCTGAAAACTTAAGAAAACATATATATATATATAAGTTGTGGCGGGTACTTACAGGTATGGCATTCAGCTTTGTTCGGGTATTTTCCCACGTCATGTAGTTGTGCTTTTAAAGTTGTAGCAACGTTTCGCAGAATCTCATCTGCCGTCATCAGGCTTGTGTATTGGGTTCTTTTTAATCTTGTGTGTCAGGCTTAGCAGCCATTTTTTGTTTGAATTTGGTGCTGGCTTTCTGCTTTATTTGAATGGTTTTTTCCTCATCTTGATTGGCTGGGAGTCTAGGTTTGTTTTTATTGGTCTTGGAGTTGCTGTGTTCTTGATTGGTTGGCAACACTGTGTTTTGTGCTTTGGGGTTTCTTAGTGCAGCTTGGTTTCTTATGAATGGCCGATAATTATTTATTAGGAAGCTAGGTTTTATTTGGGTAGCTGGCTGGGGTGTGTTTGGGCTGGAGGTATTAGGGAGGGTTTGTTTGTGTCCAGGTGCTTGCCTGGATTGTGGTATAGAGATTTGTTTGTGAGTGCAGGCTTCCAGATGATTGATAGTCTGGGGGAGCCATCTCTTCTATTCATAGTATTAGGTCTTTTATCAATTTCTATGGCTTCTTTGATGATTCTGTAGCCGGGGTTTTCTATAGGTACTAGGGTTTTGGTGCCACTGAAGTCAACGGTATGACCTGTGGCCCTCATGTGTTGGACTAGTGAGGAAGTGTGTTCCAGCTTTTTTATCGCATTCTTGTATGTGGCAGGACATGATGTGCAGGGGACTTCATATATGCCTTGCTTTTCCAGGTCAATTTTATCATTGGGGTTTCTTAGGATGGCTGCTGTTTTTTTGTCTGTTTTGAAGGCAGTCTTGACGCGATGCCTGCATAGTATGTTGCTGATTTTGTCTGTTGTTCCTCTTAGGTAGGGCAGGACAGCTGTTCCATAGGTTTGTTCCTCTTCTGGGTCTCTATTGTGTTTTAGTGTGTTTTTGTGGATCAGGTCCGTGATTTTGTTTTTGTGGAAGCCATTAGCTCTCAGTATATTGGTCAGGGTGCATAAATACCCGTGAAAACATATAGATAGATAGATAGATAGATAGATAGATAGATAGATCAATCGATCTATGGCTATTCGGGTTTTCTCCTGTGTAAGATTGGAAGTATCTAGGCAACGTTTCAATGAAGTCCCCACCTGAAGTCCCCACCTGAAGCCCCCACCTGAACAGAATACACCTCCAGCCAATCAGAACATGGCCAACCCCCCAACCAATCAGAACACAGCCAAAACCCCAACCAATGAGAACACACCCCCACCCAATCAGAACACAGCCAAGCCCCCACCCAATCAAGTCACACCCCCACTAGCAGTTAAAAGGAAGAAGCAGTTGCAAGCTCACATCACTCTGAGAAGCACAAAGCCGAAGACACAAACCTGAAGACGATGAATGAGACTTCATCGAAACGTTGCCTAGATACTTCCAATCTTATGCGGGAGAAAACCTGAATAACCATAGATCCACATACAAATACCCGCGAGAACCTCAGAAAACACACACACACACACTCACACACACACATATATATATATATAGAGAGAGAGATGGAGAGAGATACTGATAGGGGGGGGGAGAGAGAGAGATGGAGGGAGGGAGAGGCTGAGGGATAGATAGGCAGACAGATAGATATAGACAAAAAGATTCAATTTGTATTTGGAAAATAGAAAAAAGTCCCCCTTCCTTCCCAGCAAATGGAAATAATGTTGAAAAAGATAATAGATAGCAAAGTTTAATTTGTAGAAACTATAACAACAACAATAACAACAATAATAATACATTTTTAAATGTGTTTTTAAATGTTCAGTGGACTTGAATTTCATGTTTAATGAATAAAAGAGATAATAACAATAATTTAAAAAAACATTGCTGGGTAAATATTAGTGACTGTCTGCTCAGCCAGTCCAATATCAAGAGAGAGAGAGGAAATTGTGTTCTTTTTTATTTCAAAAATGGAGGATGGGTAACTTTAGATATTTTGTGGGTTTATAGATCTGCAAAGTATTATGACTCTCGATTGTTTAACATCCGTGGGAAAAGACTCAGCAACTTAAACTCCGATCTCTGCCCAAAATTATACTGCTGTGTAATTTTGAAGTAAACAGAAATTGCTTTTTCCATAGATGGATGTCAGTTCAACTCAGTTATTCAAAGGAATTGCTGCGTTCTGCATTCTTCCCATTTCAGTATTTGACTGAGTTCACACAAACCACAGTTTCCTTCAAGCAGGGTTTTTTTGAAGACAGTCTAGGATTCTCCAACTTGTTGAGAATTCCTCAGTTCGGGAATCCATATTAAAGCATTGAAATGTTTTTGAAGTTTTGGGATCTTCCTTCCTTTAACTTCATTATTCCATGTCCGGAATGAGAGATATCAGCTCTTGAATTTGCGCTAAATTTCCAGACGCTTCAGGAATGTTCTCGGAGTTAAGTCCGTCTTTTCTTCTCAGAGCTAAATAATTTTACTCCTCCCAATTCTTTCGTCATTGCTTTTGATTTCTCCTCATCTATGCCAGTGTTTCTCAATCTCAGCAACCTTAAGATGCATGGACTTCAACTCCCAGGATTCCCCATGCTGGCTAGGGAATCCTGGGAATTGGAGTCCATACATCTTAAAGTCATAGAGGTTCAGAAATATTGATGTACGCTGCCCCCTCCTGAATCTGCTTGGGCTTCCCTAAGTCTTTAAGTGGGAGCCTGGACACATTAGGACAGGGGTTTCAGACGCGATCTGGTCAGATCCGGCCTGCAGGGCAGTCCTGGAAAATGTAAGGGGCTGGCCCACATCACTTCAGCCTGGTCTAGCCAAGGATTGGCTGCTACCAGTTCCCTCCGGTTCAGGTGACCCGGTAGCTAATTTTATCGTTTTTAATTACTGCTTCGGTGAACAGGTAAATCCCACCCCTGGCTGGCCCCGCCCACCCTGCCTCACCTTTCCCAGGAGTCCCCATGCGTCCCAGGTAAGTACAGGGCCAGCGCGGAAGCTGTGGGGGGTGAAAAATGCCCCCCCCCAGAAGTTCCTCCGGAGCCTCCGGAGCCCAGGGGAGGCCGTTTTCACCCTCCCAGAGGCTCGAGGAAAGCCTCCGGAGCCCGGGGAGGGTGAAAACGCCCCCCCCAACCATGGTGCAGGAGGCCGACTAGGCCACACCCACCGTGGCCATGCTCACCCAGCAACCGGGCAGAAAACCGGTTGCTGAATTTTTTTTAAGCTCACGTCTGGGTCTCACCCCAGGGGTGGTATTCAGCCGGTTCGCACCGGTTCACGCGAACCGGTAGCAAGGATTTGGCGTGGGTCACCAAACCGGTAGTAACTTCTGGCTGGCCACACCCCCGGCCCGGTTGCCCCTCCCCCTCCCTGCCCAGTCAGTCCTTATCAGGCATGCGCAACATTGCACCCATGCGCAACATCGCTGACTGCGTTCTTCCTTGTCCAGTCACTCCTTAAGGATATTTCTTCGGGTTTTTTTCCCCCTCTCCTGACAATCAGCTATTCCTACGATCAGCTGGGCCGGGAATCTCCTCGCTGTCTTATTGCTTCACCCAGGAGGCTTCCTGGAAGCCGAGAAAGGCAAAAAATGGAAGGAGCCGCCTCCCCACGCTCCGTTTTTTGCCTTCCTGAGCCCCAGAGAAGCTTCCCGAGAGCAAAAACACCCCGCAGGAGGCTTCCCTGAGGCCCCGAAGGCCCAGAAAATGGGGGTGCTGCTGCAAAAAAATGCCACGCCCACCCAGTCACATGGCCATGCCCACCTAGCCACACCCACAGAACCTGTAGTAAAAAAAAAAATTGAATCCCACCCCTGGGTCTACCCAATAACAGGAAACATGCCAGCAGTTTGGGGAGTGGCGTCAAGCTGGCCACGCCCCCCATCCAGTCAGCCACGCCCACCCCACCCCCCACTCCCCGAGGCCAACCACAGCCCTGATGCGGCCCTCCATGAAGTTGAGTTTGACACCCCTGCATTAGGACGACATTTGCCCAATTTTAAGATAGGTAGACTTCAGCTCCCAGAATACCTTGCTGCCTGAGGGGGGGGTGTTCTGGGAATTGAAGTCCACACGGCCTAAAATGGCTAAGGTTGGAAAACATTGCATTAAGACAGGGTGGTCAAACTCCCGTTCCGTGGGCCGGATGCATCACGTGCTGGCCACGCCCACGCCCGGTTCAGCGAAGGAGGGGGAAGGAAAGTCCCGAAAGGTCACGTGGCCAAAGGCCAAAGCAGAAAAAAGTATAATGACTTCCCATGTTTTGGAAACTACATTTCTGCTGATTCAAGCCAGGAGAACAAAATGCCATTCTTCTGCTCCATCACACACGTCGCCTAAAGGCAGAAACCCACGGTGTGCCTTTTCATTATCTTTTCCTACAGAGACAACAGAAGATCGACCCAGTTTAACCAAGTCTAGAATGCCGCTAAATCATAACTTGTGGCTCGCAAACCACACCGCGTAGATTGGCATATGCCAAGAAGCTGGAAACCAAACAAAACTGTAGCAAAGTTGAATCTAACGTGTAGATCAGGCAGGGTCCTCAAACTTGGCAACTTGTGGACTTCAACTCCCAGAATTCTCCAGCCAGCTATGTGCAGGATTGCAGGCAAACTCTGCCCACAGCCTGGGTTTAACCTCTGGTTAAAGGTAAAATAAAGGTTCCCCTTGCACATACATACATACAAGCTAGTCATTGTTGCCAGCTCGAGGGGGCGCTGCTCATCTCCGTCACAAAGCCGAAGAAGAGCCAGCACTATTCGAAGACATCTCTGTGGTCATATGGCCAGCATGACTAAATGCCGAAGGTGCACAGAACGCTGTTACCTTCCCACCAAAGGGGTCCCCGTTTTTTCTACTAGCATTTTTTACATGCTTTCGAACTGCTAGGTTGGCAGAAGCTGGGACAAGGAACGGGAGCTCACTCCGTGACGTGGCGCTAGGGATTCGAACCGCCGAATTGCTGACCTTTCTGATCGACAAGCTCAGCGTCTTCGCCACCGAACCACCGTGGTCCAGCTAAATGGGCTCATGTTAGAGAGGTTGGGTGGGTTAAGGTTAATTAAACACGATACGAACGGCCTGTGCTCCGAGCTTGCATGCCAATCCCAAAGACTGTCTCCACAATAATGTCCAGCTATTTTCACTGTTATTTCCAAAACAAAGCAGGTGGCCCCGACACTGTTTTTCGCATTGCTCTGCATTTTGTTTTAAAGAAATAGGCCAGGGATTTGCAACCTAAGGCTCTGGAGCCACATGCGGCTCTTTTGGCCCTCTGCTGTAGTTCTCTGTCGGCTGATGCCACCACTGGCTGGCCCCTCCCCTCCCCGTCCCTCCTCACCTGGCCGGAGAAAGTAAGGGTGGTGGCGGGGGATGGAGACTTGCTCCATATACCAGAGCAGGAGGTGACTGGGTGGGAGGGAGGGATGTTGAGTTGGCCACGCCCACCCCAGGTTTTGTGGCTCCTGGTGTTTTATTTTCTGTGGGAAATGGGTCCAAATGGCTGTCATGCCTCTGTCGGAATCTGACTTGGAGGAGGAAGCTGAACAGCTGACAGGGAGTGGGAGTGTGGCTCCGTTGGCTGTGGAAGAAACTGAGGAAGGGCAAAGTCCGGCTGGGCAGAGCAGGGGAGAGGTAGAGCAAGGGAGAGGGAGTTTAGAGGAAGACCCAGGCCCACCCCATCTTCATCCTAGGGCACGCAGGGAGGAACGGAGAAGGGAGCAACGTGGGTTGTGTGGCTTACGGGGGAGAAAAGGGCCCTGATTCCCTTCATTAGCTGCAGCTGGGAGCACAGTGTATAAAAAAGGCAAGCTGCATGCGGCAAACTTGGGAGCAAACGTGATTATCTTGATTCATCGTGTCTTATCTATGTTCCTGGCATCTTCCCAACTGCGTGAGTTTTGCTGTGCTTTCAAGTTTGAAATTCCTGCTCCTGCCCCGCCAAACTAATTATTTCAGTTTGGCTTGTTTGGACTTTAAGTTACAGTTTGTGTGTACCTTGTTTTGGACTAAATTTTCTACAGCTAAAGGCTGTTCCTGGGAGAGTTTTTCTCCAGCCAAAGGTAACCTGGAAATTGGGGGCAAAATTGGGAGATAATAAAGGGACTCTTATTGTTTATCTGACTGTGTTGCCTTTGTCCACGCCCCGGGTCATCACAATGGCTCTTGGAGTGTTTAAGGTTGCCGACTCCTGAAATAGGGAAACCCAATTCCCCACTAAGTTATAAGTGCTCTATATTTACCGTATATTTTATGTTTTTGGGAAGGGAGGCGGGGAGTTTTTTCTTCAAAGGTCATCGTTCTCAGTTTACAGGCGGTCCTCAGCTCACAACAGTTCGTTTAGTGACTGTTCAACATTCCAGCGGCACTGAAAAAATGTGACTTAGGACCGTTTTCTCATAGTTATGACCTTAGCAGTGTCCCCAGGGTCACATGATTGAAATTGAGGCTCCAGGCCACTGGTTCATATTTATGACCATTGCAGGGTCCCAGGGACACATGATCCCCTTTTGTGACCTCCTGACCAGCCAAGTCAATGCGCAAGTCACATTTGCTTAACGACTGTGTTACTAATTGAACAGCCGCAGTGATTCACTTAACAATGGTGGCAAGAAAAGTCATAAAAACGGGGCAAAATGAACTTAACAAATGTCTCATTTACAAACAGAAATGTTGGGCTCAGTTGTGGTCATAAATCAAAGACTACCTGTATTTATATTTTATTTTATTTATATTTTATTATTTTATTTACATTTTATTATTTTATTTACATTTTATTATTTTATTTACATTTTATTATTTTATTTACATTTTATTATTTTATTTGTATTTTGTTTTATTTGTATTTTTTTTATTTGTATTTTGTTTTATTTATATGTTGTTTTATTTATATGTTGTTTTATTTATATGTTGTTTTATTATTTTATTTTATTTATGACTTTAAAATTCTGTGGGACTTTCCCTCAGGAAGGCATGGCACTCTGCACATGCTCTTGATTGCTGAGAGTTGTCCCCACCCCCCCATCTACCAGAATGCTACAGGATTGGACCGGATCAAAATCAAAGGGATGCTAATAAGAAATCCTTTGTCAGTTCTCACCTTCCTCTTTTCTGAGGAGCAAAGTGGAAGAGCGTGTCTGCTCCGAATTATTCTGTTCCCCATTTCGAAGAGGCATCTCTGAGCTTGTTTGTTTTCTTGTAGACAGTTCATTACTCAAACTAGGTTACATCAAACTAGGTTACCCAGACTAGTTTATTACTAGTGTAGGTTTGACTAGCCCCGATGATGTTACCACTTTAGGGTAATGAAATGTCTGTGAGAAAACAAGGAAGGTCAGAGAGTACCAAGGATCCTTATTTCGATCCAGAGCCACAAATATTCCCCTTTTGAGTGGGGATGATTCTTTGTGGATCACCTGGTGGGAACCCTTCCTTCCCTGCAATCGGAAGAAGAAGAAAGGAGGAGGAACATCGCAGGGGCTCCCACAATGGAGATCCCCAAATTGTCTTGAAATCATGATTAAAACAAAATTTTCTCCTTCACAAGCACTTATACAGATCGTCCTCCACTTACAACAGTACCGCTTAGTGGCCATTCGGAGTTACAACGGCACCGAATAAAGAGACTTAGGACCGTTTTTTCACACTTACGGCCATACCAGCCTTCCCGTGGGTGACGTGATCAAAATGCAGACATTTGGCAACTGACTCACATTTATGACGGTTGCAGCGTGCCAGGGTCACGTTTTCCACATTTCTGACCTTCTGACGAGCAACTGATTCGTATTTATGATGGTTGCAGTGTCCTGGGGGTCACATGATCCCTTTTGCAACCTCCTGAGACAAGCAAAGTCAAAGGGGAAGCCAGATTCACTTAACAACCGTGTTACAACCTGAAACAATGCGATTCACTTAACCACCGTGGCAAGAAAAGTCATAAAACGGGGCAAAATAGACACGCGATGTCTCGCTTAGCCACTGAGATGTCGGGGTTCAGTTGTGCTCGTAGGTTGAAGACTACCTGTAACAAAATCAACAATCAAAGCAGAAGAGAGAAAGGGTAACAGATAACAGATAATCAGAGTTGGAAGGGACCTTGTAGGTCATCTAGTCCAACCCCCACCCCACCCAAGGGGGAGACCTTACACCATTTCTGACCAATGGCCATCCAATCTCTTCTTGAAAGCCTCCAGGGATGAAGCTCCCACAACTTCCGAAGGCAACTTCTGTTCCATGGGTTGATTGTCCTTACTGTCAGAAAGTTTCTCCTTATTTCCAGGTTGAATCTCTCCTTGTTCAGTTTCCATCCATTATTCCTTGTCTGGCCTACAAGGCACTTTAGAAAGCGGTTTAGAAAGGGTTGTGTGGGGGAAGCCTCAGTCCTTGCTTTATGACCACCAGATCTGTTGGGCTGGAGGGAGAAAGAAAATTCTCTGTTCTTAGGGGACTGGAGGCTAAAACACATGAAGAACGGTTGCAGGAACTGGATAGGTCTCATTTGGACTAGGGGAGACATGACAGCAGTCTTCCAATATTTAAGGCGGGACAGCTTTAAGACTTGCAGATTTCAACTCCCAGAATTTTTCCTCCAGTCATGTTAGCTCAGGAATTCTGGGAGTTGGAGTCCACAAGTCTTAAAATGGCCGACATTGAAGACCCTATGCTAGACCAGGGGTTTTCAAACTTGACAGCTTTAAGACCTGCGGACTTCAACTCCCAGAATTCCTCCTCCAGTCATGTTAGCTCAGGAATTCTGGGAGTTGAAGTCCACAGGTCTTAAACTTGCCAAGTTTGAACACCCTTGATCTAAGGGGTTGCCACAAAGAAGGGTGGGTCAAGCTTTTCTCCAAAGCATCAGAAGGCAGGACAAGAAGCAACGGGTGGAAACTGATCAAGGAGAGAAGCAACCTGGAAAATTAAGGAGGAATTTCTTGGCAGTTAGAACAATTAACCAGTGGAACTGCTTGCCTCCAGAAATTGTGGATGCTCCATCACTGGAAGTTTTTAAGAAGAGATTGTCTGAAATGGCACATGGGGGGTTTCCTGCCTAAACAAAGGGTTGGACTAGAAGACCTCCAAGGTCCCTTCCAACTCAATTATTCTGTTAGTTTGGGGAAAAGAAACTGCTTAATACTGGTTTTTATCCAGTTTTAAAGAAGACATTGGATAACGATTTGTCTGATGTGGTGTAGGGTTTCCTGCCTAAGCACCGGGTTGGACTAGAAGACCTCCAAGGTCCCTTCCAATTATCCTATCCTATCCCATCCTGTCCTTCCTCCCTGAAATCCACGTCACTCTTGACGTGCTCAGGAATCCGAGTTCCTCGAGAGCCTTCCGCCCACGGCTCCTTTCCAACAGGTGGGGCGGGGCGGGGCGGGGTGGTGGTGGCTGTGTCGGCTGAGCCCAAATTGCGGGTCGCAAGAGCGAGGCACTCTGCACATGCTCCGAGCACGCCCCGCTGGAGCGACTTAAGCCCGGCCCTTCGCCTCACCCCGAAGGCGAGAAGCGAGGCGAGGGCGGTGCTTCCCCCCCACACCCCACCCCGGTCGATCTCACCCACCGGGCCGGCTCCGCCTCTCGGCTTCCTCCCTTCCAAAGCTGCAGCAGCGGCGGCGGCGGCGCTGGGGCTCGTCTTTCGCCGGGCTGCTTGCGCGATGTGAGCCTGTGGATCGCAGAAGCGGCGGGCGCAGCGCGATGGAGCGCACCAAGTTGTTCGTGGCGCTGGATGTGCTGTGCCTGGTGGTCGGTAAGGAGCCCCCCCCTTCCACGCGGGACCAGAGAGGAGAGAGCCCCTCTTTCTCACGCCCCCCGCTCCCCAGCCTGGCTCCGAGTTGGGACCTCCCTGAATGCAATGGGGAAAGTGGGGTCCAGGCTCCAGAGCCCGGGAGGGCTTTTCGGCTTTGCATCTCTCCTCTGAAAGACGGGCCGTTCGATGGATGGATGGATTGTCTGAATGATAGATTGATACTGACTGATTGATTGGGTGGGTGGCTGATGGATAGATTGGCGGGCTGATTGATTGATGGCCTGACTGACTGACTGATCTGAGTCCCCTTAGCAATCATTTCTCCTGCTTTTTTCTTTGCCTTTTTAAAAAAAATGTAGGGGTGGGAAAAGTTTTACTCTCTTCTTCTGCTCCCCTTAAAGTTGTTCTAAGCCCCCTTCCTTCCTTCCTTCCTTCCTTCCTTCCTTCCTTCCTTCCTTCGTTCTCTTCTTTCCCTTCCTTCCTCCTTCCCTCCCTGCCTGCCTTCCTTCCTTCTTTCCTTCCTTCCCCTCTCCCTCCCTGCCTTCTCTTCCTTCCTCCCTTCCTTCCCTTGCCTGCCTTCCTTCCCTTCCTTCCTCCTTCCCTTCCTTCCTTCCTTCCTTCCTTTCCTTCCTTCCTGCCTTCCTTCCTTCCTGCCTGCCTTCCCTTCCTTCCTTTCCTCCCTTCTCCTCCTTCCTTCCTTCCTTCCTTCCTTTCCTCCCTCCCTCCCTCCCTTCCTTCCCTTCCTTCCTTTCCTCCCTTCCTTCCTTCCTTCCTTTCCTCCCTTCTGTTCCTTCCTTCCCCTTCCTTCCTCCTTCCCTTCCTTCCTTCCTTCCTCCCTCCCTCCCTTCCTTCCTTTCCCCTTCCTTTCCTCCCTTCTCTTCCTTCCTTTCCTTCCTTCCCTCCTTCCCTCCCTTCCTTCCCAGGACTTTTTTTTTTCCCTGGGGGTTTTCTTCCTGGTAAATGTGTTCCTCCCCACCTCTCTTTGGTCCTGGTTTGCATTCCTGGGGAAGGAAAACTTTCTGAGAAATTCATACTTTACCAATTTGGTGTGGAGCCTTATTCGTCATTTCTTGTATTGCTGCCGCCTCTTTTTATTGATACCAGCTGGGCGGGGGGGTTGGAGTGGGGGAAATGCTCCCCCTTGCATTGGGGCAAACAAACCCAGCATCCCTGCTCTTCTGGTTTGAAGGCTGCTTCGTGTCTCCCCACTTTCTAACAAAATAAAACCCCTTTCCCCCTCCCCTCCCCAGCAAGGGCTGCATTCACAGGACACGCTGAATCTGCTTTCCCGAATAAAACCCCTTTTCTGACTTTGCATAAGACCCGGAATGAACTTAAGGGCTGGTTTGTGGGACAATGCAGAAGTGGCAAGCCTTAGGTGAAGAAGAACCAGCTTGGCTGTTGTTGTCTTGTGTGGGGAGAGGATTGCGTGCAGGTTGTGTGAATGCTCAGCCAGGCAGAGGGAAGGATCTGAACTCTGGGCTTATAACTGTGGAAAAAATTTGGGGGGAAAAGTTCTGGGAAAAAGTTTTGTGGTGGCATTTATCAATCTTAGGAACTTTAAGATGGGTGGACTTCAATTCCCAGAATTCCTCAGCCAGCTGGCTGGGGAATTCTGGGAGTTGAAGTCCATACCTCATAAAATACCCAAGGTTGGAAAAAAAAGACACCATTTTGATAGCTTTCCCAATGGAAAGAAATAGCCAGCACAGCTTTGCAGTCCAACAAACTTAATCCTCATTGATTGAATCATGGTTTAGTGAGAAAGTCGGCTTTTCTGCATTTGCAAACACCCCCCCCCCCAAAAAAAATAAAGACTGCCTGCGTTTCTAGACTTAAGTTGGCTAATTGAAATATTATGTGTGATCTGAACCCCATATTGCAACATTTCAACATCCAAGCAGCGTTATTTGGATTTTGGCTTGTTCCACGAACCCTTGCCAAATGTGCATTGTTTATAAACCACTGTTGGACCAGCTATAGGGCTTGGTCACATGAGGAGAGCTATTGCTTCAGTCTTTAAAAGTCCCCAATTTTTTTCCCCTTCATGAGCAAAACGCATGTATCAAGCTTTAAGGATTGGTCATAAATCCCTTGCTTCAGCCATGTTTTAATTTGGGACAGTCACTATACGAATGGCCATAACTTGAGGTCATCCTCAAGTTACAACATTTACATTTAGTGACTGTTTGAAGTTATTTTTTAAAATTATATTTTATTAAATTTTCACCTTTAAAAACAAATTCTATATACATTTTTTGCAGTTGTTTGTGATATCAGTTATTCCATTCTGCTATACATACATACATACATATACGCACACACACTATTTACAATTATACTTTAACACTTTTACTTTTGCATTCTGTTTTCTTTCTGTTGTCTAACCAGACATACCACTTTTCCCAGGCAGTATAATATTCTTTTTCTTCCCTCTCCATTGTGAATTTGTTCATTTCTGTGCAATCCATTACTTTTTTTTATAATCATGTCATCTGGGGGGGTACTATCTAATTTCCAATTTTGAGCATATAATATCCTAGCCACTGTTAATATATGTATCATTAAACATTCTATCTCTTTTACATATTCACCTTTAGTTATCCCTAGTAAAAAAGATTTCAGGCTTGGGTACTATCTTTAAATTTGTTATTTCCTGTAATCAGATCTTTATCTTATTCCAGAATTCCTTCGCTTTTGGGCAGGTCCACCACATGTGAAACAATGTACGGGGTTTCTTACTGTTTGAAGTTATAATGGCATTGAAAAAAGTGACTTACAACCCCTTTTCACACTTACAACCATCTCTGCAGTCACATGATCAAAATTCAGACGCTTGGCAATGGACTCATATTTATGACGGTTGCAGTGTCCGAGGGTCATATGATCCCCTTTTAATGACCTTCTGACAAGCAAAGTCAATAGGAAAGCCAGATTCACTTAACAACGTTACTAACAGCTGCAGTGATTCACTTAATTGTGGCAGGAAAGGTACTAAAATGGAGCACAATTCACTTAACGACTGTCTTAACAATGGACTCAATTGTGGTTGTTAATCGAGGATTACCTATACTGTATTATAAAAACAAATCTCACTGAATGAGAATTAGCATTGGTCATTTCATTTATTTTTGTTTTACAGGGCAAAACTGGGAGATTTTCAAATATAGCATACATGGCAAACTTTAAGTCAGTTTTAGTGTCCCTGTTGTGATGGGTTTGTGGGCTTGTATGTTGTTCCGCAAACAAAACCTACTTTTACAGGTGGTCCTCGGTTTATGACCACAAATGAGCCCCACATTTTTGTTGCTAATTGTTGACAATTAGCAACAAAACACCAACTTAACAAATTGGCAACTTAACAGACAATTGTTAAGTGAATTGTGCCTCATTTTATGACTTTTTTTTGCCACAGTTGTTAAGGGAATCCCTGGAATCGTTAAGTGAGTCACACAGTTGTTAAGTGAATCTGGCTTCCCTCATTGACTTTACTTGTTGGAAACTGGCTGGGAAAGGTCACATGGTGATCACATGATTCGGGGACAGTGCAACTGTCATAAGTACATGCCAGTTGCTAAGCATCTAAATTTTAATTATATGACCAGCAATTAGTGTGAAAAAACGGACATAAGTCACTTTTTTCAGCGCTGCTATAACTTGCAAATGGTCATTAAAGGATTATAAGATTAATATTAATGATTATAAGCCAAGGACTCCCTGTACCCAATTTGGACTAATTGACCAAGATTTGAGAGATTTTTTGTTTTAGGATTATCTTGTGTGATGGACCCTTTTAGCCAAAACAAGAGGGATGTTGTGTCAGATGTGGGTGGAGTTTTAAAACTGGATTGTTTTGGGGTGCACACCCAGACTTTTCAAAATGTAGCTTTGTGGTTGTGGATTTGGCGTGCATCATTTTCAGTGGGTGTTTGTCCTGCGCTCCAAACTCAGCAAAATTCTTAAAACATGTATTTAGGTCAGAATGCTAGCTCCCATTTCTTCTTAATTTGAAATATTTTGCCCTGACAGTTTCTAAACAGACTGGCCTGAACTGAGACGTGAATGAAGCTGGTGCTGGTATAAATGCCCCCGATATAAATGGGGAAGGAGTGTTTGATTCTATTTTATTTATTTATTTATTTGATTTGTCAATTGCTTACAAGATAATAGGTATAAGTATATACATAGTTATGAATACATGAAATGGGTACATATAAGAAAAATAAAAGAAACAATAGGACAGGGCGGTAGGCATGTTGGTGCGCTTATGCACGCCCCCTACAGACCTCTTAGGAAAGGGGTGAGGTCAATAGTAGATGGTCTAAGGTTAAAGTTTTTGGGGTTAGGGGAAGAAACCACAGAGTCAGGTAGAGTATTCCAGACATTGACCATTCTGTTGCTGAAGTCATATTTCCTGCAATCAAGTTTGGTGCGGTTAACCTTGAGTTTGTATCTATTGTGTGCTCTTGTGTTGTTATGGTTGAAGCTGAAGTATTCATTGACAGGTAGGACATTGCAATATATGATTTTATATACTATACTTAGATCGGACCGAAGATGGCGTAATTCAAGGTTTTCTAGGTCTAGAATTTCAAGTCTGGTGGCATAAGGTATTCTACAACGAGTAGAGGAGTGGAGAACTCTTCTTGTGAAATATTTCTGGACTTTCTAGTATCAGATACGTAATTGTGGGTTCCAGACTGATGAGCTGTATTCGAGTATTGGTCTAGCAAATGTTTTGTATGCTCTAGTTAGTAGTGTGATATTACCAGAGAAGAAGCTACATAGGATTAGGTTAACAACTCTTAATGCCTTTTTGGCTATGTAGTTACAGTGGGCTCTAGCACTTAGATCATTAGAGATGAATACTCCAAGGTCCTTTACAGAGCTTGGATCATCAACAAGGTCTTGACTATTCAGCCTGTATTTTATTTTCTGATTTTTTTTGCCAATATGTAAGACTGAGCATTTATTTGTTGAGATTTGAAGTTGCCATTTGTTTGACTATTCTGATACATACTCGAGGTCTTTTTGAAGGGTAGCAGTATTGTCTGTGGTGTTGAATAGCTTTACATCGTCAGCGAAGAGAACGCAGTTGCTCTTAATATGATCACAGAGGTCATTTATGTAGAATATGAAGAAAGTTGGTCCTAGAACACTGCCTTGGGGGACACCACTATTGACAGGTACAGAATTTGATAGGACACTCCCAATTTTGACCATTTGTTGTCTGTTTGACAGGAATGCTTCTATCCAGTTATGCAGTTGTCCAGAGATACCATAAGATTTTAGTTTTAGGAGTAGTTTGTTGTGTACCACTGAATCAAAGGCTTTACGGAAGTCTATGTAGATTGCGTCTATTGCTTTGCCCTGATCGAGTTGTGTAGTCCATATGTTTTTGCAGTGTAAGAGTTGCAGATTACAGGATAGTTTTTTCCTGAAACCAAATTATTTATTAGAGAGTAGGTTGCTTGTCCCTAAGTGGAGGATAATGGATTGGTTAATAATTGATTCCATGACTTTACAGGTGATGCAGCATAAGGAGATTGGTCTGTAATTTTCAACTAGGCTGGGGTCTCCCTTTTTGAAGATGGGGATGACCGTGGCTTGTGACCATAGGTTAGGCAAGGAACTGGTCCTGAAAGATTTTTCAAAGATTATGCTTAGGGGTTCGGCTATGGCAGTGGATAGCTTTTTTAAGAAGTAGGCACATATTCTGTCTGGTCCAATAGATAGGGATGGTTTTAGATTGCGCAGTGCTTTTTCAACAATGTCTTCTGTAAAATCGATATGTATTAGATCATTGTAGTTGTCTGTGGTTCAACTAGGAAATACTGGGCGTGATCCATTGCTGTTTACAAATACTGAGCCAAAGAATGTGTTAAAGAGGTTGGTTTTAATGGTGTCGTCGTTGCAGTCTTTACCATTAGGTCCGATCAGGGGTGGGATGGACCTTGAGTCTTTTAGTTTGTTGTTTACAAAATTGTAAAAAGTGCAGGTGGAATTGGTGCATAGAAGGTTTTCCTCTTGTTTAATGTGGTAATTGGTGCATTCAGTCTTTATCTGGTGGCATAAATTTTTGTATCGGCTTTTGAAATTGGTAACGTGACCAGATTTGTTTTTCCGCCAGAGTGATCTCTTTCTGGATTGAAGTTTCCTTATTGTTATGGATAATCTGTTTTTTGTTTTGTTTTGGGAGTTGTTGTTGGTACATATAGTTTGATGACTCTTTTGACTTCAAGTAAAAATATGTTGTAATGGTCTTCAACAGTATTGCATCCAGTGAATAGAGATTGCCAATCAAGGGATAGTTGTCTATAAAATCATAGTTGCCTTTTTTGAAGTTTCATTGGGGATTAGGTCATTGTGATTATTTTTGTGTGGGCGTATGTTGAGACAAAATCACATTGTGATCACTGCTGGAAAAGGGTTGTTTAGTTTGTATTCCGTAAATTAAATTCAAACTATTGCAGAAGATGAGATTGAGGCAGTTGTTTAGTCTAGTGTTGTTGGTTACTAGTTGTTCCAGTTCCAGATTTGTAACAGCATTGTAGAAGGTTATGTGTATGGGTTCAGTTGTACATTCATTTAGGGTCCAGTCAATGTGAGGTAGATTGAAGTCACCAAGAAAGATAAAAGTGTGTGGGCAGGATGTTGCCCAATTAGTAGTGAATTTAGCTTGTTTACATGTTCGATGTCATAATCAGGTGCTCTGTAACATAGTAAGAATCGAAATGTGATATTTAAGGATAGTTCACAGATGATGGTCTCAGGAAGAGCAAGCTCCTGGGTAACTTGGATGTTTTTTAGATGTAAGGACTTTTTATAGAAGATAGCAACACCACCTCCTCTACGAATTTCACGATCTGATCGGTAAACATGATAGTCTCTTACTGTGGTATTGGAGTCAGGGAGAGATGCGTTGAGCCATGTTTCACAGACAAATATGATGTCGAATTTAGCCATATTTAGTAAGAGGAAAAATTCAGGTATTTTATTCGCAAGGCTTCTTGCATTGAGTAGCTTGCATTTAAGGCCAGCAGTAGTTGGAATTGAGGTAGTTAGGGGCGTGCGTGCCTAGTCTTGGGTGATGGTGGATTGGTTGAGGTAGGGTTGTGGTTGAAGGTTAACGCTAAGTTGCGGTTTGTGTGACTTACTTTTGATACAATCAGCATGGTAGTCAATGTACAGGTCCTTCTCTCCATTGTCTAGATGTTTTTTGAGTTCAATAATCAATATGTGAGTAGAAAGGCCAGCATCTTGTTAAGTGCGGCTCTGTTGACCTAAGGTGACAGTTTCATTCATCCAGAGATTTAAATTCCTTTTCTTGAGCATTTTGGTCCCCCCGCCTTCAATACTTGTGGCAGTGAGTTCCAGATGTCCAGTTATGCATTGCTATGAAGGTTCAACATCTGTTTGTTCTGTAGGATGAAAACTGGGCATCCCAGGTAAATATGGGGAACATATTTGGAGGGCGATGATCTGATAGAATGAGACAGACACATGCTGTGCGCTAAGATAGGGCTCATGGGATGTTGCATTTTGCATGAAAGAAGATTAAAAGCTAATAGGAAGGGAGGGAGGAAAAAGGGAGGGGGAGGAAGGAAGGAGGGAAGGGGAAGGAAAAAGAAAGGGAAGGAAGGAAAAGGTGAGAGAGAGGGAAGAAAGGAGGAGGAGGGAGGGAGGACAGAAGGAAAAAGGGAGGTAAGGAAGGGGAAAAGGGAGGGAGAGGGAGGGAAGAAGGAGGGAGGGTGGGAAGGAAGGACAAGGGAGGAAGGAAAAGGCAGAGGGAGGCAGGAAGGAAGGAAGGAAGGAAGGAAAAAAAAGGGATGGAGGGAGAGAGGGAGGAAAGAATTGGCTGGTGAATTCTGGGAGTTGAAGTCCAGACAAAGTTGCTGAGGTAGAAAAGCATTGCTCTAGTTAGTGTCTATATTTGCAGGAATTGTGTCAGGACCCCCAATGTTGTCCTCAGAGGCCTCAAAAAAGTCAAAATGTTGGTTGCCACTGTGTGATGGAATCCCAGTTGCCTTGATTTGTGCCTTTGCAAAGCAGCAGCCCTAAGATTACGTGGTTGAAGCCGCCATCTTGATTTTTTTGACCCTCCCAGCAGAAATACTCCTGGGCCTTGCAGTGGTCTTAGCTAGTTGGACAGAGATGTTGATTTGATTCTTTTGAATTGGTTGTTTGGACTCTAACAATAGGCCACCATTCGGTCTCTCCTGTAGAATAGAGGTAGTCCTCGGTTTACAACAGTTTGTTTAGTGACCATTCAAAATTACAGTGGCATTAAACCAAGTGATTTATGACCATTTTCCACTCTTACGGCCCTTGGTGATGTGACCAAAATTCGGGTGTTTGGAAACCGGTTCATATTTATGACGGGGTCGTGCCCTTTTGTGACTTTCTTCTGAGAAAGAAAGTCAGTGCGGAAGCCGGATTCACGTAACAACCTTGTTAATAACTTAACCGCAGTGATGCACTTAACAACTGTGGCAAGACAGTCGCAAAATGGGGCCAATAACACTTAACAAATTTTTTATTTAGCAACAGAAATTTTGGGCTCCCTTGTGGTCATAAGTCGAAGACTACCTGTAAATGTCAGAATCGGGGTGGTGGTCAGGGGTTCTATTCCTGTCTCAAACCATTCAGGGATGAAATAGAGTTCCCGTTTTTATCATTACCCTCCCTAAATGACACACACTTCAGATAAAATAAATAAATAAATAAATAAGGATCACTGCTATGGTACCCGACTTATGACCATAATGGAGCCTTCCCATGATGGTCATAAAGCAAGTCAATAACATGACCAACCTGATTTTAAAATATTTTTAGGGCTATTTCATTTTAATGTATGCTGATTAGTGTACATTAAAGTGACAATAATGTTCTATTCCATTCCATTCCATATTCCATTCTGTTCTGTTGTGTTCTGTTCTGTTCTGTTCCGTTCCATTCTATTCTATATTCCATTCTATTCTATATTCCATTCCATTCCATATTCCATTCTGTTCTGTTGTGTTCTGTTGTGTTCTGTTCCATTCTGTTCCATTCCATATTCCATTCTGTTCTGTTGTGTTCTGTTCCATTCTGTTCCATTCCATATTTCATTCCATTCTATATTCCATTCTGTTCTGTTGTGTTCTGTTCCGTTCCATTCTATTCTATATTCCATTCCATTCTATATTCCATTCTGTTCTGTTGTGTTCTGTCCCATTCCATTCTATTCTATATTCTATTCTATATTCCACTCTAAACCAACTGCTGTAAATCTAGGACTGCCTGAACACATACTTCAGAAGTTATGGGTGCTCCATCACCGGAGGCTTTCTGAAAGAGTCTGGACAACCATTTTGTCTGAAATGTTGTAGGGTCTCACGCCTGAGAACAGGGTTGGACTAGAAGACCTCCAAGGTCCCTTCCAACTCTTTGTATCCTATCTTCTATGGAAAACTCGGTTCTTCAGAAAACTGAGTTTGACTATGGCCCTAAAAAGAAAGGAAAGCCACAGCCAAACAGGCCTCACCTGGCAGTTATAAAAGATGAATTTCCCCGCCCTTCTGGTGCCAGCCGATGAGTCACCTCTACATGGTTATCTCAACTCAACAGGGAAAAAAATTCAAAACTTGGCACCGAACAAATCTGACGTTGGATCTAATTTTTCTAGCTTTGGATCTCCTTCTTCAAAAGCATTCCTCTCCTCCTTTAAAAGAGGACTGCGTAAAAGAAACGTAAAAATATTTTGCCCTTTCCTTCTGGAATCAGATATATAAAATATGTGCTCTGGCAAATGCTGATTGTGTGTTTCTGCTTTGTGTGTTTTTGCATGTATTGTTTTCAGCTTCCCGGAGACTTCGGGACTTTAGATCTGAATCTTTGCCCTATTAACACGAGAACAAGGAAATTAATAGGTGAACAAGACGCTTACCATAATTTTATTTTTTTGCGTAGTTGCATGTTGGTGCTTGTTGCTCAGATGGAGTCGGGTCCTGTAAACTCGGCCTAGTTTTTTCCTGGGTGTTTGTGGATTCGGTTACAATACTTCCCCCACCTCCCAAAAAACTTCTACCCTGCAGATGTTTTGGGGGAGGGAAAAAATGCCAGCGTTGAACGGCACATCATTGGAATTAAATTTGTATTTCCCACACTTCTGGAACGGCACATCCAACGTTTCTAAGTTGCTTTTAACCAGAGGCAGGATAGAGAGATATGTTGGGGGTGGAGTGGGGGTAGCCAAAACGACTTTGGGGTTAAATATATTTTGGAAAGTTAAGAGTAGGAAATTTTTGACTCAGGAAGAGACATTATACATACTTATAAATACCTCGGGTTGCGTGGGCCGTTAAGGTAGAGTGCTCCAGAATTGGAACTTGTATGCTGTATTTGGAAGTGGGTTCGTCTGTATTTTGGGACAAGGGTTGACGAGAAGGGAACAAGATTAGCTAAGCAGCCTTTGGTGAAAAGCGTCATTTATTTCCCCCTTGGCTGATTAAAGGATGATGCCAGGAATTGAAGCTCTCATCCCAGTTCCAGGAAGTTTTCGTTCGGGTCTCATCCAGCTGCTTTTGAGATTTTTGGCAGAATTTCTCCATGGCTGTGCCGAGAGATCCTGCTAAAGGACGCCAAGCGGTTTTTCTCCTTCTGCCACTGGCAATCCAAGCGATTTTTTCTTTTTTACAGGTAGTCCTCAACTTACAACCGCAATTGAGGCCAAAATTTCTGTTGCCATAGTGAGAAATTGGTTTTATGGCTTTCCTCGCCACATCCGTTAAGTGAATCGCTGTGGTTCTTAAATTAGTAACCCGGTTGTTAACTGAATCTGACTTCCCAGTTTGACTTTGCTTCTAAGAAGGTCGCAAAAGGGGATCATGTGACCCCAGGACACTGCAACCGTCATAAATATGAGTCAGTTTCCAAGCGGCTGAATTCTGGGGATGCTGCAACGATTGTAAGTGTGAAAAACGGTCATTTTCTACGTGCCAATGGAACAGAAGTTGCCTTCGGAAGTTGTGGGAGCGTCATCACTTGAGACTTTCAAGAAGTGACTGGACTGCCATTTGTCAGAAATGGTGTAGGGTCTCCTGCTTGGGCGGGGGGTGGGGGTGGACTAGATGACCTACAAAGTCCCTTCCAACTCTGATCATGTGTTATCTGTGCCGTTGTAACTTTGATCGGTCACTAAATGAACTTTTGTAATGGCATTTGGGCAACAACTTCCTCACCTCAATGACCCTGTTTGGACAGAAACAATATTGTGTGTGTGTAGCCACTGAGTGTCAGAAGGTCGTAAAAGGGAATCACATCCCTTTGGGACAAAGCAAGCATCATAAATGTGAGTCAGTTGTCAAGCCTCCGAATGTAAATCACGTGACTGTGGGAATGCTGCAACGGTCATAAGTGTGAAAAACGGTGATAAGTCACTTTTTTCAGTGCCGTTGTAACTTCGAACGGTTACTAAATGAATTGTATGTCAAGGAGTAGCTCTACTCCATCAGTATTTGCCGTTTCGTTGGTTTGGCTGCTGTGTTTTTGAATCTCTTAAATGCTATTCTGATTTTTAATGGATGAATATTGTGGATGGAAACTCATCCAGGAGAGGAGCAACTTTAAGGATTAAGGAGAGAGTAACTAACAATGAGGACCATTAACCAATGGAACTACTTGCCACCAGACATTGTGGGTACCTCCATCACTGGAGGTTTTTAAGAAGAGACTGCACAACCATTTGTCTGAAATGGGATAGAGTCTCCTGCTTAAGCAGGGGGCTGGACTAGAAGACCTCCAAGGCCCCTTCCAGTGCTGTTCTGATTTATTGGTTGCACTCTAGCTTTGTTCTACAACTTTAGGTAATCCTCAATTTACAACCATTCGTTTAGTGACCGTTTGAAGTTACACTGCTGTTTTTCCCATTTACAACCATTTGTAGAACCATGTGATCAAAATTTAACAAATAACAGATAATCAGAATTGGAAGGGCCCTTGTAGTCATCTAGTCCAACCCCCTGCCCAAGCAGGAAACCCTATGCCCATTTCGGACAGATGGGAGTCCAGTCTCTTCTTGAAAGTCTCAAGTGATATCGGAGGCTTGGCAATTGTTTCATATTTATGACGTGTCCCTGGGTCACGTGATTCCCTTTTTGTGACTTTCTGTTGAGCAAAATCGATGGGGAAAACCGGATTCACTTAACGACTGAATGTCTAGCTTAAGAACTGCAGTCCTTCCCTTAAACAACCCGTGGCAAGAAAGGTTGTAAAACGGAGCTAAAAACCACTTTGCAAGTGTCTTGCTCAGCAACAGAAAATTTGGGGCCCAAAGTCTCCCCCCAAAAGTGCCCTCTTTTCACAAAATAAAATAACATTTTCTCCTCTTCTCAGCCAGCTCTTTTCAAAACGATCCTTTCTGTCAGTGCAAATGTATTTTGAGCGGCTAAGGTCGTCCATTTTAATTAACTCATCCAGCCTCTTGGGTGACTCAGAAGCCACTGACCTTTGAGCCGTTGGGCCTTGGCGACAGGCTCAGGAACATGGGTGGCAGAGCCCTGAGGTTGGATCCCTTCAGCCGTACAGGGAGTCCTCCACTTACGGCCACGATTGGGGCCAGGTTTCTCTTGCTAAGTGAGAGAAATTGTGCAGTTGAGCGAGGCCTGATTTTACAAACCGTTCGGCCTTTCTCTTGCTAAGCGAATCCCTGCTGTTGTTAAGTGAATCACACGGACGTTAAGCGGATCCGGTTTTCCCCCATTGGCTTTGCTTGTCTGAAGGTCGCAAAAGGGGACCCTGGGAGGTTGTAAACCGTCATTAATACGAGTCAGTTGCCAAGGGCCCAAATATTGAACCCGTGACTGAAGCTGTGATGGTTGTTAAGAATGAGGACTGGTCCTAAGTCATATTTTTCCAGTGCTGTCATAACTTCAAATGGTCGCTAAATGAATGGTAGTAAGTCAAGGACTATCTGTATAAGTAGTCCTCAACTTACGACTGCAATTGAGCCCATTTTATGACCTTTTTTGCCGCTGTTGTTAAGTGAATCACAACAGTTGTTAAGTTAGTAAGATGTTGTTAAGTGAATCGGCCTTCCCCATTGACTTTGCTTGTTCAGATGGTCGCAAAAGGGGATCACATGACCTCCGGGAACACTGCAACTGTCATAACTATGAGTCAGTTGCCAAGCGTCTGAATTGTGATCACATTGCTGCGTTGTAAGTATGAAAAATGGTCCTTAAGTTATTTTTGCAGTGACGGTGTAACTTCGAACGATTGCTAAGCGAGGACTCCCTGTAATGCTTTTTGCATTTGGTTATTTTTTTGCCACTACTCTGGGAAACTGGAAGTACAGGGAGTAACAACTGCAGGGAATCCTCGACTTACAACAATTCATTTAATGACTGTTCAGAGTTGCAACAGCACTGAAAAAAGTGACTCGCGTCGACTTTTGGGACTTACGACCGTTGAGCAACATGATTTACGTTCAGATGCTTGACAACTGACTCCCATTTATGATGGTTGCAGGGTCCCTGGGGTCATGCGATCCCCTTTTGTGACTTCCTGACAAGCAAATCCAATGGGGAAGCCAGATTCGCTTAATGACCGTGTGACTAATTTAACAACTGCAGGGATTCACTTTAATAAAGCTGGCGAGATGAGTAAAATGGGGCCAAATTCAACCAATTTCTTACTCAGCGACATAGACGTTGGGCTCTGTTGTCGTCGTGAGTTGGGGACTACCTGTAACCCATCCTCCCCGTGGAAAAACTGGTCCTAGATTTTTCAGACCTGAGGATTGGAGAGAAAATTTCCAGTCGAAAATCCTCCCATCTTAAGTGTGGGTCAAGGCTGGTCAGGGGTTTGGGGTGCGGTTTGTTTATATGCTGCGGAAAATGCCGTTGAAGAGGCTCTTGTAGACACTTGATGGAGCAGCTTTGGAATGGAGAAATTCCAGCTGGATTGAGCAACCCTTTTTTCCCCTCTTTGTCAATCACCTGATTATTATTTTTATTTGGGGGGGGGGGTATTTTTGTTTTGTTTTGAAGTTGGTAAAAGTTGTCTCGCTTTCTAGATTTCTCCATGCATTGATTCTTAAGAGGAAAGGAACGTAATACGGCGGGTTCTTGACTCATGACCGCAGCAGGACCCCAAATTTCCGTTGCTACAAGCGAGGAAGTCATTAATGTGAGTTTTGCCCCGTTTTATGACTTTTCTTGCCACCGTGGTTAAGTGAATCGCCGCAATTGTTTACACTGGCAACCCAGTCGCTAAGCGAATCTGGCTTCCCCGTTTGACTTTGCTTGTCGGATGGTCACAAAAGGGGATCACGTCACCCCAGGACGCTGCAACCGTCATAAATACGAGTCCATTCCTGAGCGTCTCAATTTGGATCACATGGGGGGGTCGTAAGTTTGAAAAATGAGCATAAGTCGCTTTTTATCAGTGCCGCTGTAACGTCAGTCACTAAATGAACTGCTGTAAGTCAAGGACGACCTGTGCTCCAGCCAGTGAATTTGTCTCCTGGATTGCCAGTGAATTGCTCCAGGGCAGCGTTGATTTAGCAAACCAGGTTTTAATCTATATGTTGGAAGAAATTTCCTTCTGGGTTTAGTTTCAAGTGGGGAAGAAAGACACTGGAAACATGGAGGCTGTTTGGAAAGATGGTTTATTGGTGGACAGGACCACGTGGCTTGGAGCTCCAAAGTGAAAAAAAGGACAATCACACGCTTCAAGATGAAGGAAGAGAAGGAAGGGCAGAAATGCTGAGAGTCCCTGGGTTTTATATCATTTCTTGGGATTTGAATTTGAGCTTGTATTCTGATTGGTTGTCAGACTCCCATGAGGCCATGCAGGGGCAACTCTGTAGGCTGTCCTGAGTCCCAGGCTTGGTTGAGCCTTTGCTGGATGATGATGTAATGAAAGGGCTTTGAGCAATTCCTATTATAGCTCTACCTGGAGTAGATCTCTGTTATGTAAAATAGACTGGCTTGGGCCAGAGTAATGGTCCATTAGCAAAGGTGAGGTGGGGGTTGAGTTTCTGCCTCTCTGAGTTTCTACTTTTCTTTTCAAGGGGAATATTCTGCCTTTTTAGTATATCCTAGGATATTTCATTTTCCTAGGAAAGGGGTGGGTGCTAACTTCCTACATATATAAAAAGCGAAATGCCCTCACGCATCATCACGAAATCTCCAGAACCATAAAGCCTACAAACTTGAAATTTGGCACCTATGTTCCTTTTGGCTTCTAGGTGCTCACTAAGGAAGGATTTTTTGAAATGACCATCATCAGAGCATTAGTATTTCCTATATTATTATTAACACGCTCTGATGCTAAGGAGTTCTACTCCCCCTCACCACCTGAAAAGAAATCTCTTCCAAATGCAAAACACAAGCAGAGGAGAGGAGTTTCAGTTTTAGTTTCACAACACCAAGCAGCTTTAGTACAGAACAGTTGAGCTAAGCCACGCCCAGGCTCCTTGCTGTCTCCTTCTTGCTCACACAGCAAATACTGTTTCAGTTTCCAAATAGCCCTCCACTCTCTCACACACTGACAGGACGCTAGCCAGATGAATACCGATGGATGCTGGTAGGCAGAGGCAGAATTCCCCCCCCCCCTTATTTTCCTTCCCCAAAACTAAGCCCGGCCACACAGTTTCATAGCGAAGCACAGGTACCGAGCTACTTAACTGATCATAGCTTAGCCACTCTATCTGGATTTGCAATGAGGCCTGTGTACAGATAGTCCTCGACTTACAACAGTTCATTTAGTGACTGTTCAAAGTTACAAAGGCATTGAAGAAAAGTGACTTGTGACCATGCTTCACAGTTACGAACCTCACAGCATCTCTATGATCCCGTGACCAGAATTCAGATGCCTGGCAATCGACTCGTATTTATGACGGCTGCAGTGTCCTTTTGTGACCTTCAAAGTTCAGCGGGGAAAACCAGATTCACTTAAACGGACGGGGTTACGGACTTATCCCCTGCATGGATTCACTGAACGGTGGCAAGGAAGGCCGTAGAACGATCCCAAACTCACTTAACAAGTGTCTCGTTTAGCAACAGAAAGGTTGGGTTCCGTCGTGGTCATAAGTCGAGGACTTCCTGTATATCAGCAGCTGTCTCTCTCTCTCTCTCTCTCTCTCTCTCTCTCTTTAGCGCCTCTTCAGTTTCTTCGAAGGAGGTTGGGTGAGTCCTATTTGAATGCGAAAAAGGCAAACCAATTTACAATGGCTCAGACATACTATCAGTAGGACCAGCACATAGAATTAATGTGTTATTGATAGAAGAAAATAGTTGTAGCTCCAAGGTTGAACGGTGGGGATCCTGGGTGCTTACTGAGCTGGGTAACCTCATCAGCGCTAGAAGGTGTGTGTGAAATAGGACATAGAAGGGAGGGTTTTTTTTGTGGAGTGGAGGAGGAGGGGGAGGAGGACTGTGGGGTCCTTGGTGCTCTCTGAACTTGGTTGTTTCCTTGTAGACATTTTTGACCCAGCTAGGTAACATCATCAGTGTTAGAAGGTGTGTGTATGTGAAATAATACATTCCATTATTTAATTCCATTATTTAAACCCCTAAGAATAATAGAGGAAGGGAATGCTGAGGGGTTAGATCAAGGGGTATGTCTTCAAAAGGGAATTTAAAAAGGGGGAATAACATGAAGATATTATTAGGTCCATGAGAGATCTGTTCATGAAATAAATGGCGGTTTTGCAGAAGCTCATTTCAACAGCAAGGAAACACAACAAAGGAACACGCTGGTTTTGAGGGTGGAGGAGATGCTCTGTGTTAAAATGTATGAACAAAAACTGGATTTTCCTTTCTCTACACTTTCCTTCTTCCTTTCTTCGCCCTTCTTTTTTCTTGATTTAGCATCCAGCTCGTATTTTAAAGCTCCTTCCTGCCTCTTCGCCTTTGCCTTTAATGCATCAAGTTGATTGGACCTTTCATGGCCCAGCTGGAGATGCCCAGAATGATAACCCATCCTGGTTACCATAAATAGCCTTCTTAGAGCCTGGTTTGCTATAAGCATCCTTTCTTTCTTTCTTTCTTTCTTTCTTTCTTTCTTTCTTTCTTTCTTTCTTTCTTTCTTTCTTTCTTTCTCTCTCTCTCTCTCTCTTTCCTTCCTTCCTTTCTTCCTGCTTGCTTTTTGTTCACTCTCATCTCTTTTTCTATTTTTTAAAATTTCTTTTTCTATTTTTTCTCTCCTTTGTTTTTTTTGTTATTTCTCTTTTTTCCTTTCTCTCATGCTTTCTTTTGTCTCTCTTGCTTTCCTTTCTTTTTCTATTCCTCTGCCTATTTCTTTCTTTTCCTTTCCCTTTCTCTTTCTCTCACTTTCTGTCTCCTTTTCTCCTTTTTTCTTTTTCTTTTTTCTTGTCTTTTATTCTCCCTCTCCCTCCCTTTCTGTTTCCCTTTCTCTTTGTTTCTTTTTCTATTTCTTTTTTCTTTCTTTCTCTCATGTTCTCTTTCTTTTGTCTCTCTCTCTTTCCTTTCTTTTTCTATTCCTCTCCCTATTTATTTCCCCTTTTTCCTTTCCCTCTCTCCCCCTTTCTGTCTCTTTTTTTCCTTCTCCATCTTTTCTGTCTCTCTTTCCCTCTCCGTTTCTCTTTGTTTCTATTTCTTTCTCTCTCTTCCTCCTTTCTTCTCCACCCCTTTCACGCACATAAACAATCCAATTTTGACCTGCTCCGCCCAGGGAAAAAATGGAAAGAAGCAACAGCCCTTGTTTCCAAAATAGTGGTTTCCGCCTCCGTAATTTTAAGAGTGCCCTTTAAAAAGAGCACCAAGGTTTTAATTTTCACCCATGGCCACCTCCATTGCTCATTTGCCCTGGACTTCTCACCCCGGCCACCTAAAATTGGGTACAATCAGAGGTGAAGGATGACGTTGCAGTGTTTTGGTTTTAGATCCACATCTGGAACATCTGTATTTTTAGTCAGGGAACAGATTAGTACACCAGGGAGAGCTTAAAATGGCCCCGTAACTTAGAATTTCCTTTGTTTTCCTGTGTGCGGTGCATACACAGGCTCTAAAAATAAATCCACATTTTAGGAAAGAGCCGTTTATTTTGGAATCACCTGCAGGGCAGAGCAAATCACAGAGGTTCTCTGTGGGAGAGAGAGAAAAAAATTATAAATATCTTTTGTGGCCAACTTCTGAGAATCAAGAAGCCGTGCAGGTAGTCCTTGACTTACAACAGTTCATTTAGTGACCGTTTAAAATCACAGCGGTGTTGGGAAAAGGGACTTCTGGCCATTTTTCATACTTAGGACTGTTGTCCCCATGGTCAACGTGATCAAAATTCGGACACTTGGCAACTGACTTGTATTTATGATGGTCATAGTGTCCCTGGGGTCACATGATCGCCTTTTGTGACCTTCTGACAAGCAAAGTCAATGGGGAAGCCGGAGTCACTTGACAACCGTGTTAGTAACTGAACGTCTGCAATGATTTGCTTAACAACTGTGGCAAGAAATGTCATAAAACGGGGCAAAATTCCCTTAACAAATGTTTCACTTAGCAACAGAAATGTTGGGCTCAGTTGTGGTCATAAGTCAAGGACTACCTGTGTCAACTAAAAAATACTTATTTGGGTCTTTTTAGTTGTCAGCATGCTTCAGATAATTGCTTTGGCAGTCAACGTTGTTGGCGCGCAAGATTATTACTGGAGAGCATGATCGATGACTCTTGGCTATGGATGTGTCCCATTGGAGAATATACATCCAGGGGGTGTGGGGAAGACCAGGGTCAAGGGTGAAATGAATGATGTGTCTCAGAGTCGGCTACAACCAGGAAACTCTGACATGTCAACTCCTAATAAATCAATCATTTTTTACTCCGAGAGACGCGGCTAGAGACTTATGATTTGAATGGGGGTGCATGTCGGAGCCTTGACAACCTGTACTTCACAGGACAGAACCAGAACAGAAGATACTCATGGGGTGTCTTGGGAATAAAACCCCATCAAGTCAACAGATCCGGGAAGCATACATGAGATTGAAGTTTAGCTTATGGAACTTCCCGCCACAAGATCTGGGGTTCTCTTAAGTCCATAGCAGAGTGGCCAAAGATCCCTGCATTTGGCCTCCATTTTGGGTCAGCATGGAGAGAAGCCACAGAGAATATTGGACCAGGATTCCCCACTGGGGAATTCTGGGAGTTGAAATCCGTACATCTTAAAGTGGCCAAGGCTTAGAAACACTGCTGGCTGAAGAATTCTGGAGTTGAAATCCACATGTCTTAAGATGGCCAAGGTTAAGAAAAGCTGCTGACCAGGGAATTCTGGGAGTTGAAATCCTCATGTCTTAAGATGGCCAAGAAACCAGGGAATTCTGGGGGCTGAAGTCCACATGTGTTAAGATGGCCAAGAAACCAGGGAATTCTGGGGGTTGAAGTCCACATGTGTTAAGGTGGCCAAGAAACCAGGGAATTCTGGGGGTTGAAGTCCACATGTCTTAAGATTGCCAAATTAAGAAAAGCTGCTGACCAGGGAATTCTGGGGGTTGAAGTCCACATGTGTTAAGATAGCCAAGGTTGAGAAACACTGCTGACCAGGGAATTCTGGGAGTTGAAGTCCAGACATTGAGAAACAACAAGTAACGACATGCAATTTTATACGGGAAAGCTAAGAATATATTTTTAACATTTATGAGGGGAGGCTGAATTTTGTCCCAGTATAAAATGTGTATTTTAAGCAATAGTTCACCCTCAGCTCTCCACCAGCACTTTGCAAAGCCGGGCACAATAACTTTAGGGGTTCAGACAAGGCCTATTCTGAAGTTGGCACTATTCATTGCAACTGATTAAAATCCTCTTTGTCTGCCACACACATACAAGCCTCCCAGAAAATTAGAAATAAATATCTATTTCCCCCCCACTCTCTCTTTTCCTTCCCTCCCTCCCTCCCTTCCCCCCCTCTCCTCGGACATCAAAGTGAAATGAATTCTTTTCCCCGTGTTGCAATTCTTCCATCTTGCCTGTAAAACTGGTTAGGTGACTTCGAGTAAGGTCAACAAGAACTTTAGCACAAAGACTGGGTGCACTTCAATAAAGGTGTGTTGGAAGGTTTAAAGTACACAACTGTAATTGCAAAAGGGTCCATCTTGGAAGTTCAGGAAATCTTTGGCTCCTTCCCGCTTCTTTACAGGTGGTCCTTGACTTACAACCATTCTTTAGTGACCATTTGAAGTTAAAACGGCACTGAAAAAAGTGACTTATGACCAGTGATGGGATTCAAAAAATTTTTTACTTCCGGTTCTGTGGCGTGGCTTGGTGGGTGTGGCAGGGGAAGGATTCTGAAAAATCCCCATTCCCTCCCCACCCCGCTAACCTGCTTTCCAGCTCCGTTCTCCTGTGCAGGGCAACCAAAGAAGATCCAGCCAATCAGCTGGGACTTGGGAGGCGGAGAATAGATGGGGGCGGGGCCAGTCAGAGGTGAGATTTGCCAGTTCTCCGAACTACTACAAATTTCTGCTACCGGTTCTCCAGAACTGGTCAGAACCTCCTGAAAACCACCTCTGCTTATGACCATTTTTCCCCACTTATGACCACTGCAGCATATTTATGACGCTTGCAGTTTCCTGGGGGTCATGTGATCCCCTTTTGCGGCATTCTGACAAAGCAACGTCCATGGGGAAGCCAGATTCACTTTACAGTTATGTTACCGATTTAACAACTGCAGCGATTCACTTAACAGTGGTAGGAAAAGGTCCTTAAATGGGGCAAAACTCACATTACAACTGTCTCGCTGAGCAACACAATTTTTTTGCTCAGTTGTCATAAGTAGAGGACTGCTTACGGCAGGTCACTTCTGAACATCTGAACATTTCCATCTGTTCTTCGCTGGCTTGTTCAGGCAAATAACTCTGGAAATGCAAATTACAATTCTAAGGAGTGTTGGAATTTGCAGAGTTACTCCCAGGGAAGAAATGGCTTCTTTTGACAATTGATTTATTTAACCGCTACAGGGTTGCCTAATAATCTTGATGTTATCTGAGCAAGTATTTGAACCGGGTTTTCCTGCTTTGTCACTCTAACCAGAAGTTTCTTGGAGCAGTTGGGGGATTGACTGATAATGTAATTGATAGTGTAATTGACATTGATCAATATCCTGAAACTGATTGAATCAGCCCAAACAATCCTCCACTATAGCGTTCCATGTTTCCAGTCAGATGCTTAAGGAAGCCGGCCCCAAATGGCCTAAACATTGCTTCTCCCATCCGTGCATTGATGGATCTTGAGAACTTCAAGGTAGACTGCTCCTGTGCAGGAATAACAGAGTTGGAAGGGACCTTAGAGGTCTTCTAGTCCAACCCCCTGCTCAAGCAGGAAATCCTATATACCATTTAAGAAGATGGTTGTCCATTCTCTTCTTAAAAACCTCCAGTGTTGGAACATTCACAACTTCTGGAGGCAGGTCGTTCCACTGGTTAATTGTTCTCTCAGTCAGGAAATCTTTCCTTAGTTCAAGGTTGCTTCTCTCCTTGACTAGTTTCCTTCCTTATTGCTTCCTGTCCTGCCCTCAGGTGCTTTGGAGAATAGCTAGACTCCCTCTTCTTTGGGGCAGCCTCTCAAATATTGGAACACTGCTATCATGTCTCCTCTAGTCTTTCTCTTCGTTGGACTAGACCTACCCAATTCCAGCAACCGTTCTTCATACTTTTTAGCCTTCAGGCCCCTAATCCTCTTCATTGCTCTTCTCTGCTCTTCTCTTTCTAGAGTCTCAACATCTTTTTTACAGAATGGCAACTAAAATTGGATGCTTGTATTCCAAGTGTGGTCTTACCAAGGTATTATAAAGTGGTATTAACTCTTCCCGTGATCTTGATTCTATCCCTCTGTTTATGCAGCCTAGAACTGTGTTGGCTTTTTTGGCAGCTGCATCACACAGATGGCTCATATTTAAATGGTTGTTTACTAGAACCCTGAGATCCTTCTCATAGTTACTATTATTGAGCCAGGTAGCAACTATTGTACCCTATGACTATTATTAAGTGTTGTACCTTATAATTCTTGACTCTTTTATCTTTTCTTTCATGTACATTACATTGAGAACATTTGCACCCAGAAAAATTCCTTGTGTGTCTAATCACACTTGCCCAATGAAGAATTCTATTCTATTCTATTCTATTCTATTTTCTATTATTTTCTATTTTATTTTATTCTATTCTATTCTATATTTTATATTCTATATTCTATATTCTATTTTCTATTCTATTCTATACTATTCTGTTCTATATTCTATATTCCATTCTATTCTATTCTATTCTATTTTCTATATTCTATTTTATTTTCTATTCTATTTTATTCTATTCTATTCTATATTTTATATTTTATATTCTATTTTCTATTCTATTCTATACTATTCTGTTCTATACTCTATATTCTATATTCTATATTCTATTCTATTCTATTCTATTCTATTCTATTCTATTCTATTCTATTCTACACCTGTGCATAGAATAAAGCTTCCATCTAACATTCCTAACTGCCGTACTCAAATATACTTGGCATCTGACACTACTGTGTATTCTCTGTGTAGTTGACAACAGTTGCTGTGCTGTTGGAGGCTGGCAAGACCATCCCACAGTTGTAAAAAAAAAAGTGATTTTGAAGCAGTGCAGTTAAGCACGAATAAATGTAAGTGAAACGCTGGAAAATCAGTGAAGAGCAAGCGTAGTTTCAGGGAACACACAAAGCTGCCATTACTCAAAGCCAACATGGTTTTATCAAGAACAATTCAAATCAAAAGCGGATTCCTAAAAATGGTATCTGGTATCCAATGTCATTCCAGTCATTCCTTACTTGCTATGATTCTTTTTCTGTGATAAAACAAGCTATAGGTAGTCCTCGACTTACGACCACAATTAAATCATCATTTTTTCAATGATATTGTAACATGGAACAGTCACTAAACGAACTGTTATAAGTCAAGGACTATTTGTATTTTAGTAGACTAAGGGTCTTCAAACTGGACAGCTTTTAAGACTTGTGGACTTCAGTGGTGGACATGCCGTGTAGCAAGAAAATATTGGATAAGGACAAAAAAATGGATAGAAGAAATAATTAAACCACAAATTGAACTAAGACGGAAGCGTTTCTATGAGGTATAATAATGGGAAAATATGATAAGAAAACAGAATATCTAATGCTATATCTATTAACGGTGGAAAAAATAACTTACGCATCAAATTGGAAAAAAGATAGTATGCCATTATAGGAAAAAAGATACTAGAATGCGCCAAGGTGGATAAGTTGACCATGAAGATAAAAGTCAGAGAGGAAATGGATTATTATTTGACGTGGAATGCGTTGTATGATTGGCTAAATAATAGATACAGAGATGAGCAGAGAAGATGACAATAGGGTAATAAGGCAAAGGTTATAGCGGACAAAGATAGATTAAGGAATATAAATGTACAGATAGTTCAGATTTATGTAAAAGTATGTATACCGTCATGGAAGCGTTGCAGTGAATGGAAATAATGTTGTATATTAAAAAAATGTTTAATAAAAATTATTTTTTTTAAAAAAAAAAAGACTTGTGGACTTCAACTCCCAGAATTCCTCCTCCAGTCATGTTACCTGAGGAATTCTGGGAGTTGAAGTCCACAAGTCTTAAACTGGCCAAGTTTGAAAGCGCTTGTAGTAGACCAAGGGAATGCTGCGGATGTAGTATATCTTGATTCAATAAAAGCAATATTCTTAAGGGCCAGACAGATCCATGTGAGGACATTGCACTTTGCAAATGACAGGACAGCTTTCTGCTTTGATCTGGTGCCAGCCTTGCAAGGCAGGCCAGGTCAGGAAGTAGCAAGCAATACAGGTAGTCCTCGACTTATGACTAACTCTAAATCTCCCTGGCAAAGCAAGGCAGTTGTTAAGTGAATTTTGCCCCATTTTACAACATTTCGAGCCCCAGTTGTTAAGTGAAATCTGACTCCGAGCTCAACAGATGGACTAACCCGGACCCAAAATGATCTTGCCGACCCAACTCAAATCCCAACCCAAAATGATCTTGCCAGCCTTGAATCCTGGCCCAAATCAAACCAGAAATTGTTGAGCTGTGACAAGTATCGGTTCTGCATTCAAAAAGTAAAAAAAAAGATGCAGGCCTGGATAGATGGCTGTGTGAGGTTCTGCAGATGTTCCCACCTCTCAATAGGAGTAAATAGGGATCTGCAGCAACTAAAAAGGCCAATAACAATCCTTGGTTGTGCTAAATAGCCCCTTAATGATAATGTTCTTTACTGGGTGGGATATTAAGCTGTCTTTTTAATCTTAGACGGACCAGACAGAGCTCAAGCAAACACAGATGTGCTAATATTACTTTATTATAAGGCTATGTTAACGGAGAGCCAGTTTGGTGTAGTGCTCAAGGCATTAGGGCAGGAACCAGGAGACAGGGAGTTCTAGTCCTGTTCTAGTCCTGCCTTAGGCATGAAAGCTGGTTGGATGACTTAGGACCAATCACCAGGAGATGGTGAGTTCTAGTCTTGTCTTAGGCATGAAAGTTGGTTGGGTGATTTAGGACCAATGACCAGAAGATAGTGAGTTCTGTCTTAGCCATGAAAGTTAGCTGGGTGACTTTGGGCCAATCACCAGGATATGGTGAGATCTCGCCCTAGCTTAGGTATGAAATCTGTTGGGTGACTTGTGAGTTCTAGTCCAGTGTTGGACATGAAAGCTGGCTGAGTGACTTAGGGCCAATCACCAGGAGACTGTGAGTTCTAGTCCTGTTTTAGGCATGAAAGTTGGCTGGGTAATTTAGGACTAATGACCAGAAGATTGAGTTCTGTCTTAGGCATGAAAGCTGGCTGGATGATTTTGAACCAATCACCAGGAGATGGCGAGTTCTAGTTCCACTTTAGGCATGAAAGTTGGCTGGGTGATTTAGGGGCAGTCACCCAGAGACAGTGAATTCTAGTCCCACTAAGCATGAAATTTAGCTGGGTGACTTCGGGCCCAGTCACTCTTTTTCGACCCAACCATGTCACAGGGTTGTTGTGAGGAAAATAGGAGGAGGACGAAGTATTAGTGTTGAATTATTTTAAGCGATACTAAAGGCAGGATATAAACCCATTAAATAAATAAATAAATAAAACCAGGAGAGGGGATGACCTTGGGCCAGTTGTCCAGCTGATGTGTGTGTGTGTGTGTGCGTGCGTGCATGTGCGCACACACACAAACACTTGTTTTTTACAAACCTGTCATTGTGTGAATAGTGTGGAACCAGAGTGTCTTACATTTTAGAACAAATATGACAATATTCTTCATATTTAATACAGTTGACAGTCTTAATATCAACACACACAGTTCGTTAAATTGTAATCTTTCATTCCTTTCATTATTCACCATTTCAATATCTCATTTCTGTCTCCGTCTCCACATACTGAATATCCCCCTTTTAGCTACAAATAAAATAGTATTAATCATATTTGTGATGTCTAACAGACTTACATCATTCGAATAAAAAATCACCAATTTATATTGGGTTATAATCTTCTGCTCTTTACCCCCTTTCTAATTTTTAACCACGCCACTATTATATTTATTCCCAGGTCTTTTTAACATATTCCGTTCAATGTATGGAGACCAAGCCCTGTTGCTAATGGGAACAAGAGCCGGCTGGTTTAGCTTGCAGAAGAAAAGAGAAAGGGGAAATACGGATTGTGGCTTGCAGCTCTCTTAAAAGGCTTACTCTTCCAGTTCTCTGTTGAAACCAAAAGCAGGAGAGAAAAATTGGGTTGAAATTCAAATGAAAATGGAGTTTCAAACTAAGGAGAAATTTCCTGACAGTGAGAACAATTAACCAGTGGAACAACTTGCCTCCAGAAGTTGTGGATGCTCCAACACTGGAAGTTTTTAAAAAGATGTTGGTCAACCATTTGTCTGAAGTAGTGTAGGGTTTCCTGCCTAAGCAGGGGGTTGGACTAGAAGACCTCCAAGGTCACTTCCAACTCTGTTATTCTATTCTATTCTGAATGGCCAGGATGGTTTTACTGCAGGGGTCTACAAAGTTGGCAAGTTTAAGAGTTGTGGACTTCAATTCCCAGCATGGCTGGTTGGGGATTCTGGGCATTGAAGTCCACAAATCTTAAAAGATGCCAACTTTGGACAACCCTGGTTTAGTGGAGTTCTGCACCCAGCAAGATGGGGTTGGATTGGATGACCTCTGAGGTCCCTTCCAGTTCATACAGTCCTTGATTCCACAGTTGCCTCTCGCCAAAGAACCAAAGCCAAAGTCAGAAGCTAAGATCCCAAGGAGGTTGCAAGACTATACAGGTAATCCTTGACTTACCAGGGTTCATTGAGTGACCGTTCGAAGTTACAATGGCACTGGAAAAAACGTGACATATAACCATTTTCGCACTTCCGACTGCACGTGGTCACATGATCAGAATTCGGCCGCCTGGCAACTGACTCGTATTTATGACGGTTCCAGTGTCCCGGGATCATGTCATCCCCTTTTGTGACCTTACGACGAGCAAAGGCCATGGGGAAGCCAGATTCATTCAACAGCCAGAATACTAACTTAACAACTCCAGCGATTCACTTAACAACCGGGGCGAGAAAAGTCATAAAACGGGGCAAAATGCGCTTCACCCCTGTCTCGCCTAGGGATAGAAATATAAGTTGTAAGTCGAGGACAACCTGTATTTCTGCCCACGGGGGAGGGTAAAAACCTTGGTTAAACAGACGCGAAGCGTGACCTAAAGCTAGTTTGTTCCATGTCTCCCAGTCTTTTCTTCAGCCATCCGACCCCATCAGCTTTGCATAAAGACGCCGAGGGAGTGTGTAATTTGCTTAGCAAGCTGTATAGGGGGATATAATTAGATCTGTCACCCCTTTTGAAAAGATTGGGGGTGTCCTTGAGGATTTGCACAGATTGAGCAGTGGCTGGGAGCAGCAAACGTCTGCATCCTGCATGCACCATTAAAAAATTCAGCCGGAATGAGATCACAGCAGCCGCGTTTTCTGAATTTATTTTTAACTGAGAATTGAATAGAGTGGAGTGGAGTGGAGTGGAGTGGAATGGAATGGAATGGAATGGAATGGAATGGAATAGAATAGAATAGAATAGAATAGAATAGAATAGAATAGAATAGAATGTATGGAATAAGAATAGAATAGAATAGAATAGAATAGAAGAGAAGAGAAGAGAAGAGAAGAGAAGAGAAGAGAAGAGAAGAGAAGAGAAGAGAAGAGAATTTTTTATTGGCCAAGAGTGATTGGACACCCAAGGAATCTGTCTTCGGTGCATAAGCTCTCAGTGTACATAAAAGATATAAGTGATAAATCATGATCGTTGTCATCATAAATACATTCATCATGAATGTATAAACTTAAGAGTATCAGAGATTGTGGGGAATAATATATTATAACATATGATATTAGCTCAATAGCCGTGATTCGCAAGAAAGTGTGTGGTTGGGATTAGATTTTGGGGAGGAAAATAAGGCGGGGGTGTGTGGAATTCTGCCTCTGCCTACCAGCATCCATCGGTATTCATCTGGCTAGCATCCTGTCAGTGTGTGAGAGAGTTGAGGGCTGTTTGGAAAGTGAAACAGTATTTGCTGTGTGAGCAAGAAGGAGACAGCAAGGAGCCTGGGGCGTGGCTTAGCTCAACTGTTCTGTACTAAAGCTGCTTGGTGCTCTGAAACTGAAACTGAACCTGAGACTCCTCTCCTCTTGTTGTGTTTTGCATTTGGACCAGATTTCTTTTCAGGTGGGGAGGGGGAGTAGAACTCCTTAGCATCAGAGCGTGTTAATAATAATATACAAAATACTAGTTCTCTGGTGGTTATTTTGAAAAATTCTTTCTTAGTGAGCACCTAGAATCCAAGAGGAACACACATGCCAAGTTTCAAGTTTGTAGGCTTTATGGTTCTGGAGATTTTGTGATGACGCATGAGTGCTTTTTTGCTTTTATATATATAGATAGAAGATAGAAGGTTATTCCCCACAGGAAAGAGAAGCAGAGATGGTCAAAATTTATTCTTTTATTCAAAGAAAAGTATATCTCTAACCTTGTTTCTATTTTGAAATTGCTTCCAGATTTTGTGCATGCAAATAAAAAAAAATGAAACTTTAATTTTTTTATTTTTTGCTAATTAAATAGGTTTATTGTTATAGAAATGGCTTGTATGTACTGTTGTGTAAAAGTAAAAAAGTTGTGGTTGTAATGTTGTTCTCCTGTGCTAAAGAGAGTTGGAGGTTGGTGTCATTTTTCCTTTATTTTCCATCTTTACACCATATTTTTTTCTTTTCACTCCTCCTCCTAAGTTTCTACTATTGTTTTTTAATTTCTCTTTGTGTTTGATATTTTGATAAACCAATAAAAAGTTACCCCCCCTTCCCCAAAATGAGTATCAGAGATTGTGATAAGGAGCCAGATTGGGTGAGCATCTTAAAATAGCTGCTGGAACCGTGATTTGTAAGCAATAGCCCAAATCTCTAAAAAATGATTAATTAATTCAGCCCTCCTGCCATTGTTTCTGGCCTGGAATTTTTATCAGCAGATCAAATTGATCATCAGAATCTTGTGGTTTTCCTCTCGCAAGGCTGCAAAAATAGCATAATATTCTGTAAATATTCTGCCTAGGATGCAGGGACTCGTATTATTATCTGAACTTGGCTTGATTCAGTTAAAAAGAAGAATGTTTGACATCTGCTTGATGGAATCAGGAGTTTATTTGTTTTAAACCTTTTGAGAAAACCACGGAGGAATAAAAATTGCATCGGAATGCACCCTAATATAGAAAAGAATTCTGCAGAACAGTTTGAAGTCTGCTCATTCAGCAAACTCCTAGCAGAAACGTGTGTGTGTGTGTGTGTGTGTGTGTGTGTGTGTGTGTGTGTAAAAAATGTTATAAGGGGCTACTTAATAGACCACAGATAGTTTCGTAAAATGTCCAGATTCCTGAAATGTGGTTGTGGTGCAGTTGTGCAGCTTTTGGGGAGAAAACATGGCAGAATCTTAATTTTATTAATTCATTCAGATTCTACACCAGCATTCTGCCATAGTTGGCTTGAAGAATTTCAATAAAACTAACAGTTTTTTTAATGGATGTCCAGTGTGAAGACTATTCCTTATATAACTAAAACAGTTTGTGTGTGCAAAAGAACACCCACATACTTAAAACAACAGAGAGGTCAACAAATTCCCTAAAAGGAATGGAAAATTGAAATTAAAAGGAGATTTCTGGATGAAGACCATCCATGCTACTGAATTTCTGAATTTTACTGCAGGGCCAAGCCAGATGGAATGAAACTTTGGGAATTTCAACAGACTACTGTCTTGCCTTTTAGAGCAAATCAGGTTATCCATCAAAAGATTTCGAAGCGAATGTCTTTGCTACATATTTTTTTTTTGTATTGGAGGTTTTGAATAGGAGATAACTAAACAAAAACTAAGGCAAAGAAAAGGAAGAAAGGGAAGAGGGGGGGAAAAAGGAAACTGCAAAAATATAGAGAAACAAAGACGCTTCCAGTTTTCTTTGCAGCAAATGCAAAGTAGCATTGCAAAGTTATCTCTTGCTTTAAAATGACAAAGGAAAGCTCACTTTTTTCTATTGCCCCCTTTTTTTTTTCTAATTACCAAAACCACAAGTGCATTTATTTCTGTTTCATGCAAAAAGTCAATCAGAGTTTTCCAGTCAGTCATAAATTTAGCTATTGCCTTTAATCAAATAAGTTAATTTGGCCATTTTGAGTGAGAAAAAGGGAGCCAACATAATAATTATATACAGTACAGGCAGTGCTCAACTTAACTGTAATTGAGTCTCGAATTATGGACGTGAGCCCTGCAGGTCGTTAATCACTTGATTTTACATATTTTGCAGTGGTTGTTAAACAAACACCGTGGTCATTAAGTGAATTCATGGTTCACAAAGGGCATTTTTTTCTAGATTTTTGTTAATACTGGTTTCCAGGAAAAGTGTCGTAAATTGTGGTTTACTTGACTGTGGGATGCTACAGATGGTCATAAATGACCATTTGGCCGAACACCCAAAATGGGATCATTTGACTGTGTGGATGCATGGACCTTTTTAGTTCCCAACTATGATGAGAATAAAAAGACAGCCTACTTTTCTTTAGCCTGTGCTTCGATTTTCAGGTTGTTTTCATGAGATCTCAGAATTCGTACAGGCTATATTGTAGAGGTGGACTTCAACCCCCAGAATTCAATTCCCAGAATTCCCCAGCCAGCGTGGCTAGCTGATGAATTCTGGAAGTTGAAGTCCGCATGTCTTTAAATGGCCAAGTTCAGGATACACTGGGCACCAGGTTAAAAACCAGAGATGCTGAGTTCTAATTCTGCCTTAGTTATGAGACCAGCTTGGAGGCCCTGGGCCTGTCCCTCTCTCTCTTCTCCTCAGGGAGAAGAAGACATGGGCAAAACCACTTCCGAAATTTATTGGCAAGAAAACAACAGGGACTTGTACCCTGTTGTTATCTAGAAGGACACCTCACACACATACACAATGCATGTTTTCAGTCAAAAGAGCCTCGGAAGCAGGCTAATAATATGTAGAAAAAATGTATCATTAACCTACTCCCCCCGAGAACCAGTTTGGTGCGGTAATTAAAGGCCTCAGGCTAGAGACCAGGTGGATGCAAGTTCAAATTCTGCCTCCGGCGCGAAGCCAGCTGGTGCTGACCTTGGGCCAGTTACTCACTCACTCGGCCCTGGGAAAAAGACACTAAAGGAAAACAACATCCAAAAATGACGCCAAGAAAACTTCAGGGACTTAACCAAGCTATTAGCCAAATATTAAGATTTATTTATTGTGTGACCTACTTCTGTTTTTTGGGAACACAGTTTTTCCTGCAAAACATTTGCATGGCTCCAACTTTGCTAGCTTTCAGAAAAATAGTCCCGTTTCCCCCCCCCCATTATATATATATATATATATAATATTATATATGGATCTTTGGTTGTTCGGGTTTTCTCCCGCGTAAGATTCGAAGTATCTAGGCAACGTTTCGATGAAGTCTCATTCATCATCTTCAGGCTTCTGTCTCCGGCTCTGTGCTTCTCAGAGTAATGTGAGATTGCAGCTGCTTCCTCCTTTTAACTGCCAGTGTGGGTGGGACTTGATTGGGTGGGGGCTTGGCTGTGTTCTGATTGGGTGGGGGTGTGTTCTCATTGGTAGGGGTTTGGCTGTGTTCTGATTGGTTGGGGGTTAGCCGTGTTCTGATTGGTTGGAGGCGTGTTCTGTTCAGGTGGGGGCTTGGTTGTGCTCAGGTTAGTCTTAGTTGCTGGGGATTTGAGCTGGTGAGTTGTGGTCTTGCTGTTTGGCTTCTAGTTCGTGGTCCTGCTGCATCTTCATAGTGGGTGTCGGTTTGCTTCATGTATGGCTCGGAGGGGTTTGAAGTGGGTAGTGATGCAGCTGCAGTGCAGCTTCTGGTCCATGGTAGTTTCTCATTTTCTGAATGGGTGGGAGTCTGTTTTCTACATGGAAGTGTGGTGGTGGCATCTTGTGTGGCTCTCATGGGTGTGGGTCTGGTGTCCTTCTTCATGTTAGGTACTCGTCTGTTCATGAGGGCGGGTTTCCAAATGGCTGGAAGGCGGGAGGTGTCATCTCGTTTGTTCATGCTGTGTGGGCGTTTTTCTATCTCTATGGCTTCTCTGATTATTCTGCTGTTGAAGTGTTCGGTTTTGGCGATGGTTCTGGTATTTTTAAAATCAATTTCATGTCCTGTGGCTTTGAGGTGTTGGACCAGGGAAGAGGTCGTTTCTTCTTTTTTGATTGAGTTCTTATGTTCTTCAATGCGTGCACTTATTCTTCTGTTAGTTTGTCCAATGTATGTGGTAGGGCAGGCAGTGCAGGGGATTTCGTATACTCCTTGGTTTTCTAATTCAATTTTGTCTTTGGGGTTTCTTAGGATGGTGGATATTTTTCTGTTTGTGCAGAATGCTGTTTTGATGTTGTGTTTTTGGAGGATCTTGCTAATTTTGTCTGTAGTGCCTTTTATATACGGGAGGAGGGCTTTGCCGTTTTCTTGTTCTCTGTCTTGGATTTTGGTTGGGGTTTCTTTTTGGATTAGGTGGGTAATCTTCTTTCTTTGGAATCCATTGGCTGTAAGTACGTTGGTGAGGGTGTGTAGTTCGGCTTTTTGGTGTTGTTCATCGGCTAAGCATTTTGTTCTGGAGATGAGTGTCTTGGCTACGGAATTGATCTGTGCTGGGTGGTGGTGTGAGAGTGCATGTAGATAGCGGTTAGTGTGTGTTTTCTTCTGGTAGATGGTGTGTCCTAGGGAGCCATTGGATCTTTTGTATACCAAGACATCTAGGAAGGGAAGTTGGTTGTTGGCTTCTGTTTCCATGGTGAATTGTATTTTGGGGTGTAGGCTGTTGAGGTGTGTGAGGAAGTTGTTCAGTTTTTCTTTCCCATGTGGCCAGATTATGAAGGTGTCATCTACGTATCTGAGCCAGAGTTTGGGTTTGTGGTCGTATTTTTCTAGAGCTTGTGTTTCAAAGTGTTCCATGTAGAGGTTAGCGATGACAGGTGAGAGGGGTGATCCCATGGGTGCTCCTTCTATTTGTTTGTATTTTTGTCCATTGTAGGTGAAGTAAGTATTGGATAGGCAGTGGTTGGTTAGATCTAGGATGTGCTTGGGGGGGTTGTATTTGTTTTGGATGGCTGTCAAGGCTTCTTTTATTGGCACTTGGGTGAAGAGGGATATGACATCGAAGCTTACTAGTAGGTCGCTAGGTTGTAAGTTTTGTTTCTTTATGATCTCGATGAACTGTGCCACCACCACACTTCCATGTAGAAAACAGACTCCCACCCATTCAGAAAATGAGAAACTACCATGGACCAGAAGCTGCACTGCAGCTGCATCACTACCCACTTCAAACCCCTCCGAGCCATACATGAAGCAAACCGACACCCACTATGAAGATGCAGCAGGACCACGAACTAGAAGCCAAACAGCAAGACCACAACTCACCAGCTCAAATCCCCCAGCAACTAAGACTAACCTGAGCACAACCAAGCCCCCACCTGAACAGAACACGCCTCCAACCAATCAGAACACGGCTAACCCCCCAACCAATCAGAACACAGCCAAACCCCCTACCAATGAGAACACACCCCCACCCAATCAGAACACAGCCAAGCCCCCACCCAATCAAGTCCCACCCACACTGGCAGTTAAAAGGAGGAAGCAGCTGCAATCTCACATTACTCTGAGAAGCACAGAGCCGGAGACAGAAGCCTGAAGATGATGAATGAGACTTCATCGAAACGTTGCCTAGATACTTGAATCTTACGCGGGAGAAAACCCGAACAACCAAAGATCCACATATAAATACCCATGAGAACCTCAGAAAACAAATATTATATATATATATATATTATATATATATATATAATATATATATATATATATATTGTAAAAGAAGAAACAGACATCCTGTGATCTCAAACTTAAAATTACATTTAATGTACTTACTAAGCTTTCGTCAGCCTCTGGTAGCTTAATACTCTGACGATGTTAGCAGAGACTAATGAAAGCTTAGTAAGTACATTAAACGTAATTTTAAATAGGCACCAATATATATAGCGATGCCTGTCATACCCCTGTTGGAGTCTGAATCAGAGAAGGAAGACGAACAGCTGACAGGGATCGGGAGTGTGGCTCCGTTGGCTGTGGAGGAAACTGGGGAAGGGCAAAGTCCGGCTGGGCAGAGCAGGGGAGAGATAGAACAAGGGAGAGGGAATTCAGAGGAAGGCCCAGGCCCAGGCCCTCTTCATCCTAGGGCACACAGGGAGGAATGGAGAAGAGAGCAACATGGGTTGCGTAGCTTACAGGGGAGGAAAGGGCCCTGATTCCCTTCATTTACCACAGCTGGGAAGAGAGTTTACAAGAGCGGCAAGCTGAGAGCGGCATCTGCTGGGAACAAACATGAGTTTATCTTGTGTTGACTTTGGTTATCTGCGTTCCTGGCATCCTCTCAACCGGGTTGAAGTACTGTTGTTCCTTCACATCTGGAACTCCTTCTTTTGCCCTGCCGGACTAATTACCTCATTTTGCCTTCACTGGACTTATAGTTACAGTTTGTGTTGACCATGTTTTGGACTTGATTCTCTGCATCCAAAGGCTGTACCTGGGAGAGTTTTTCTCCAGCCCAGAACCTTGGGGGCGAAGTTGGATCTAATAAAGGGACTTCTACTGATTATCTGACTGTGTTGCCTTTGTGCCACGCCCCTTTGGGTCATCACAATGACTGTGTGCTACCTTGAGCTGTTCTATAATTAATTACAGGTAGTCCTCAACTTACGACTACAATCGACCCCCACATTTCTGTTGCTAAGTGAGACAGTAATTTTTTTTGCCATTTTATGACCTTTTGGGTCACAGATGTTAAGTGAATCTCTGCGGTCGTTTCAGTTAGTCACACGGTTGTTAAGTGAATCTGGTTTCCCCGTTGATTTTGCTCCATCAGGAGGTCACAAAAGGGGGATCGTTTGACTCCAGGACACTGCAGCCGTCATAAATACAAGTCAGTGGCCAAAAGCATCTGAATTTTGATCACGTGACCATGGGGATGCTGCAACAGTCGTAAGTGTGAATGTCATGTCCCTGGTGGAGACTGACTCTGAGGGAGAGGAGGAACAGCCGACAGGGAGTGGAGGTGTGGCTCCGGAGGTTGTGGAGGAGGCTGGGGAAGGGCAGAGGCCGGCTGGGCAGTCAGAGGAGGACCCAGGCCCATCCCCTCTCCATCCCAGGGCACGCAGGGAGGAGAGAATAAGGGAGAGAGGTGGTCTCCTCGGGAGGAGAGGGCCTTGATCCCCTTCATGGGCTGCAGCTGTGATAACTGAATAAGAGCTTGGACCTGCGTACTGGCGAACGCTGGAAACAAAGCGTGCTTTATTTTGGTCTGAAGTCGGCGTCCTTCCAACAGACTGCCTTGTTATCTCCTTGAATTTGGTAAATACTTCTCCTGTTCCATTGTGGAAATTTCATCATTGTAGTTTGTCTGTTTTTTTTATTTCACCTCTATCTGCTCATTAAGCTCGGACTGCATTGCTTTCTTTTGAAGACTACTATTGAGTATGTTTTATCTCCAGCTGAGTATTTTTGAACAGTGGGGCCAAGTTGGAGGCATTAAAGGACAATTATTTACGTTTTGGATTTTGTTACGTTTGTATTACACTCTGGGTCATTGTGTTACACTCTGGGCCGTAAGTCACTTTTTTCAGTGCCGTTGTAACTGTGAACGGTCACTAAACAAACTGTTATAATTCGAGGACTGGAGTCTTTTCTATTTAGACCACAAGACACAACTACAATGGTGAAAAAAAGAGGAATATTTGTCAATGTGACAGCTGAATGGAAGCAAAAAAAGGTGAAAGATTTATACGATCTCAAGGGAAACGGCAGCATTCTCTGGTTTAAAGGACATTAGAAAGGTTTTGATTTGATGGAGAGAAAAAAACATCTGGAAAAAAATTGCCAATGGTCGACCATCAAAAGGGTGACATTATGGAAAAAATCTCCTCATTCCTCCCTAGAATTATTGGTACATTAAGGCAGAAAAAATTAAATAATTTTACTATGTCAATGTGGATTTTTTTTTTTTTTTGCTGAGAACATATTATATTTGATGACATTGCTTGGATAATTCTAGGCTCCAGAATTTGAGCTTCCAAAAACATCGGTGGAAGATATGATCATTTTGGTTTATTTTATTCCTTTGGAATTAAAAGCATCAGAAAGTGATGGTGGAAAAGAAAGGAATGTGGCATTTATCTGTTTGCTTATTATTCGTATCCCAGCTTTATTTTTTTGATCAAAGTAGAGAACGTTTTAACAGGTAATCAGAGTTGGAAGGAACCTTGTAGGTCATCTAGTCCAACCCCCAACCCCCGCCCAAGCGGGAGACCCTACACTATTTCTGACAAATGGCAGTCCAATCTCTTCTTGAAAGTCTCAAGTGATGAAGCTCCCACAACTCCCAAGGGCAACTTCTGTCCATGAGTTGATTGTTCTCACTGTCAGAAAGTTTCTCCTTATTTCCAGGTTGAATCTCTCCTCGATCAGTTTCCATCCATTATTCCTTATCTGGCCTTCAGGTGCTTTAGAAAATAGCTGGACCCCTTCCTCCTCTCTGTGGCAGCCCCTCAAATACTGGAAGGCTGCTCTCCTGTCTCCCGTGGTCCTTCTCTTCTCTAGACTAGCCAGGCCCAGTTCCTGCAGCCATTTTTCCAGTCCCCTAATCATCCTGGTTGCTCTTCTCTGTACTTTTTCTAGAGTCTCAACTTCTTTTTTATAATGTGATTTATAATATAATTTATAAATACAACTGAAAACGGCTGTCCAGAAGCTGGAAACAGCTGGCAGCAGACTCGGACAATGAGGAGGTTGGGGAGGAACATGGGCCAATCCTGGAGTCTGGGGAAGGCTCTGACGAGGGCTCTGCGTCGGAGGCAGAGATGGGGCCAAGGCCATCTGACAGTTATCAGCTGCCTTCAGAGTCAGACATCAGTGAGGCAGAAGACCAGCTGGAGCCTGTTCCCAGTGTGCGCATGCACAGAGCTGCCAGGAGAAGAGAACAGCTAAGGAACAAGGGTCAACAGGGGAGTAAAGCCACAGGTGGATGGTGAATGGCCCTTCCCATAGGGAATAAAAAAGGAATGAAAGGAGAGTGGGGTTTTACAGGAGACAATTAGTTCATTGGGTTGAAGATCTGTTGCTGCATTCTTGCTAATTATTGTCTGCTGCAATGTGGAGTCTGAAAGATATCGGCCTGGTAACTCTCCAAGCCTGATAAAGGTCTGTAACTGTGGAATCTCTTGAAAGACTGTTGGCCAGGACTTTATTGGAGAGGAATTCACTGTAAACTCAATAAAAGAGGTCTATTGGGATGAGGATCTTCGTGCTAGTTGGGGAAGCCTAGGTCAGAACAGTTGCGGACAATAAATGGAGTTACATACCGTAGCCGCTTGAGCAGGGATGGATGCGAGATAAAAGTTGGCAAGGAGCCTTATTGAATGTTCTGTCTTTTTTTTTTTCCCTTGCAGCCTCACTTCCTTTCGCCATCCTGACCTTGGTCAATTCTCCTTACAAAAGGGGTTTCTACTGTGAGGACACTTCCATCCATTATCCCCACAAGCCAGACACCATTACGCACGGGGTGATGGCTGGCGTGACCATCCCCTGCACCGTTTTTATAGTAAGAACAATGTTGTTTTTTTAAAAAAAATACTCTACCTAAGACAAGCTCAGAATACAGGCAGCCCTCGACGTACAACCGTTCATTTAGCGACCATTCGAAGTTACAGTGGCACCAGTGGTGGGTTTCAAAAAAATTTTTTTCTTCTGATTCAAGAGAGCTCCCTTCGCACACACACTCAAACACCTCCCTCTGTATCAACACTGGTAAGCTGTTGTGAGGACCTGGGGCGTGACACAAAAATAACACAGTCACAAAAGTAGAATAAATTCTCTTTAATGCCTCCAACTTGGGCCTCAATGTCCAATTATCCTGGATATCAAACTCTTCCGAAAACAGTCTACAAATGGAGTAAATGCAGTCCAAGCCCAAAGTAAAAGATAATTAGAAATTTTAAAAAACCCAACACAAACCGAACTGAAGTCATTAACACGGCAGGCCAGGATGATAAGTTGCAGACTTCCACAAGATAATTCAGCAATCACAGTTGGGAGGACGCCAAAACCCAGATAAGCCTTGACCAAGATAATGCACGCTTTGCTTCCAACAAGGAGTTTTGTAAAACGCCCCATTTATATCCTATTCTCCCAGCTGCAACTAATGAAAGGGATCAGGGCCGTTTTCTCTCCCGTAAGCCATGTTGCTCCCTTCTCCGTTCCTCCCTGCGTGCCCTAGGATGAAAAGGGGATGACCCTGGGTCTTCCTCTGAATGCCCACTGGACTGTGCCCGTCCACCGTTTCTTCCACAACCACTGGAGCCACACTCCCACTCCGTCAGCTGCTCAATCTCCCCCTCAGAATCAGACTCCAACAAGGGCATGACAGCTGTGCTGTCTTTTAGCTCAGCTGAGGCGTGGGAATCTGCTCTCTGCACAAATCAGCTGAGCTAATAAACAACAGAATATAGGAGAGCTAAGAGCAGTGGCGGGTGGGTTGGGCCAGCCAGAAGTGGCATCTGCCGGTTCTCCGAACCAGTCAATCAGTTTCGCTACCGGTCCGCCAGAACCGGTCAGAACCAGCTGAATACCACCTCTGAACGGCGTTGAAAAAAGTAACTTAGGACCGTTTTTCACTCTTACGACCGCTGCAGCATTCCTGTGGCCACCTGATCAACATTCCGATGCTTGGCAACTGACTCATATTTATGACGGTTGCAGTGTCCCCTTTTGCGACCTTCTGACAGATCAGGTGAGGAGGGGTGGACATATTTCTTTCTTTAATCCAAAACTTCTATTTTGGGGTGCAGTCTTCTCCCCCTACTTCACCCAGTCCTTCCCAGTATCTTACTATATCATGCAGGTGGTTTTATTGGTTAAAAAGTACAGTGAATTCGTGTAGGGAGAAATACCCCGCAGCCAGTTTCTTTTTAGTTAAAATGTGATTTATTTACGTTACGTTATTTAGCACAATAGAGCCTATACACAGGTATAGAGAAAGGTTGGCCTTTACTTCCCTCCTTTTGGAAAGTACATCAACAGTCCTCAGTCTTTGTTTGGTCTTGTGATAATCCTTTTATCTGATTACAATCAAAAAGTGTAGTCTCAAAAGAAAAAGTAAGAATGAGCAGGTAATTCCTGAGGTTATACAATAATTGCTCAATATAACCTTAATAAAAGAGACCAGGAGCAGTGAGCTTAATTGTTTTGTATGATGTAAAAAGGAAGCTTAAACGTTTAAATTTAATGCCAGCATCTGAACTCTACTATTGTTTGCAGATGTGAACAAAGAACCCTCACACAATTTTAAAAACTTGGTGTGTTTTTTCTCAGCCATTCTAAATTTCTCTCTCTTTTTCTTGATGAGAAACTAAATTAAAGTTTCCGACTCGAGGTGGCTGAACAGGATAAAAGAGCTTGTTCTCCAGCTAAAAAATTTAAGGGCAGAAGTCGGCGTTGCATTTTCCCAGTACAGGTAGACTTCAACTTACGAGCCCAAAGTTTCTTTGTTTGTTCAGAGTTTGTTCAGGGAGTTTGGTCCCATTTTATAACTTTTCCAGATTGTTGGGGGCCAGAGGCCGACTTGTAAACCGTTTAGAGCATGGGTCGCCAACCTTTTGGATCTCAGGGACCACCAAACACATAATTTTAAATCCCGAGGACCGGAGACCCTGGGAAAATCCCCCAAAAAGTCTGCAGGAAAATTCCCCACCCTGTTTTCCTACCGATCAATAGTTCTTTACTTGGGATCTCAGGATACCGTCTCCAGCTCCGTTCTCAGGGGGAGAGAGAGAGAGACTTTTGGCTTCATGCAAGGAAAGCAGCAGAAGCAGCTGAAGTCTTTCTTTCTCTCCCCCAAACTCTGCCAGAAATGAATCTTTGTTGCACCGGCGCAGCCTCTTGGAGCAGGATGACTTGCAGGGTCTTAAAGACTCATTTCTGGGGGAGTTTGGGGGAGAGAAAGAAAGACTTTGGCTGCTTTCCTTGCGTGCAGCCAAAAGCGGCAGAAGAAAGAAACGGAAAGAAGCAGCTTGGTGGCCAAGCGAAGCATGTGGGGCGAGTGGGGCAAGTTCCCCCCTCCGCCCTTTCCCCCTTCCCCTCACTACCTCGTGTTGTTCGCAATGCAAGCGATGCAAGCCTTGTGTTCCTGTGGGCCATGTGGGTGGCACAGCCTTGTGTTCCCGCACAGCCTGGATTAATTGCTTTGGGGTGTGTGTGTGACATTTCTCTGCGGACCACCAATATTTTCTCATGGACCACCAGTGGTCCCCGGCCCACTGGTGGGTGACCACTGGTTTAGAGAAGGCTGTAAAAGCCCTGTGAAGTGGTATATAAGTGCTATTGCAATGGCTATTTTCTTGCAACGGTCACTAAGTGAATTGCTGCAGCTGGTAAGTTAGCAACCCGGTTGTTAATTGAATTTGGCTTCCCCATTGACTTTGCTTGTCAGAAGGTTGCAAAGGGGGATCCTGGGACGCTGCAACCGTCATAAAGATGAACCAGTTGCCAAGCACCCGAATTTTGAACACTTGACCATGGAGATGCTGCAATGGTCGTAAGGGTGAAAAACGATCCTGTCACTTTTTTTCAGTGCTGTTGTAGCTTCGAATGGCCCCTAAATGAACAGATGTAAACTGAGGACTGCCTTTAGCACAATTGGTCCTTTTTTCATTTGAGGAATACAATACAATACAATACAATACAATACAATACAATACAATACAATACAATACAATACAATACAATACAATACAATACAATACAATACAATACAATACAATACAATACAATACAATACGGTATAGAGAATAGAACAGAACAGAATAGAATAAAATTGCAGAATAGAATACAATACGGTATAGAGAATAGAATAGAATAGAATTGCAGATAGAATAGAATAGAATAGAATAGAATAGAATAGAATAGAATAGAATAGAATAGAGTATAGAGAATAGAATAGAATAGAATTTCAGAATAGAATAGAATAGAATAGAATACAATATAGAGAATAGAATAGAATGGAATTACAGAATAGAATAGAATAGAATACAGTATATAGAATAGAATTTCAGAATAGAATAGAATACAGTATAGAGAATAGAATAGAGTAGAGTATAGAGTATAGAGAATATAGAATAGAATAGAATAGAATAGAATAGAATAGAATAGAATAGAATAGAATAGAATAGAATAGAATAGAATAGAATAGAATAGAAGCTGGAAGGTATCTTAGAGGTCTTCTAGTCCAGCCCCCTGTTCAAGCAGGACAACCTATTAATATTTCAGATAAGTGACTGCAGAGTCTAGACTCTTCTTAAAAACATCCAGTCTAGAGTTCACAGAGGTGTCCTCGGTTGTGGATGGTCACCAGATGACTTAAAGGAAGTAGCGTCACCCCACGTTCGACTCACCAGCTTTGGAGGGGGGGGGAATTGAGGAGGGGGAGGGCGTAATGGATGTCCCGGGGGGAACCTCCCCTTTCATTGTTTTTCTCCTCAGATTTCCGTAGGCGAGGCTTACCTGGTCTACACCGAACGCTTGTACTCCCGTTCCCAGTTTAACAATTACCTGGCCGCTCTCTACAAAGTTATTGGGACGTTCCTGTTTGGCAGCGCCGTCAGCCAGTCGCTGACTGACTTGGCCAAGTACACGATCGGCCGCCTGCGCCCCAATTTCCTGGCCGTCTGTGACCCAGACTGGACCAAAATGAATTGCTCGGTTTACATCCAGGTGGAAGACGTGTGCCAGGGCAACTCCAAAAGCATCACAGAATCCAGGTACGTTCAACGCCGTCAGAGATGCAGAGGGTCCTCGGATTTACGACCGCAGTTGGATCCCGGTTTCCGTATCCATATTTCATACTCGCTCGATACCCGTGCTTTGCTACGAAACTATGTGGTAGAGCTTAGATATGGGGGAGGAAAATAAGGGTGGGGGGAATTCTACCTCTGCCTACCAGCATCCATCGTTACTCATCTGGCTAGTGTCCTGTCAGTGTGTGAGAGAGTTGAGGGCTGTTTGGAAACTGAAACAGTATTTGCTGTGTGAGCAAGAAGGAGACAGCAAGGAGCCTGGGGCGTGGCTTAGCTCAACTGTTCTGTACTAAAGCTGCTTAGTGCTGTGAAACTGAAACTGAACCTGACACTCCTCTCCTCTGCTTGTGTTTTGCATTTGGAACAGATTTCTTTTCAGGTGGGGAGGGGGAGTAGAACTCCTTAGCATCAGAGCGTGTTAATAATAATAATACAGGAAATGCTCTAAATGCTCTGATGGTCATTTTGAAAAACCCTTTCTTAGTGAGCACCTAGAAGCCAAGAGGAACATAGGGACCAAATTTCAAGTTTGTTGGCTTTACAGTTCTGGAGATTTTGTGATGATGTGTGAGTGGTATTTTGCTTTTAGATAGATAGATAGATAGATAGATAGATAGATAGATAGATAGATAGATAGATAGATAGATAGATAGATAGATTCTGTATTGCAGTGGAATATTCCCTGAAATTTTTCTTCCAGGAAAATACACAACAGCTGGTCCTTATTTAGTGATCACAATTGGACCTGGAATTTGGTCATTAAATGAAACATAATGTGTGAGGAGGCGGCAATATACATTTTCTAAAATAAATACATTAATAAACTGTGACGGTGTTTGTACTCTTACTTTAGCTTTGTTTACAGACCAGCAAGTCTGTAAATGCAAGGATTTTTGAAAAGTTACTTTTTCATCACTGTAGTAAGGGGATGGTCACTAAATGAGACAGTCATAAAGGAGGACTATCTGTATCTATAATTAACTATTAACCGTTCTTTTCTGGATTCTTTTGAACCAGTCGTGACTCCAGTCACCACCTGAACGTGTCCCTGCAGTTTTCTTGGCAAGTGGTTTGCCATTGCTCCCTTCTTAGGGTTGAGGGAGAGTGGCCGGCCCAAAAACACCCAGTTGGCTTTCTGCCTAAGGCAGAACTTGGACTAAAAAGGCCCCATTTTCTAGCCAGCTGCCTTAATCACTGCACCAAACCGCCCTTTTAATTAAAGTCTATAAAAATTGTGAGGATTTGCTTACTCAGTGGCTACACACACACACACACAATATTGCTTCTGTCCAAACAGGGTCATTGAGGTGAGGGAGTGGTTACCCAAATGCCATTACAAAAGTGCATTTAGTGACCGTTCCAAGTTACAACAGCACGTAGAAAAGTGACTTATGACCGTTTTCCACACTTAACAACCGTGGCAAGCATCCCCAGAATTCAACCGCTTGGCAACTGACTCCTGTTGATGACCGTCGCAGGAGTGGGATTCTACCGGTTCGGGTGAACCAGGTTTTAAAGTCCGGTTGGCCAAACCGATATGGATGGCCCCGCCCACCTCGCACCTCCCCTCCATTTTCGGTGCAGGGTCTGTGTGGAGGCTCTGGGAGGGGGTGGGAAATGGGCCTTCCAGAGGTCCGGAAACGGGCCTGTTTCCAGTTTCCGGAGGGCCTCCAGAGGCCAGGGGAGGCTCCCGGAGACCCAAGGGAAGCATCCAGACCCTTGGGAAGGTGAAAACGGACTCCCCTAGGCTCTGGAGGCCCACTGGAAGCCGGAAACAGTTCCGGTAGGCCACGCCCACCATGGCCACACCCACCCAGCCACCAGACAGCGAATCGGTTGCTGGGATTTTTGAATCCCACCCCTGCACGTGATTCCTTTCTACGACTTTCTGAGAAGCAAAGCCAACTGGGAAGCCAGATTTCACTTAACAACCATGTGGCCAACTTAATAACTACTACAGTGATTCACTTATCAACCATGGCAAGAAAGCTTGTAAGATGGCGCTAAATTCACTTCACAAACGTTTCCCTTAGCAACGGAAAGGTTGGGCTCAATTGGTGGCCGTAAGTCTTGGACTTCCCTGTATCGTTTTTTTGCAAAGGCCACAAAACATGACAGCAGCAATTTGATCAGTGTGCAAAGCTACGTGCAAAAAGGGAATTTCAAATATAACATTCCCCCAAGGGGGCGAAGTACGTAAAAGGAAAAAAACTCTTATTTCAAGAATAGATGAATGCAAATAAGGAAGTGGATTTCCTGGCAATTCTTAAAATCAATGCAGTTATAACCATTAACAGGAAATAGTCAAAAATTAATAATGATTCATCATAGTTAATGAATACAGAGAGTCTTGGATTTACAAGAGTTCATTGAATGACCATTCAAAGTTACAACAGCCCTGAAAAGAATGATTTATGACCATTTTTCACATCTATGACTCTTGCAGCATCCCCCAGGGTTCACGGGATCAAAATTCAGATGCTCGGCAACTGGCATGTACTTATGCCAGTTGCGGGGTCCTGGCGGGGGTGTCACGTAATCCCCTTTTGCAACCTCCCGACCAGCAAAGTCAATGGGGCAAGCCAGATTCACTTAAGAACCGTGTTTTCATTTCATGGCCGCAGTGATTCACTTAACAACTGTGGCCAGAAAGGTCGTAAGATGGGGGCAAAATTTGCTTAACCAATTTTTTCACGTAGCGATAGAAAGTTTGGGTTCAATGGTGGGATTCTAATTTAAGGACTTACCTGTCATCTATATATTTCTCTCTTTTTTTTGGTTCCCTTCTCTTTCTAGATTGTCATTCTATTCTGGACATTCTTCCTTCGGGATGTACTGCATGATGTTTTTAGCGGTAAGTGACGGATTCGCGGGGTTCAAATGGTTTTTGGTGAAGAAAGGGGTGATGGCGAAGCAGAATGGATGCCCTTTTTTGTCACCCAAAGACGCAGCTTCAGGGGTGGGATTCCACCGGTTCGGAGCAGTTCTATAGAACCAATTGTTACGATTCTGCGCAGTTCAGAGAACCGGTAAATCGCTGGCCCCTCCCCCACCCGCCCCTCCCCTCCCCGCCCAGCCAGTCCTTATCGCGCATGCGCGACATCGCACGTACGCCCAACATCACTGATTACATTCTCTCCTGCCCAGTCACTCCTCAAAGCAGTGGTGGCTAACCTTTTTGGACTGCTGTGGCAAAAACTGCATGCGCGTTAGCACGCGCGCACTCTCGTGACAGCGCCCAGAATGCAATGCGTCCCTCCCCCATGCTCTCTGCGCCTATGCGTGCAATGCCACCCCATTCCCCCCCACCCCCTTACCTGCATTGCACCTCAAAGTTGATTTTTCTGCTGGTTTGAGGCATTTTTCGGCCTCCCAGTGGCTTGGAAAAAGCCTCTGCAAGGCTTTTCAGGATGAGTAATATGCCTGTTTCATCACTTCTGGTATTATAGGAAGTGATGAAATGGGCCTATTCAGTCCGAAAAGCCTTGCAGGGGCCTCAAACCAGCCGAAAAATCAGCTGTGAGGCGCGCACTTGCGCAGCGAGGTAAGTTTGCCTGCGGCTCGCATTCCGGCACAAATGACTTCTGCGTGCCACTTGTGGCACACGTGCCGTAGGTTCGCCATCACGGCCTTATGGTATTTCATTCTTTTTTTTTCTCCTCCCAACGATCAGCTGTTCCCATGATCGGCTCCCCCATCCCTTCCAACAAACAGCTGTTCCCATGATCAGCTCCCCATCCCTCCCAACAATCAGCTGTTCCCATGATCAGCTCCCCCATCCCTCCCAACAATCAGCTGTTCCCATGATCGGCTCCCCCATCCCTTCCAACAATCAGCTGTTCCCATGATCAGCTCCCCATCCCTCCCAACAATCAGCTGTTCCCATGATCAGCTCCCCCAGCCCTCCCAACAATCAGCTGTTCCCATGATCAGCTCCCCCATCCCTCCCAACGATCAGCTGTTCCCATGATCGGCTCCCCATCCCTCCCAACAATCAGCTGTTCCCATGATCGGCTCCCCAGCCCTCCCAACAATCAGCTGTTCCCATGATCGGCTCCCCATCCCTCCCAACAATCAGCTGTTCCCATGATCGGCTCCCCATCCCTCCCAACGATCAGCTGTTCCCATGATTGGCTCCCCCATCCCTCCCAACAATCAGCTGTTCCCATGATCGGCTCCCCCATCCCTCCCAACAATCAGCTGTTCCCATGATCGGCTCCCCATTCCTCTCAACAATCAGCTGTTCCCATGATCGGCTCCCCCATCCCTCCCAACAATCAGCTGTTCCCATGATCGGCTCCCCCATCCCTCCCAACTATCAGCTGTTCCCATGATCAGCTCCCCATCCCTCCCAACAATCAGCTGTTCCCATGATCGGCTCCCCATCCCTCCCAACAATCAGCTGTTCCCATGATCAGCTCCCCCATCCCTCCCAACAATCAGCTGTTCCCATGATCAGCTCCCCATCCCTCCCAACAATCAGCTGTTCCCATGATCGGCTCCCCCATCCCTCCCAACAATCAGCTGTTCGCATGATTGGCTCCCCATCCCTCCCAACGATCAGCTGTTCCCATGATTGGCTCCCCATCCCTCCCAACAATCAGCTGTTCCCATGATCGGCTCCCCATCCCTCCCAACAATCAGCTGTTCCCATGATCAGCTCCCCAGCCCTCCCAACAATCAGCTGTTCCCATGATCAGCTCCCCATCCCTCCCAACAATCAGCTGTTCCCATGATCGGCTCCCCATCCCTCCCAACAATCAGCTGTTCCCATGATCGGCTCCCCCATCCCTCCCAACAATCAGCTGTTCCCATGATCAGCTCCCCATCCCTCCCAACAATCAGCTGTTCCCATGATCGGCTCCCCCATCCCTCCCAACAATCAGCTGTTCCCATGATCAGCTCCCCCATCCCTCTCAACAATCAGCTGTTCCCATGATCGGCTCCCCATCCCTCCCAACGATCAGCTGTTCCCATGATCGGCTCCCCATCCCTCCCAACAATCAGCTGTTCCCATGATCGGCTCCCCATCCCTCCCAACAATCAGCTGGGTAGCGATTATGAGAAAGGTTTCTCATCTTAGCCACCTGAAGAAAATGGGTGTGGGCTTCAAACTCCCAGAACTGAAGCCCACCCACCTTCCAAGGGGCCAAGCTTCAGAAACATGGCTGGCTGGGGAATTCTGGGAGTTGAAGTCCCCGTCCCCACCCCCCGCCCGCCTTCAAGTCTCCAAGCTTCAAAAATCGTTGGCATCTCCAGGTCTCTTCAGAAAAGTTTTGCAGGAGGCGGCCAACATTCTCCCCACAAATGCAGGAAAAAATAAATAAAAAATAAAAAAGAGATCTGATTGACTTCCAAAGGACCCCGGTTCTTTAAACTAAATATATATATATATTTTTAAAAAGGTAGCAGATGTACTGCTTTCCCTACGCTCAAGGCTTTCTCTACCTCAATTCTGAATTATAAAACACTGATGGGATTTTCTACTCATTTAAAAAGGAACCGAGTGGGGCCGTCACAATGCACAGATACAGCAACCCCTTAGCAGCTGCCTTGATCACTGGAGGGGCGAAGGGGGGTTTCTTTGAGGATCCTTCAAAATCCCCAAAGAGGGGAGGGCGAGAAATGTTGCATGGATATTTATTGGTAGCCTCCCTTTGTTTATTCATTGGCCTCCTTTATTTATTTGCTGACTTTTTTACTTGCTCCCTTTATTTATTTATTCATCTCTTTGCCTGCTTCCTTTTATTTGCATCCTTTATTTATTAGTTTATTTGCACGCTTTATTTACTTGCTCCCTTTGTTTGTTTGTTTGTTTGCATGCTTCCTTTATTGACTTAGTTCTGTCCTATGTTTGTTTTTCCTTCCTTTATTTATTTTTTGGGGAGACCCCCCCCCGGTGTTTATTTTCATGCCCTGTTTATTTACTTGCAAACTTTATTGATTTGCTTCCTTTATTGATTTATTTACTTGCTTCCCTTGTTCCTTTACCGCTGGTGTGCTTTCTTTATTTGCTTGCTTCCTTCCTTCCTCCTCCTTTCCTCCCTCCCACCTTCCTTCCACCCTCCCTCCTTCCCTCACTTCGTCCTTTCTTTCCTCCTTTCCTCCTTCTTCCCACCCACTGTCCTTCCTTTATTTCTTTATTTCTTCCTTCTTTCCTCCCTCCCTCCCTCTTTCTTTCCACCCTCCCTTCTTTCTCCCCTTCCTCCTCCTTCCCACCCACTGTCCTTCCCTCACTTCTTCCTTCCTCCCTCCTTTCTTTCCTCCCTCCCTTTCTTCCCACCCTCCCTCCTTCCCTTACTTCTTCCTTCTTTCCTCCTTCTTCCCACCCACCGTCCTTCCTTCACTTCTTCATTCCTTCCTTCCTTCCTTCCATCCTTCCTCCCTCTTTCTTCCCATCCTCCTTCTTTATTCCCTTCTTTCCTCCCTCCCTCCTCCTTCCCACCCTCCCTCCTTCCCTTACTTCTTCCTTCTTCCCTTCTTTCCTCCCTTCCTCCTTCTTCCCACCCACTGTCCTTCCTTCACTTCTTCCTTCCTTCCTTCCTTCCTTCCTTCCTTCCTTCCTCCCTCTTTCTTCCCATCCTCCCTTCTTTCTTCCCTTCCTCCCTTCTTTCCTCCCTCCCTCCTCCTTCCCACCCTCCCTCCTTCCCTCACTTCTGTCCTTCCTCCCTCCCTCTCTTCTTTTTCTTTCCTCCTTTCCTCCTCCCTCCTTCTCTCCTTCCTTCCACCTTCCCTCACTTCTCCCTCCCTCTCCCTTCTTCCTTCTTTCCTTCCTCCCTCCTTCCTTCCTTCCTCCATCCCTTCCTCCTTGCCTCCCTCCCTTCTTCTTTCCTCCCACCCTCTCTCCTTCCCTTACTTCTCTCCTTCCTTCCTCCCTCTCTCTTCTTCCTTCTTTCCTCGTTCTCCTCTTCCTCCCTCCTCCATCCCTCCTTCCTTCCTCCCTACCTCCTCCTTTCCTTCCACCCTCCCTCCCCTTCTCTCTCCCTCCCTGCCTCCTTCTCTCCCTCCTTCCTAATTTCCTGTGGCCTCGTCAGACAAACCCAGCTTCGGAGCTCATTTAGGGTTGGCGGCATGGGTGGAATTCTATTTGGGCATTGAGTTCAGCCTTGGGGTCCAAAGGAAGGCCTTCTCTTCCAAAGTCAGAATCCTCAGGCGGCCATCTTTAAAGCCCCCCCCCCCCTTTTCTCTTGGATTCTAGCTCTACGTTCAGGCCCGCCTGGTTGGCCGATGGGCCCGGCTGTTGCGCCCAACTATCCAGTTCTTTCTCCTCTGCTTCGCCATCTTTGTGGGCTACAGCCGAGTGTCAGACTACAAGCACCATTGGAGCGATGTCCTTGTTGGCCTCCTGCAGGGAGCACTCATTGCTATCCTTACGGTAAGCAATGGACTGATTGACCCAGAGTCACCCAGCTGGCTTTCTTGCCTAAGGCAGAACTAGAACTCCCTCCCTCCTGGTGGTTGGTCCAAAGTCACTCCGTTGGCATTCAAGCCTAAGGCAGGACTAGAACTCCCAGTCTCTGGTGATTGTCCAAAGACACCCAGCTGGCATTCAAACCTAAGGCAGAACTAGAACTCACTCTCTCCTGGTGGTTGGTCCAAAGTCACTCCGTTGGCATTCAAGCCTAAGGAGGACTAGAACTCCCAGTCTCTGGTGATTGTCCAAAGACACCCAGCTGGCATTCAAACCTAAGGCAGAACTAGAACTCACTCTCTCCTGGTGGTTGGTCCAAAGTCACTCCGTTGGCATTCAAGCCTAAGGCAGGACTAGAACTCCCAGTCTCTGGTGATTGTCCAAAGACACCCAGCTGGCATTCAAACCTAAGGCAGAACTAGAACTCACTCTCTCCTGGTGGTTGGTCCAAAGTCACTCAGTTGGCATTCAAGCCTAAGGCAGGACTAGAACTCCCAGCCTCTGGGTGATTGGCCCAAAGACACCCAGCTGACAGTCAAGGCTAAGGCAAGACTAGAACTCCCAGTCTCTGGTGATTGGCCCAAAGTCATCTAGTTGGCTTTCATGCCTAAGGCAGAACTAGAACTCACTGTCTCCTGGTGTTTGACCTCAAGTCATCCAGCCGGCTTTTATGGTTACAGCAGAACTAGAATTCACTGTCTCCTGGTGTTTGACCTCAAGTCATCCAGCCGGCTTTTATGGCTACAGCAGAACTAGAATTCACTGTTCCTGACGATTGGCCCAAAGTCACCCTGCCTGCTTTCATTGCTAAGGCGGCACTAGAACTCACCGTCTCTTGGTGATTGGCCCAAAGTCACCCATCCAGCTTTCATGCCTAAGGCAGGACTAGAATTCACGGTCTCCCAGTTTCTAACCTTGTGCTTTAACCACTTAAATCAAGCTGTCCATCTTTGGCAGTTTCTCATCTGAGCCCCCTTTTTTTCCCAGGTCCGCTATGTTTCCGACTTCTTCAAGGAGAGGCCCCAGTCATCGTGTGCAGAACAGGACCTTGGGCGTAAACCCAGCATCCCCCTGCCGCTAAGCGAGTCGGAGTGTAACCACTGCAACTATCAGGTCTCTATGTGACCGGGGCGATTTTGAATTGGTTCGATTCCAGCAGCGACCATCTGATCTGCCTTTAATCCGGTATTTTCTACTTTCCTTTGGAACTCATCCAACGAAGAGGGGAAACCGGAAGATTTGGGGTTTTTTTTTCCCTTTCGTTCTTCTTTTTCGTTCGTTTTTAAACCATTTTTTTTTTATTATTATTATTATGCCCGATGCCACTGCACAGCACGACACAACACACGTTTGACACTTGGAAATGCCTGCCTCACCGCCACGTAAGCCAAAGACCAAGGCAGAATCTGAAAAACGTTCCAGCTTTTTTTTTTTGTTTTTTTGTTTTAATCTCTTGCTGAAAAACTTCTGGACAAGCCTGCTTTTTCTGTGTGGGGTTAATAATAATAACACGCCGGTGTATATTTCGACGTTTTATCTGGACTTCGCTCTTGGCTTTGCAAAAGTTTGCAACGGCTTGCTTTGCAACAGTTAGCGGGTATCTGATAATTCTCTCTCTCCCCAAAACCCTGGAAGGATTCCTCAAAATTGATATGGTGTTTTTTAATACCTTTATGTGGGTTTTTCCCCCATTTCCCCCCTTTTAGGGGCCTGATGGGGAATTTAAAGGAAGTTTGTGTTTGAATGCAGACAAACCTTCAGAAATGACCTAGTATGTGAAATATTTGCTCTGGAGTGTCCAATCTTGACAGTTTTAAAACCGATGGACTTCAACTCCCAGAATTCCCCAGTCAGCCATGGCTGACTGGGGAATTCTGGGAGTTGAAGTCCACCGGTCTTAAAGTTGCCAAGATTAAATATCCCAGATTTGCTCCGTAAAAAAAGCAAATTGTCACCCGGATAATATCTTAAAATTTAGTCCGGGTTGAGAGGCCATAAGAAGTACCAATACTGGACATCAGTGATGTTTATTAAACTGCTAAAATGAGGCAATATCTTTCCGATATCAAATTTTTGTACAGGCGGGTTTGCGTTTCCCAATGGATAAAATCAAGCAAGATTGAATAAAATTGAAACGGAATTTTTTAAGTCCCTGCTGACTTTTTGTTTTTGTTTTATTGCTCTTGCTGCTAATGATCATATTTTTACCAAAGCTTTGAAATCCAAAATTTTTAGCAAGGAGGGGGATGGGAAAAACTCCAAATTATGGGCTTTCAGTGCTACCACAAGAGAGAAGGAAATTACTTAAACAGTCTGAGCAGCAGACATTTCTCATGGGAATTTGGGGGTGGGGAGGGCTTGAATACGTGTATTTTCTGCACGGATGACGAGAAAAGTGTGCAAAAGAAATGAAAGTTTCGATCCTTTTAAGGTTGGTTGAAGAAACTCCTTAGGTGAGTCGTTATGAATTCAGGAAGAGCGAATTTCAAACCGATTACTGTATGCTGACTGTTCAGAAAAAAAGAAAAGGAAAAGGAAATCTATTAAAAACAATCAGGAAAAGAGTTGGATAAAGCCAATACCAATTCATGGAGACGTACAAGGACTCCTCAACTTACCACAGTTCCTTTAGTGACCGTTTTCAGCAGGTTCTGACCAGTTCTAGCAGAAAGTTGAGTAGTTGGGAGAACCGGCCAATCCCACCTCTGACTGGCCCCACCAATCCCACCTCTGACTGGCCCCACCAACCCCATCTCTTCTCTGCCTCCCATTGAGTCCCAGCTGATCGGCTGGGTCTCCTTTGGTTGCCCTGCACAGGAGAACGGAGCTGGAAAGCAGGTTAGTGGGGTGGGGAGGGAATGAGGAATTTGCAGTGACCTTCCCCTGCCACGCCCACCAAGCCACGCCCACAGAACCGGTAGTCACAAAAATTTTAATCCCACCACTGGAAAGGGCTTTGAAAAAAGTAAGCTATGAGCGTTTTTCAAAATTAAAAACGTTGTAGAATCCCTGAGGTCAAAATTTGGACTGGTTCCTATTTATGATGGTTGCAGTGTCCTGGGGTCATGTGAACCTTTTTTCTAAAGCACCCGAAGGGCCAGACAAGGAATAACGGATGGAAACTTGATCAAGGAGAGATACAAGCAGGAAATAAGGAGACATTTTCCAATGGAACAGCTTGTCTTTGGAAGCTGGGGGATCTTCATCACTGGAGGCTTTCAAAAAGCACCGAAGAGGATTAGGGGACTGGAGGTTAAACATTTAAAGGACAGTTGCAGGAACTGGGTATGTCTAGTCTAAGGAAAAGAAGGACTATGAGTAACGTGATAGCAGTCTTCCAATGTCTCAGGGGCTGCCCCAAAGAAGAGGGAGTCAAGCTATTCTCCAAAGCACCTGAAGGCAGGACAAGAAGCAACGGGTGGAAACTAATCAAGGAGAGAAGCAACTTAGAACTAAGGAGGAATGTCCTGACAGAACAATTAACCAGTGGAATGACTTCCCTCCAGAAGTTGTGAATTCTCCAACACTGGAAGTTTTTAAAAAGATGTTGGATAACCCTTTGTCTGAAGTAGTGTAGGGTTTCCTGCTTAAGCAGCGGGTTGGACTAGAAGACCTCCAAGGTCCCTTCCAATTCTGTAATTCTATTCAAAAAAGAGACTGGACTGTCATCTGAAATGCTGTAGAGTTTCCTGCTTGAGCGATGGGTTGGACTAGATGATCTACAAGGTCCCTTCCAACTCTGTTTGTTATTCTGTTCTGTTCTACTCTATATTATATTTATTTTAGTATATTATATTATACTGTATCTTATTCTACTCTATTCTATCCTATCCTATCCTAATCTATTAACTTTCTGGCAAGCAAAGTCAATGGAGAAGCCAGATTCACTTAACCGCTATGTCACTGACTTAAAACAGTGGTGATTCTCTTAACAACTGGGTCAAGAACTGTCATAAAAAGGGGGCAAAATTCACTTAACATACGTCTTCCCTAGCAACATAATTTTTAGGCTCAATGATGGTCCTAAGTCAAGGCCCAAACTTCTACCTGGACCTGTTAAGATTTATAAAACAGCCTTTGGTGTAACATCTGAAACAAGTACCCTCATCTAGAGAAAGAATATCTTATGAAACAGGTAAAAAGGATCAAGAAATCCCTGCAGATTTGACTCCACTAGTTATTGCCAACTCTAGGGGTTGGTTGTCCCAAAGGGTTTTTTTGATTCTTTCAGGAGCCAACTGGACTTTCTGATTTTTTCTTTGAAGACGTTTCGCTTCTGGTCCCAGAAGCTTCTTCAGCTCTGATGTCCTGGGTGACTGAAAATCTCCATAGACCTATAGGGCTTGGTGCTCATCTCCATTCCAAGGCCGTTAAGCCAGCGTTTCCCGAAGACGCTTCACAATCATGTGGCCGGCATGATGTCATGGAACGCGGTTATTTTTCCCACCGAAGTGGTACCTATTTATCTACTCGCATTTGTATGCTTCCGAATTGCTAGGTTGAATTGCTAGGAGTTGGAGCAAGGACGTAGAGCAGCCCAGAAATTCAGAATTTCAAACGTGCGTCGTAAAATGCCCCCTTTTGGGGTCTGTCCTAACGTCGAGTGGTCACTAAACAGCCGATCGTAAGTCGAGGACTACCTGTATTCTCCCCACAACCACAACCCTATGAGGCAGGCTGGGCCGAAGGGAACCGCCTGGCCCAACTTCACTTTCATGCTGTGCCAGAAAGAAAGCCATTTCCAAGGCATCCTGTGTTTTAGCCAACAATCTTCCCTGTTTCCGAAGCAAGCTGTTCCCTCTCTGGTATTCTTGGAAAAGGAAAATGTAGGCTGAAAAATGGAGTTTTTGCGCCGTGCCAGTTTTTCATTAAAAAAAAAAAAAGAAGCTTTAAACAGAGTGGAAAATAAGAGGGCGGCACAGATGCCAAAGAGATAATTGTGAGCCTATTGGCACTCTGTGGTGCCACACTGGAGATTAAGAGGCCTGGGGAAATATACAGATATGACTAAATCAGCTTTGGAACGTTATTGATAGCAGGTTTTCGAGTGAAGAGGCCTTTGCATTCAGGGTGCAGCGTGTTTTGCTGTGTCTGTGTGTGGTTTTGAGGTTTTTATGTTGGTTTTCTGAGCAGCTAGATCATTTTCTATAAATGAGCAGCCATTTTAGTTAGTGTGTCTCAACCTTAGGTATTTTATGAGGTATGGACTTCAATTCCCAGAATTCCCCAGCCAGCTGGCTGGGGAATTCTGGGAATTGAAGTCCACAGCTCCATTTGAAGCTGTAATAACCTTGGAAATAGTGACTTACAGCCTGATCTTACAAACACTGAACCACTATCGAGGCTACAGCCAGGATCTCAGTTCAGGTGCTTGGCAACCGGTTCATATTTATGATGATTGCAAGCATCCTGAAGTTACACAATTGGTGATTTGCCCTCTTCCCAGCTTCCGACACACAAAGTCAGTTGATTTGCTTAACAAACTGCAATAAAACTGGTCAAATGATTATGGTTTGTTGCACGGTCAGCCAGATGTTCAGACTGGATTTGGCAATTTCGTCCCCTTATTGGGTCTTTTCCAAGAACCTGGGATAGGCAGATGTGGGTGTTTAATAATATTAAAGATATTGCTGCAAGTTGTAAGCGGTTCTGATTAAAATCTGCCTTTTGCAATTGACCGAAGGTGAATTTGACAGTGCCGATGGTGTTCAGGTGGATCTGGCTAGTCTGGTGAAGAGAAGGACCAGGGGAGACAGCATAGCAGTCTTCCAATATTTGAGGGGCTGCCACAGAGAGGAAGGGGAGTCAAGCTATTCTCCAAAGCACCCGAAGGCCAAACAAGGAATAATGGATGGAAACTGAACGAGGAGAGATTCAACCTGGAAATAAGGAGAAATTTTCTGCCAGAGAGAGCAGCTTTCAAGAAGAGACTGGCCTGCCATTTGTCAGCAATGGTGTAGGGTCTCCTGCTTGGGTCGGGGGTTGGACTAGATGACCTACAAAGTCCCTTCCAACCCTGTTCTGTTAATTCTGTTAAGTGATTCTTATTGTTATCATTATGAAATTTATTTGCTGTCCATTTCATTGTTCAGGCAACTCTAAGCTGGTCGTATTATCAGATCTGGTCCCATGGTGACTTGTTTAATGACCGCATCGTTTAGCAGTCCCAATTATGGTCCTAAGTCGAAAAATAACCACTAATTTCTCCATTTTGGATCTCTGCATCTTTATGAAATTTTAAAATGTCCTTTTATATTTAAAAAAAATATTTAATCTTAAATTATTCTGGTTTTACTGCTTAATTTTATGGATTGAATTATAAACTGCCTGGAGCCCTTTGCTGAGAGAGATGGGCTGTTAAGAAGTGTGAAAAATAAATAAATACCAGAAGGGAAGGGAAGGGAAGAGAAGGAGGGAGGGAAGGAAGGAAGAATGGAAAAGAAGGAAGGGAGGGAGGGAGGAAGGGAGGGAGGGAGGATGGAAGGATGGAAGGAAGGAGGGAGGGAGGGAAGGAAGGAAAAAGAAGGAAGGGAAGGAAGGGAGAGAGGATGGAAGGAGTGAGGGAAGGAAGGAAAAGGAAAGAGGGAAGGGGGGAAGGAAGGAAAAGGAAAGAGGGAGGGAAGGATGGAAAGGAAGGGAGGGAGGAAGGGGGGGAGGGGAGGGAGGGAGGACAGAAGGATGGAAGGAAGGAGGGAGGGAAGGAAAGGAAAGAGGGAAGGAAGGGAGTGAAGGAAGGATGGAAAAGAAGGAAGGAGGGAAGGGAGGGAGGGAGGAAGGAGGGAGGGAAGGGAGGAAGGACAGAAGGATGGAAGGAAGGAGGGAGGGAAGGAAAGGAAAGAGGGAAGGAAGGGAGTGAAGGAAGGATGGAAAAGAAGGAAGGAGGGAAGGGAGGGAGGGAGGAAGGAGGGAGGGAAGGGAGGGAGGACAGAAGGATGGAAGGAAGGAGGGAGGGAAGGAAAGGAAAGAGGGAAGGAGGGAAGGAAGGAAAAAGAAGGAAGGGAAGGAAGGGAGAGGAGGATGGAAGGAGTGAGGGAAGGAAGGAAAAGGAAAGAGGGAGGGAAGGAAAGGAAAGAGGGAAGGAAGGGAGTGAAGGAAGGATGGAAAAGAAGGAAGGAGGGAAGGGAGGGAGGGAGGAAGGAGGGAGGGGAAGGGAGGGAGGACAGAAGGATGGAAGGAAGGAGGGAGGGAAGGAAAGGAAAGAGGGAAGGAAGGGAGTGAAGGAAGGATGGAAAAGAAGGAAGGAGGGAAGGGAGGGAGGGAGGAAGGAGGAGGAAGGGAGGGAGGACAGAAGGATGGAAGGAAGGAGGGAGGGAAGGAAAGGAAAGAGGGAAGGAAGGGAGTGAAGGAAGGATGGAAAAGAAGGAAGGAGGGAAGGGAGGGAGGGAAGGAAGGGAGGGAGGGAGGAAGGAGGGAGGGAAGGAAGGGAGTGAAGGAAGGATGGAAAAGAAGGAAGGAGGGAAGGGAGGGAGGGAAGGAAGGGAGGGAGGGAGGAAGGAGGGAGGGAAGGGAGGGAGGACAGAAGGATGGAAGGAAGGAGGGAGGGAAGGAAGGAAAAGAAGGAAAGAGGGAAGGGAGGGAGGGAGGGAGGAAAAGGAAGAAATAAATATTTGTAAGCTCAAAATGAGAACGGCTGTACAAAGGCAGTACAATAAACCAGGTCACTTATATATTTATATGTTGTGTTTTAAACCGCCCATTTCCCTTGGGGCTGCATTTTTACAGTCCTATGTGCTGTGTGAATGACATCCATTCGAGGGGGTTTTCAGAAAATCTGGACAAATTGGGTATGTCTGGTCCAGAGAAAAGAAGGACTGGGGGACGGATGACATGATAGTAGTATTCCAATTATTCGAGGTGCTGCCACAAAGACGAGAGGGTCAATTTATTATCCAAAGCACCAGAAGGCAAACAAGAAACAATGGATGGAAACTAACCAAGGAGAGAGGAAGCCACCTGGAATTAAGGAGAAATTTCCAAACAGTGAGGACAATTAATCAGTGGAACAGCTTGGCTTCAGAAATCAGGAGCGCTTCAACACTGGAGGTTTTTAAGAAGCAATCGGACAGCCATGTTCGTCTGGAATGAAATGCTTGAGCAGAGGGTTGGACTAGAAGACCTCCAAGAGTCCCTTCCAAACTTTCTGTTATTCTGTTATCCGCTTGAGCTGTCAGTACCGTATCCACACTGGATTCGTGGACGCCGTCCTGGAACTGAACAACGACGCCGTTGCTTGCCTTTTAACGCGCACCCCAAATTGTGCCAATCCAAGGGTGGCTTTTTGGCAAAGGGGAGGCAGGCAGCGGCGGAAGAGATTAATATTCCAGAGGCGGCAACACGAACGCGAGGTGTTAAGATCGACGTGCCTCGTGGTGGGTCTCCCCACCACATACCGTTGGCAACCTGTTTGGCGAGAGGGGGCCAATCTGAAAACGCAAAGGCGGGCGAGCACAGCAGAGAGCGAGGAAAGCGTGCAACAGGCGGTGGGAGCTGGCTGGCGCTCCCTGTCTTAACATTCCAAACTCTTGGCACAAGCGCAGGCCAAGGAACGTGTAGAGACAGACACGTACAGGCTGTGCAAAACATACACACACACACACACACAGAGAGAGAGAAAATTCCCTGGAAGGAAGACCTGGATCCAGACGCACATAGCTCAAGTGGCGGGGTGTGTGTGTGTATGTTTGTGTGTGTGTGTGTGTGTGTGTGTGTGTTTGAAAAGGTCCAGCGGGTACCAAAGAGATCCACAGAAGTGGTGTGGGATAATATTACTTTTATTAAGATTGTAGAATTTAATATGTGGAATATTACTATGGTAAATATAATGTAATGAAGGATGCGGTAATTTTGATTGTTGTTATACAAAGAATATTTGTAACCAGACAATGCACTGTTCAACTGAAGATGGAATGGGATAGGATAAGATAGAATAGAAAAGAGAATGGAATTGAATTGAATGGAATGGAATGGAATGGAATAGAATGAATAAGGAATAGAATAGAATAGAATAGAATAGAATAGAATAGAATAGAATAGAATAGAATAGAATAGAATAGAATAGAATAGAATAGAATGAATAAGGAATAGAGTAGAGTAGAATAGAATAGAACAGAACAGAATAGAACAGAACAGAATAGAATATTAGAATAGAATAGAATAGAACAGAATAAGGAATAAAATAGAAAATAGCATAGAATAGAATAAAATAGAACAGAACAGAACAGAATGGAATGGAATGAATAAGGAATCGAATCGAATAGAATAGAACAGAACAGAACAGAACAGAACAGAATAGAATAGAATAGAATAGAATAGAATAGAATAGAATAGAATACTTTATTGGCCAAGTGTGATTGGACACACAAGGAATTTGTCTTCATGTAAATGCTCTCAGTGTACATAAAAGAAAAGATAACATTCATCAAAAATCATAAAGTCCAACACTTAATGATAGTCATAGGGTACAATAAGCAATCAAATAATACTAGGAAACAGTCAATATAAATCAAAGTTACAAAGTTACAGTCCTACAGTCACAAGTGGGAGGGGATGGGTGATAAGGAGTGATGAGAAGATTAAAAGTAATAATAGTGCAGACTTTGTAATAGTTGAACAGGGTTGAGGGAATTACTTGTTTAGCAGAGTGATGGCTTTCGTGAAAAGACTCCCCTTGTGTCTAGTTGTTCTGGTGTGCAGTGCTCTATATAGCGTCGTTTTGAGGGAAGGAGTTGAAACAGTTTATGTCCAGGATGTGAGTAAATACTTTCACAGCCCTTTTTTTGATGAGATTATATTAAAAATAAAAAAAACTTAAATAAAAAAGTGGTGTTCTCACAAAACAGCATCATGGCGTTCCCCCTCGCCTGCTTCCCTGCAGGAACCTTTGGAAAAATCCAGAAGGAAACTTGGAATAACGCTTTGAATTCTGACTTTTCTTCTTCTTCTCCTTGCCTCAAAATGGGCAGCCAAACAGGGGTGTTTTTTGGTTTTTTTTGCAGATCGTGGAGAAAGATTGCCGACATGGATTACAGGCAGTCCTGAACTTACGACCACAAATTTTGAGCCCCAACGTGGACGTTGCTCAGTGAGAAATTTGTGAAGTGAGTTTTGTCCCATTTTACGACGGTTCTCGACACCGTTGTTAAGGGAATCGCTGCCATCGTTAAACGAGCGACGCGGTGATCAAGCGGATCTGGTTTCCCCATTGATTTTGCTTGTCGCAAGGTCGCCAAAGGACACCGCAACGGTCATAAATGTGAGCCAGTTGTCAGGAAGCTGAATGTAAATCTGTCATGCCCCTGGTGGAGACTGACTCCGAGGGAGAGGAGGAACAGCCGACAGGGAGTGGAAGTGGTTCTGGAGGTTGTAGAGGAGGCTGGGGAAGGGCAGAGGGCAGAGGAGGACCCAGGCCCAATCCCTCTGCATCTTAGGGCACGCAGGGAGGAGAGGATAAGGGAGAAAGGTGGCCTCCTCGGGAGGAGAGGGCCTTGATCTTCTTCATGGGCTGCAGCTGTGACAACTGAATAAGAATATGGACCTGCGTATGGGCGAGTGCTGGAAACAAAGCGTGTAAATATCGCTAGTTTATGGTTCCTCTCTGAGTTTGGTGTCCTTCACAGTGTGTGTTATCTGTGGACATCCTCCAGCCCTTATCTTGCCTGGTTTGTGTTGCTTTTTCCCTTCTTCTTGTAACTGTTTGGGAGTTTTTTGTCAAAGATATTCGGAGCTTGGAAGCAAAGTGAAGGAATAAAAGGGGCTTCACCTGTTTTATGTGACAGTGTTTGTTTTGTATCCCACCCTGGGTCATCACATAATCGCAGGATGATGCTGCAATGGTCATAAGTGTGAAAAACGGTCATAAGTCCCTTTATGTAACTTCAAACGGTCGCTAAATGAACTGTTGTAAGTCGAGGACTACCTGTACAAACCCAGCTGGAAAAAAAAGGACCCGGTGGTGGCGACTACAGGTAGTCCTCGACTTACAACAGTTCATTTAGTGACCGTTCAGTTACAATGGCACTGAAAAAAGGGACTTATGACCATTTTTCACACTTATGACCGTTGCATCTCCATGGATGTGGGATCAAAATCCCGACACTTGGCAACTGACTCATATTTATGATGGCTGCATTGTCCCGGGTTCACATGATCCCCTTTTGCGACCTTCCGACAAGCAAAATCAAGGGGGAAGCCAGGCTCACTTAACAACCGTGTTGCTAACTTTAACAGCTGCAGGGATTCGCTTAACAACCGTGGGGAGAAAAGTTGTAAAATGGGCCCCAAACTCACTTCACAAATTCCTCACTGAGCAACGTCAGTGTTGGGGCTCAATCGTGGCCCTAAGTTAACTGAATAATTACAATGATTCACTTAACAACCGTGGCAGGAAAGGTCACAAAATGGGGCAAAACCCACCGAACAACTAGGTCACATAGCAGGGAAATATTGGACTCTGTTATGGTCATGAATCAAGGACTGCCTGTACCATTAAAGAGGTAGTCCTCAACTTACAACAGGTTTGTTTAGTGACCATTCAAAGTTACCACAGCACTGAAGTCCACCCACCCACCAGTGGCCGTATTCTCCCCTTTCCTTCCACCCTTCTCACCATGATGGCCTTCTCCAGAGACCTATGAAAACTAAGGAGCATCCCAAAATCATCTTCCTGGCATAAGTCCACACCCCTCCCATCCAGTGGTGGGATTCAACTGGTGTAACCACCGGTTTGGTGAGCGTGTGCTTTGTGGGTGCGTGCGTGTGCAGCGTTTGAAAATCGCCCATTTTTAGCTCTAGAACTTACCATCTGTGCAGCCCCGTTGAGAAAAACAGCTGATTCGTGCGGCAAATTGGCTGTGCCACGCGAATCAGCTGAGCTGCAAAACACGGAAATAAAGAACAGACTAGGGCAGTGGCCCCCAACCTTTTTTGTACCACGGACCGGTACAAAATGTACAAAATGATCCACGGACCGGTACCGGCATCAGCACGCACGACCAAGGCAAGGTGAGCCGAGCGACCGGCCAGCCAGCCGTCCCCCGCTTCTCACCGCCACCTCCAACTCCTCCTTTGTACCTTCTCGCGGTTGATGGGCTTTTCGGGCTCTTTCTTAATCTCCTCCTGAGTAACGCGAGACTCCACCACCATCGGGACGGCTCTTCGTTGAGCCCCCCCTTCGACGAAACTAAGGTGCGAGGATTCCTTCAGCACCCAAACGCCGCTTTTCAACCGACCACCGACAAGCTCACCCAGAAGCACTTTCTCAAGCGCCGTCGAAACAAGATGGCGGCGCCCAAGCAAAATAGGCGGCCCGGTACAAAATGATCCACGGACCGGTACCGGTCCGGGACCCGGTGGTTGGGAACCCCTGGACTAGGGCACAGGTGGGTGGGTGTGGCTAACTAATCGCTGGAACTACCGGTTCGTCTGAACCGGTCCAACCCGGCTAAACCTCACCCCTGCTCCCATCACAAATGGGCTTCACTTATTAGCTACTTTCAACAGTCAATCCTGGTTCTCAAACAACTGACATTGGTGTGACCCAGAGGTGGTATTCAGCCAATTCTGACAGGTTCTGGAGAACCGGTAGCAGAAATGTCGTGTAGTTTGAAGTTGTGTAGTTGGCCCTGCTCCCATCGATTCCACCTCCCGAGTCCCAGCTGATGGGCTGGGTCTCCTTTGGTTGCCCTGCACAGGAGAACGGAACTGGAAAGCAGGTTAGTGGGGTGGGGAGGGAATTGGGGATTTTACAGTATCCTTCCCCTGCCACACCCAAGCCACACCCACCAAGCCAAGTCATGCCCAGCAAGCCACGCCCACAGAACTGGTAGTGTAAAAATTTGAATACCACCACCACTGGTGTGACCTAACCTCTTTTCTTTGCCACAACCGTCTCCAGCATTTTTATAAACCACGATGTGGTTGCTCCATCGCCCAGAAGCTGGTTTTACGTCCTCCTGTGGCTCTGCTTTGCCTCAAGGACACCCTGATCGCTTCTTTATTGGGTTATTTTAAGATAAAACAAGATACAAGATACAGTGAAAATAGGAAAACTATGGGGAGGAAGAGTAGGGGGAAGAAAAGTGAGGAGGAATAGGAAAAAGAACAGCATTTGACTACTGACGCTCTCTTGCAGTAAAATAGGGCATTAATATCAAATCACAACTTTTTGCTTTTTTCATAACAATACAAACTAGCCATTTCTATAAGGATCTATAATCAGTAAAATCGAAGTTTCATTCTTTTCCACTTCAAGCACCAAGTTCACAAGCGGTCTCCACGTGGAGACAAATGTATTTATATTATTTTCTTTCATCAAAAGAGTCGATTTTGCCATTTCAGCCAACTCCCATCAACTTCTGCATCCATTCATCCATGGTAGGAATCAAAGCATTTTTGTGCATACAATAGTCTTGTTGCTGTCGACCTACATAGTAATAAAATTCCGGATATTTTTCTTTAGGTCTTTTTCCATTAGGCCCAAAAGGAAAATTTCTGGTTTCATCATTTTCAAAAAATTCTGTATTAAAATATAAATCATACTCCTTTTTTTATTTATCACGTGCCCACCGTAGATGATAAGAAGTCCCACTTGATCACTTCTTTTATACTAATTAGATAGATTAGATAGATTAACAGAGTTGGAAGGGACCTTGTAGGTCATCTAGTCCAACCCCGCTGCCCAACCAGGGGACCCTACATCATTTCTGACAGATGGCATCCCATTCTCTTCTTGAAAGCTTCTGGTGATGAAGCTCCCACAACTTCTGAAGGCAACTTCTATTCCATGGGTTGCTTGCTCTCTCTGGCAGAAAGTTCCTCCTTATTTCCAGATTGAATCTCTCCTTGATCAGTTTCCATCCATTATTCCTTCTCTGGCCTTCGGGTGCTTTGGAGAATAGCTTGACTCCCTCCTCTCTGGGGCAGCCCCTCAAATATTGGAAGACCGCTATCCTGTCTCCCCTGGTCCTTCTCTTCTCTAGACTAGCCATTACATTGATTTATCTAGCTGCCTATCTTGTCTTTGCCACTTCCAGCAGAGAGCGGCAGCCGAAACAGCCAACGGAAGAAGAATAAATAAAACCAAACCATCCTACAATAATATCTGTTGAGATCTGAAGGCAGTTTCTTCATCTTGAGCCAGCTGTTTCGCGTGGCAAATACAGACATGTTTGACTTTGGTAGCTGAAAAAAGTTATTTGGGAGTCTCTTCAACTTTTTTTTCCATTTATGGACTGGATTACTCGAGCTAAGTGGGGTTGATCTAAAGGCAATATTGCTCAACAACTATTGCTTGGCAACTTTTAAGACGAGGGACTTCAGCTCCCAGAATTCTTCAGCCAAGCTTTCTCTTTAAATGTGACTGCTTGCCTTCCCCTCAGGTGCTGTGGAGAATAGGTTGACCCCCCCTCTTCTTTGTGGCAGCCCCTCAAATACTGGAAGACTGCTACCATGTCATCCCCTAGTCCTTCTCTCCGTTAGACTAGACATACCTAGTTCCCCCATCAGTTCATCATACGTTTTACCTTCCAGATCCCTAATCATCTTTGTTGCTCTTCTCTGCACTTTCGAGGGTATCAGCATCTTTAAGAATAACAGAGTAAGAAAGTTGGAAGGGATCTTGGAGGTCTTCTAGTCCAACCCCCTGCTCAAGAAGAGACCCTATACCCATGATGGCGAACCGATGGCATGTGTGCTACAGGTGGCACGGGGAGCCATTTGTGCTGGCACGCAAGCCGCAGGCAAACTTACCTCACTGTGCACGTGCCTGCCTCACAGCTGTTTTTTGGCCTGTTTGAGGCCATTTTTGCCCTCCCAGAGGCTTGAGGAAGGCCTCTGCAGGCTTTGCAGACCGAAAAATAGGCCCATTTTATCACTTCCTATATATCCGGAAATACAGGAAGTGATGAAATGGGCCTATTTTTCATCCTGCAAACCCTGCAGAGGTCTTCCTCAAGCCACTGGGAGGCCGAAAATGGCCTCAAACAGGCCGAAAATCAGCTGTGAGGTGCAGTGCAGGTAAGGGGGGGGAGGATTGCACACACATGCACAGTGGGCATAGGGGGTGCATGCACATTGCCTTAGGGGAACTGGCGTGTGAGCGCACGAGCATGAGCGCACGCACAATTTTTGGCACAGGAGCCCAAAAAGGTTATCCACCACTGCCCTACACCATTTCAGACAAATAACTGTCCAACATCTTTTTAAAAACTTTCAGTACTGGAGCATTCACAACTTCTGGAGGCAACTCGCTCCACTGATTAATTGTTCCCATTGTCAGGAAATTTCTCCTTAGTTCTAGATTGGTTCTCTCCTTGGTTAGTTTCCATCCATTGCTTCTTAACAAAATAGAACAGAGGTCTCCAAACTTGGCAACTTTAAGACTTGTGGACTTCAACTCACAGAATTCTCCAGCCAGAATATCTGGGCTGGAGAATTCTGGGAGTTGAAGTCCACCAGTCTTAAAGTTACCAAGTTTGGGGACCCCTAGAATAGAATAACAGAGTTGGAAGGGATCTTGGAGGTCTTCTAATCCAGGGGTCGGCAACCCGCAGCTCTGGAGCCACATGTGGCTCTTTCATCCCTCTACTGCGGCTCCCTGTTGCTGGTCAGCGCCACAATTTTGAGAGGAGCTTCTGGTTGGGGGTGGGGGGAAGCACAGCATGCTAAGAGGAGACTCTATGGCAAAGGGCAGGTTTTCTGGTCAGCTCCACAATTGATAGGGCTTTCAGTTAGGACAGGTAGAGGAAAAAGGGAGGATATGCCAGGAGGGAGACTCTATGGTGATGGAACTGGACTTCTGGTCAGCTCCAGAATTGAATGGGGAGCTTCCGGTTAGGACCTTTGTGACTCTTCGAGTATTTAAGGTTGCTGATCCCTGTTCTAAAGAAATACATTTTATGGAATTTTCCCTTTAAAAACAGATTCTATACAAATTTTTGCAGTTTTTTGTGGCATCAGTTATTCCATTCTCCTGTACATACATATATATATATATATATATATATATATATATATATATATATATATATATATATATATATATATATATATATATATGTATGTATATATGTATGTATATATGTATGTATATATGTATGTATGTGTGTATATATATATATATATATATATATATATATATATATATATATATATATATATATATATATATATGTTATTCAGCTTTGTTCGGTATTTTCCCACGTCATTATAGTTGTGCTTTTAAAGTTGTAGCAACTTTTCGGCAGAATCTCATCTGCCATCATCAGGCTTCTGTATTGTGTTCGTCAGACTTTTACAGTTGTTTCAGTTTTAAATTTGGGGCTAGCCTACCATTTTGGGGCTAGCCTACCAAAAAAACATTCTGGCACAGCAGTATGCTAGCCCCAAATTTAAAACTGAAACAACTGTAAAAGTCTAACTCACAGACGAACACAATACAGAAGCCTGATGATGGCAGATGAGATTCTGCCGAACGTTGCTACAACTTTAAAAGCACAACTATAATGACATGGGAAAATACCCGAACAAAGGTGAATACCATTCTTATATACATACTTACATACATACATATATACACACACACACACACACACACACACACACTATTTACAGTTACACTTTTACACTTTAACGTTATGTTTTCTTTCTATTGTCTAACCAGACATACCATTTTCCCCAGACCATATAGTATTCGTTTTCTTCCCTCTCCTGCAATTCCATTGTGAGTTTGTTCATTTCTGCGCAATCCGTTACTTTCTTCATGATCAAATCATCTGTGGGACTACTATCTAATTTCCAGTTTTGCGCATATAATATTCTAGCCGCTGTTAATATATGTATTATTAAGCATTCAATATCTTTTGTGTATTCACCTTTAGTTATCCCTAGTAAGAATGTTTCAGGTTTGGGTACTATCTTTGCACTTGATATTTCCTGTAAACAGATCTTTTACCTTATTCCAAAATTTCTTTGCTTTGGGGCAGGTCCACCACATGTGAAAGAAGGTACCTGTTGGTTTTTTTTTTTTACATTTCCAACATTCCGGTTTTAAATTTGGGTAGATTTTAGCCCAATCTCACCAGTGCTAGATGCCAGTGAGGCTTGCATTGTTAATTTATAGTTTTTCATCCATAATCTTTCCCCATCTTCTAGTTGTATACTGTATCCAAAATTTTTCATCCAATTCCTGCTCTAGTCTAACCCCCTGCTGAAGCAGAAAATCCTATACCACTTCAGACAATATATCTTATTCTACTGCACCAAAAGGGACTCAGAAGTCAAATGCCTTTTTTCTCTTTTTCCCTCTTTCCCTACACTTTCCCCTTCCCTCTCTTTTGTATTTTATATTATAAACTAATAAAGAAGACACATATGATTTTTTTTTCTAAAAACATCTAATTTTAACTGCATGACCAAGCAACCAGCCTGCTTATTATTGTCATCTTCGTTATTTTGACTGCACTAGCAACAAGCGAGGAAGTCAAGTTCTTAATTGTTACTATAATGAGGGACTGTTACTAGCACCTTTGAGGAACGCAATCAAAAAGAAACAAAACTGAATAAAGTTGATCATGCTTTTAGCAGTTCAAACTGTGCTAATGCTGGTCTTAATTTGGGAGAATAAGTGATGCCAAAGCTGCTTGGTTTTCTGGGTGTATTCTTTTTCCAGCTGAGTTGGTCTCTTTTATGTGTGAATTAAAATGGAATTATTTATTTATCACACTGTTTTCCACGTACCCTGAAGCGAGGTGGGGGGGGGCGGTGGGAGAGAGAGAGGTTCAGAATTTACTGAGATGATCCACCAAGAACTGTCTAGTTTTTTTCCTGCTTGCACTTTAAAAGACACAACAGGAAAGAAAAGGGTGGGAGGAGGAAAATGCAGCTCAGGTTTACTTCCTTACATTTCTTTCCTTCTTTTTTTAATAAGAGCTGGAAGGAAAACAAAGCTCCCCCCCCCTTTTTTTTTTTTTGCAAAAGTCTGAGCGTGACGCTGCAAATGTTGTGGAGGTTGTTTTAAAGGGATTTGTGCAATCGAACACCCAACTTCCTTTCACAGGTGTTGCACAGGGAAAGCAGGTAAATCTGAATAACGGAGTTGGAAGGGACCTTGGAGGACTTCTAGTCCAACCCCCCTGCTCAGGCAGGAAACTTTATCTCAAATAGTTATCCAGTCTCTTCTTAAAAACTTCGAGTGTTGGAGCATTCACAGCTTCTGGTGGCAAGTAGTTCCAGTGGTTAATTGTTCTTGCCAGAGTATATTCATGAACTGGAGTAGACTAGAGCATGGTAAGAAGGTCCGCCGATGAATAGGCATAGCAACTAAATCAGCCAATGAGGACAGTTTGGAAACTGAAACTACAAGTAGCCTAGGCGTGGCTCTCTTATTAAGCTCTGCATCTCTGAAGCTCTGAGTCTGTCTATTGAGGATGAAATGGCTTCTCTCCTCTGCTTGCGTGCTGAACTAAAGTGAAACTGAGGTCTCTTTCTGAGTTGCTACTGAAGTTGTTTGCAGCACGTTTCTGTCTGAGTTTGCTCCATGTTGGAGAAATCTTCAACTGGTTTGTAAAATCTACTTATTACGTTTATAAAGATGTTAAATGAAGCATCAGCCCTCTGTGTTTTATTTTTCTGGCACTGAATTAACGCTGCAAAACTCGGAATAGTTCTCATTGTACTTAATTCTAGGTTGCGTCTCTCGTTGATTAATTTCCACCCGTTGCTTCTTGTCCTGCCCTCCGGGGCTTTGGAGAATAGCTTGACTCCCTCTTCTTTGGGGCAGCCCATCAAGACTGCTGTCATGTCACCCTTGTCCTTCTTTTCATTAGACTAGACCTAATCAATTCCTGCGACCGTTCTTCCTATGTTTTAACCTCCAGTCCCCTTAATCATTTCTGTTGCTCTTCTCTGCGCTCTTTCCAGAGTCTCAGCTTCTTTGTGGCGACCAAACTTGGACGCAGTATTCCAAGTGTGGCCTTACCAACCGAGGGCTTATAAAGTGGTATTAACACCTAACGTGATCTTGAGTCACCGGCTCAAGGATTAGGGGAGACATATAGCCGTCTTCCACTATTTGAGGGGCTGCCACGAAGAAGAAGTGGGGTCTTGAAGGCAGGACAAGAAGCCACGGGTGGAAATTAACCAAGGAGAGAAGCAACCTAGAATTCAGGAGAAACTTCCTTACAGTGAGAACAATTAACCAGTGGAACAACTTGCTTCCAGAATAGTGGTGTTATGCTACTGGTAGTAAACCGGTAGTAAAAAAAAAAAAAAACCCTCCAAACGATCAGCTGAGAGAAGAGAAGAGAGCAGGATCGGCCCTCTCACCCACCCCTGAGGTTTTTCTCTTTATCCTCTCAGCTGATTAGCACTGCAGGCCTCAGCTGGTGTGTGGAAAGTGTAGCTGTTGAGCCCACTGTAACTACATAGCCAAAAAGGCATTGAGAGTTGTTAACCTAATCCTACGTAGCTTCTTCTCTGGTCATATCACACTACTAACTAGAGCATACAAAACATTTGCTAGACCAATACTCGAATACAGCTCATCAGTCTGGAACCCACATTACGTATCTGATATTAACACTGTTGAGAAAGTCCAGAAATATTTCCACAAGAAGAGTTCTCCACTCCTCTACTCGTTGCAGAAGACCTTATGCCACCAGACTTGAAATTCTAGACCTAGAAAACCTAGAACTGTGCCGCCTTCGGTCCAATCTAAGTATAATATATAAAATTATATACTGTAATGTCCTACCTGTCAATGAATACTTCAGCTTCAACCATAACAACACAAGAGCACACAACAGATACAAACTCAAGGTTAACCGCACCAAACTTGATTGCAGGAAATACGACTTGAGCAACAGAGTGGTCAATGTCTGGAATACTCTACCTGACTCTGTGGTTTCTTCCCCAAACCCCCAAAACTTTAACCTCAGACTGTCTACTATTGACCTCACCCCTTTCCTAAGAGGTCTGCAGGGGGCGTGCATAAGCGCACCAGCGTGCCTACCGTCCCTGTCCTATTGTTTCTTTTATATTTTTCTTATATGTATCCATTTCATGTATTCATAACTATGTTTATACTTATTATACCTGTTATTGTATAATCCCTTGACAAAATAAAATAAATAAATAAAGATAAACAAATCCTCTCAGCTGATTAGCACTGCAGGCCTCAGCTGGTGTGTGGAAAGCTATGCATGCGATCGATCACCGAACCAGGAGTGCAGTGGCGGGAATCAACATTCTTTTTACTACCAGTTCTGTGGGCGTGGCTTGGTGGGCGTGTCTTGGTGGGCGTGGCAGGGGAAGGATATACTGCAAAATCCCCCTTCCCTCCCCACCCTACTAACCTGCTTTCCAGCTCCGTTCTCCTGTGCAGGGCAACCAAAGGAGACCCAGCCAATCAGCTGGGACTCAATGGGAGGCAGAGAAGAGATGGGGGCAGGCAGGCCAGTCAGAGGTGGGATTGGCCAGTTCTCCAAACTACTTCAAATTCAGAACCGGCTAAATACCTCCTCTGGGGTAGTGGAACGGGTAGGATCCGACTGCTGCTCCAGAAGTTGTGAATGCTCCAAGCACTGGAAGTTTTTAAAAAGAGTCTGGACAGCTGTTTGTCTGAAATAGTCGAGTCTCTGTCTGGAGTGAGGGGTTGGACTAGAAGGCCTCTAAGGTCCCTTCCAACTCTTATTATTCTGTTATCTTTTACAAGAAACTTGAAATTCAAAGGACTACGGACACTAGGGGGCAGTATGTCCCTGCACCTTTAAATTGCATTGGCAAAGGAACAGACCTGGAAAACACTTCCCGCTTTCCATCTGTGTGTGTGTTTGTGTTTGTGTGTTTGTGTGTGTGTGTGTGTGTTTGTGTGTGTCTGTGTGTGTGTTTCTTGCAAATCAAACTTTTCTCCAGACGTTCTCTGAACCGGAAATCCAGTTGCCTTGCTTGACAACAGAGAAGCAGCAGCTCCTGGCTCTCTTCCCAAAGACCGCTTGTTCCAAGACCATCAAATCTTCACATCTAAACCAAGGCTTGGATTCACACCTTTCGCTAAACCTATGCTAAGAAAACACCCATCACTGAGTTCACGCAGTCCTCGACTTACAATGGTTCATTTAGTGACCGTTTGAAGCTGTAACGGCCCTGAAAAAAGCGACTTCCGACCATTTATCACGCTTATGACCGTAGCAGCGTCTCCCGTAGTCACGTGACCAAAATTCAGGGGGCTTGGCCGCTGACTCATACTTACGACGGTTGTAGTGCCCCAAAGTCACATGATCCTCTTTTGTGACCTTCCGACAAATGGGGAAGCCGGATTCCCTTAACAACCAGGTTACTAACAACCGTGGCAAGGAAGGTCGTAAAATGGGGCAAAAATTCATTAACAAACATCTCACTTAGCAACAAAAATGTGGGTCTCCATTCTGGCCTGTTCTCTAGGTAATCTTCGGCTTACGACCCCAGTCGGGACCCCGATTTCTGTTGCTAGGCAAGGCAGTCATTAAGTGAGTTACAACCAGATTGAGGACTTCTTTTACCACAGTTGGTAAGCGAATTGTTTCAGTTGTTGAGTGAACCATGTGCTGGTTAAGTGAATCTGGCTTCCCCCACTAGGTCTTGTCTATTGGAAGCCAGGGAAGGTCATTGCAACCGTCATAAGTACATGCCTGTGGCCAAGTGCCAGGATTTTGATCGCATGACCATGGGATTGCTACAACGGTCATAATTGCGAGGACCGGTCCTAAGTCCCTTTTTTTTCAGTGCCGTTGTAACTTTGAACAGTCGCTAAATGAATTGGTTGTCAACTTGCAAGTCAACTCAAGGGCTACCTCCACCTCTGGTATTAATGCAGCCTGACCACCAGGGGGCAGCAAAGCAATACCGGTCCCTGCAGATCTGCTGCTCATCCTCTTACCACTCTATCTGCTGTAGAAGCCAGTCTCAACTCTGGGGATGCTATGATGTCACATGGCTTCTGACCAATCACTGGGCAAGGAAGGGGGAAAGTCTTTTAGGGCCCCCATCCAGAAAATCAATGGATCCCATTTGGGGGGTGGGTGGGTGTTGAGTTTCATTTGGAAAGAAAGGCAAAACGGCCAACATTTCCTGCAATGGAAGAGTCAAGGCTGTGTTTTGCCCTTGGCAGAAGGAAATGCATCATTTCAAGTCTCCCCACCCCACCCCAAATTATCATTTATCTCAATAAGATAATTCCAGTGGTGGGATTGAAATAATTAAACAACCAGTTCTCTGGCTGGGTAGGCATGGCCGGTTGGTCATGTGACTGGGTGGGTGATGTCACTCATCACACACAGCCCCGCCTCCCGGCCCCTCGCCTCAAAAACAGAGGTAGGATTCAGCAAATTGGCCCCACCCATTTTTGGCTCATATTTTGGCCCATTTTCAGGCTGTTTTTCGGCCCTTTTCAGGCCATTTTATGAGCCCTTGTTCAGGCTGTTTTTCAAGCATTTTTCAGGCTGTTTTTTGACACAAAAAACAGCCTGAAAACAGCTAAAAATGTCCTGAAAACAGACCAAAAATGACCTGAAAACAGCCCCCAAAACAGCCTGAAAACAGCCCAGAAAACAGCCTGAAAAACAGCACAGAAAACAGCCTGGAAAACAGCCAAAAATGTCCTGAAAACAGACCAAAAATGACCTGAAAACAGCCCAAAAGACAGCCTGAAAATGCCCCCCAAACAGACTGAAAATGCCCCCAAAACAGCCTGGAAAACAGCCTGGAAAATGGCCAAAAATGTCCTGAAAACAGACCAAAAATGACCTGAAAACAGCCCAAAAGACAGCCTGAAAAAAAACCCCAAAACAGACTGAAAACGGCCCAGAAAACAGCCTGAAAAACAGCCCAGATAACAGCCTGGAAAATGGCCAAAAATGTCCTGAAAACAGACCAAAAATGACCTGAAAACAGCCCAAAAGACAGCCTGAAAAAGCCCCCAAAGGACAGCCTGAAAAAGCCCCCAAAACATCCTGAAAAACAACCCAGAAAACAGCCTGGAAAACAGCCAAAAATGGGCCAAGGAACAGCCTGGACTCCTGGTTTAGAGAACCGGCAAATCCAACTTCTGACTGGCCCCGCCTCCATCTCTTCTCTGCCTCCGGAGTCCCAGGTGATTGGCTGGGTCTTCTTTGGTTGCCCTGAACAGGAGAACGGAGCTGGAAAGCAGGTTAATGGGGTGGGGAGGGAAGGGAAAAATTGAATCCTACCAGTGTTCCTGCTCATGAAAGAGAAATCAAGAGTATTTCGTTTGGCTTGCTTCTCTCTCTAACCAGGTTAGTGCCCCAGCCACAGGGAAAACATTTCATTTGGAGAGAATTTCAACATCCTGAATACAGTTCTAGTCCTCAAGCTGTGGCAACTAAGGGGGTTGTCTGTTTGTCCTTGCTCTGAGGGCTTTCAAGTTGAATAATTTATTTCAGAAATAAATCAGTTTGGAAGATTCGTCTAATCCGTCTTCCGAAGAGCCAAGCCTCTTCCCCAACATATAGACTTGAGATATACAGGTAGTCCTTGACTTACAACAGTTCATTTCGCGACCGTTTCAAAGTTACGATGACCCTGAAAAAAGTGACTTATGTTTTTCACACTTACGACCGTTGCAACGTCCCCACCGTCACGTGATCAAAATTCAGACGCTTGGTCACTGACTCATATTTATGACGGTTGCTGTGTCCCGGGGTCACGCAATCTCCTTTGGCGACCTTCTGACAAGTGAAGTCAATGGGGAAGCCAGATTCGCTTAACAACCGTGTTACTAACTTAACATTTGCGGTGATTCACTTAACGGTGGTAAGCAAGATCAAAAAATGGGTTAAAACTCACTTAACAAATGTTTCACTTAGCAACAGAAATGTTGGGTTCCATTGTGGTTGTAAGTTGAGGACTACCTGTATTCCAAATTGGCATTTCAGGGGAATTTGCACTAAAAGCTAATAGAATATTCCTCTCTAGCAAGATATTCCATTGCATTCCCATTTTTTTCCATCACGTTTTCCATTCCAATCCCAAACTGAGATTCAGTGTCCAATTCAGACGCACAGAGGGCAAAAAGGGAATTAATTTTTCCATATTTTTTTCCTTTTGCACAAAATACAGGAATTCGGATTTTCTCTTCTCCGCATTGCCATTTTTAGCTTCATAAAGATCGACGGACGGAGAAACACAGACAGGAGTAGAAATCTATAGCGGATTTAAACAGAGCCAGAAAAATCACCCAGGTTGATCCGTGAAAGCAATTGACTTGCTATTTTTATTATACATGCAGGTAGTCCTTGGCTTACGACCATATTTCAGACCAGAATTTTCATTGATAAGCAGAGCAGTTGTTAAGGCAAGACTAGAACTCATGATCACCTGGTGATTGGCTCAAAGGCACCTAACTGGCTTTTGTCCCTAAGGCAGGACTAGAACTCCCAGTCTCCGGGTGATCAGCCCAAAGTCACCCAGCTTTCTTTCATGCCTAAAGTAGGACTAGAACTCACAGTCTCCTAGCGATTGGCCTAAAATCACCCAGTTGGCTTTTGTCCCTAAGGCAGGACTAGAACTCCCAATCTCCTAGTGATTGGCCCAAAATCACCCAGCTGGTTTTTGTCCCTAAGACAGGACTAGAACTTACTGTCTCCTAGTGATTGGCCCAAAGTCTCCCAGTTGGCTTTAATGCCTGAGGTGGGACTAGAACTCCCAATCTCCTGGTGATTGGCCCAAAGTCACCCAGCTTTCTTTCATGTCTAAGGCCGGACTAGAACTCGCAATCTCCTGGTGATTGGCCCAAAGTCACCCAGCTTTCTTTCATGTCTAAGGCAGGACTAGAACTCCCAATCTCCTGGTGATTGGCCCAAAGTCACCCAGCTTTCTTTCATGCCTAAGGCAGGACTAGAACTCCCAATCTCCTGGTGATGGGCACAAAATCAACCGGGATCAGAACCCGGTTTGCTAGCCCAGCACCTTAACCCCTAGAGACCAAACTCCTTCATTCCGAAATAGAGTACCCCTGCAGGTGGAGGCTCTACCCACATTTGAGAACCAGCCAAGAATTGCTCTGCTGGTTGCCGGCCGAAAAAGAAGCAGGCACAACCGGGCAGCGAGCCATCTGGGAAAGCATTTCTGACCGCCTCGCCTCGTCAAGGATGGTTTCCCCTCACCCTTTAAATACTTTATAAGGTAAGGCTGAGAGTAAAAGAGGCCCTGGGAGACAATTGTCTTTGTCCTTCCCCAGAGTCCTCCTCCTCCTCCTCCTCCTCCTCCTCCTCCTCCTCCTCCTCCCCCTTTTAAAGGGTTACTCAAATCCCAGACCTCTAATAGTTCCAAGGTTAGCTAATTATCCTCTCCAATCCTTTAGCAGTTAAGCTGTTCCCTCCCTGCCCTCTTGCAGAATTAATTCCCTTCTTCTCCAGCCCTTTTAAGCTTTAAATCCCCCCCTCCCCTCCCTCTGCCTTGGGAAAGAGCAATGCTTCCCCTCCCCTCCCCCATCCCCCCTTTTAAACCCCCTTTTAAACTCCACTCCCGACTCCAGATCCGCTTCCCCACTTTCTTCCCTGGGGTTAAATCAATTCTCTCCCCCTCCACCCCCTCCTTCCCATTTCTTTCCATTCTCAGCTTCAACCCTCCAGACCTTAATCCAATTTTCTTCCCCAGTCCTATTAAATCAATGCACGGAACAAAGGCACTAGTCCTTTTGAGGTAGCCAATCCTCTCTCTCTCTCTCTCTTTCTCATTCTCTCTTTCTTTCTCTCCCTCGCTCTCTTGCTCTTGCTCTTTTATCCCCTCTCTCTCCCTCTCCCTCTTTTTCTTTCTTTTTCTCTTTCTCTTTCTCCCTCTTTCTCTCTCCCTCTCTGTTTCTCCCTCTCCCTCTCTCTTGCTCTCTTTCTCCTTCTTTCTCCCTCTCCCTCTTTTTCTCTCTTTCTCTTTCTCTCCCCCTTTCTTTTTCCCTCTTTCTCTTTCCCTCTCTCCCTTTCTTTCTCTGTTTCTCCCTCTCCCTCTCTCTTGCTCTTTCTCCTTCTTTCTCCCTCTCCCTCTCTTTTTCTCTCTCTCCCCCTTTCTCTCTTTCTCTCTCTTTTTCCCTCTTTCTCTTTCCCTCTCTCCCTTTCTTTCTCTGTTTCTCCCTCTCCCTCTCTCTTGCTCTTTCTCCTTCTTTCTCCCTCTCCCTCTCTTTTCTCTCTCTCCCCTTTCTCTCTTTCTCTCTCTCTTTTTCCCTCTTTCTCTTTCCCTCTCTCCCTTTCTTTCTCTGTTTCTCCCTCTCCCTCTCTCTTGCTCTTTCTCCTTCTTTCTCCCTCTCCCTCTTTTTCTTTCTTTCTCTTTCTCTCTCCCCCTTTCTCTTTCTTTCTTTTTCCCTCTTTCTCTTTCCCTCTCTCCCTTTCTTTCTCTCTCCGCTTCTCTTTCTTTCTTTCTCTCTCTCTGTTGCTCTCACTTTCTCCCTCATTCTCTCTGCCTCTCCCCCTCTTTTTCTCTCTTTCTCTTTCTCTCTTTCTCTCCCTTTCTCTCTCCCTTTCTCTCTGCCTCTCTCTCTCACACAGGCACACACTCGCACAAGCGCGCAAACACACACACACACGCCCAATTCAACCAACTCTTAGTTGTTCAGGGGATCTTGACATACAACAGTTCATTTAGTGACTGTTCAAAGCTACAAGTTACACTGAAAACAGTAACATGGCCAGTTCTCACACTTATGACCGTTGCAGCATCTCTGCGGTCACGTGATCAAAATCCAGACGCTTGGCCGCTGACTCCTATTTATGACGGTTGCAGCGTCCCGGGGTCACACGATCCCCTTTTGTGACCTTCTGACAAGCAGAATCCACAGGGAAGCCAGCATTGCTAAACAACCGTTTGGACCGACTTCACAACAGCAGTAATTTACTTAACAACGGTGGCCAGGAAGGGTATAAAATGGGTCATGACTCACTTACTGCTTAGCAACAGAAAGTCTGAGGTAGATTGTGGTCCTTAAGTCAAGGACTATGGTATCTGTCTGCTCGGAATCCCTGGCCAGACACACTGAAATGGCAAAGAAATCGATATATATTGATAAGCAGATAAATCGAAGCTCACCAGGATTTGAGTCCAGCGGGGTGGGCTTCTCCCACCCACCTCGGTTTTCTGCATTCAGCTCATCACACCCAGCTGGCAACTGAACAGAACAGCCCACGCATAATTGTGTGAGCATGTGGTTTTTCTGAATTCAGCTTGGGATTGCAATCCGATTTAGCCCAGCCTGGCTTATAAATTTACTAGCTGTAGACCCGTGCTTTGCTATGAAAATTATGTGGTGGGGCTTAGTTTTTGGGGAGGAAAATAAGGGGGAATCTGCCTCTGCTTACCAGCATCCATCGGTATTCATCTGGCTAGCGTCCTATCAGTGTGTGAGAGAGTTGAGGGCTGTTTGCAAACTGAAACAGTATTTGCTGTGTGAGCAAGGAGACAGCAAGGAACTTGGGCGTGGCTTAGCTCAACTGTTTGGTACTAAAACTGCTTGGTGCTGTGAAACTGAAACTAAAACTGAAACTCCTCTCCTCTGTTTGTGTTTTGCATTTGGAAGAGATTTCTTTTCAGGTGGGGAGGGGGAGTAGAACTCCTTAGCATCAGGGCATGTTAATAATAATAATAATATAGGAAATACTAGTGCTCTGGATAGTCATTTAGAAAAATCCTTTCTTAGTGAGCACCTGGAAGCCAAAAGGAAGATACATGCCAAATTTCAAGTTTGTAGGCTTTGCGGTTCTGGAGATTTTGTGATGATGTGTGAGTGCTATTTCGCTTTGATAGATAGATAGATAGATAGATAGATAGATAGATAGATAGATAGATGGATGGATGGATGGATGGATGGATGGATGGACGGACAGACAGACAGACAGACAGACAGACAGATAGACAGACAGACAGACGGAAAGATGGATGGATGGATAGATAGATAGATAGATAGATAGATAGATAGATAGATAGATAGATAGATAGATAGATAGATAGACAGACAGACAGACGGATGAATGGATAGATGGATGGATGGATGGATGGATGGATGGATGGATGGATGGATAGATAGATAGATAGATAGATAGATAGATAGATAGATAGATAGATGATAGACAGACAGACAGACAGATGGATAGATGGATGGATGGATGGATAGATGGATAGATAGATAAACGTACCAATTTGATTCAGTGAGATTGCAGAACCAAGCAAAGTGCAGTTAGTCTTTGACTTAACAGCAACAACTCAGCCCCAAATTTCTGTTGCTAAGCAAGACAGTTGTTAAGTGAGTTTCTGCCCTATCTTATGACCTTTCTTGCCAGAATTATTAAATGAATAAATCCCGTTGTTAAGTCAGTAACATGGTTGTTAAGCGAGCCTGGCTTCCCCATTGATTTTGCTGGTCAGAAGGTCACAAAAAAGGCGATCACGTGACTGCAAGACACTGCAACCGTCATAAATGTGAGTCAGTTGCCATCTGAATTTTGATCCCAGGACCACAGGGATGTTGCAACGGTTGTAAGTGTGAAAAATGATCATATGTCACTTCAGTGCCGTTGTAACTTTGAACGGTCGTTAAATGAACTGCCGTAAGTCAAGGGCTAGCTGTACATCTCCGTCTATATGTTGGGGAAGAGGCTTCGTTCTTCGGAAGAAAGATGAGATGAATCTTCCAATCTAGTTTATTTCTGAAATTTCCCTGCACCAACAGACAGCCCCAAAATTTGCAGCCGCTTGTGATATAGAAATCTTAAGGATGCTCAATAAATCAGTAAAATACAACCGAATGAAACAAAACATGGCCTCTGCAAAGAAGAAGAAAAAAGAAATGAAAAGAAAAGAAAAAAAAAGAAACTTCAATATGAAAGCTCTCAGAGTAAGGACAAACATCCTGCTGTGGCCCTGCCAGTGGCCAGCGGTGCTGGCCGGCAACAGACTCAGACGGTGAGGAGGTTGGGGAGGAACATGGGCCAGTCCTGGAGTCCGGACGAGGGCTCTGCATCGGGGGTAGTGATGGAGCCAGGGCCGCCTGACAGTTATCAGCTGCTTTCCGAGTCGGAGATCAGTGAGGAAGAAGAACAGCTGGAGCCTGTTCCCAGTGTGCGCATGCACAGAGCTGCCAGGAGAAGGGAACAAGAGAAGGGAACAGCCAAGGAACAAGAGTCGACTTGTGAGTAAAGGCGGTGAACGGCCCCTCCCATTGGGAATAAAAGAGGAGTAAAAGAGGAGTGGGGTTTTGCAGGAGACAATCAATTCATTTCGTTAGGGGGAAGATCTGTTCCTGACTCCTTGCCAAGTATTGCCTGCTACAGCGTGGCGTTTGGGAAGATATCGGACTGGCAACTCTCCAAGGTCTGTGGTTGTGAAATCTCCTGAAAGACTGTTTGCCGGGACTTTGCCAGAGAGGAATTCACTGTAAACTAAATAAAAGGGTTTCATCGGGACGAGGAGTCAGTTTTGTGCTTTGGGGGGAAGCCTAGGTCAAAACACACACCCCTTCAATTAGTTACCACAGCTTGAGGACTAGAAGCTTGGAAATGATGAACAAAAGTAAGTAAATCAGCGTTGGGGGGGAAAGGGGAGCCATCAGGTCACTGCAACCGTTGTAAGTACAAGTGCCTGAATATTGATTGTGTAATATACGGTTAAGTATCAAAAATGGCACTTTTTAAAGCTGATATTGCTTCAAACAGTCACTAAAAAAACCTATCATAAATCCAGGATAATCTGTGGATCTCTTCCATGAACCGTGCTCAGCCGCAGAAAAGCAAATTAAACGACCCAACAAAGCTTGCTTTTTCTACTCTTGGGGTGTGAACAAACCACCATTCCAGGATTAAATCCCCCCCGCCATATAAAATGGAGCCCTCCAGATACAAAACTGACAATTTTGAAAGTTCTGCAAGAGGCCAATTCCCGAATTATAGGATTGGGTGGAAGGAACCAGGGTTAGGGTCATAGGTTCAATGACCGAATCCTCCCCATCCAAGGAGACTTTGGGATTCAAATCCTGGGGTGTGTGCGCCTTTCCTTTCGCAAGTGTTTATTTTATTTATGCATCATTCAAAGAGCTTCCAAGGAGGCTGTTTTGGAACAAATATTAAAAAATCCCACCCCCAAAGAAAAAAGGGAGGGAAAAACATAGAAAAATGTGGTAAAATATATATAACATTCACTGTTTGTCTGGTTTCCCACTCATCCATTAGTCTCTATAGCCGTGTTTCTCATCCTGGGCTCCTTTAAGCTGTGTGGATTTCAAGTCCCAGAATTCCCCAGCCTGCAAGTGGCTGGGGAATTCTGGGACTTGAAGTCCGCACAGCATAAAGTGGCCCAGGATGAGTAACACTGCTTTAATAAATATAATTTATATACCCTCTTTTTCATCCATAATTCCTTCTCACCCTCCGGACAGGTAAGAGTTAATCCTTCCTCTGGGAGATCTTGGAAGGGTTAAACCTGGTTGATTTCCTTCTCACTCCCAGCCTTGAAAGATTCATTTACCTCCCCTCACCACACCCCAGTCTAATTTTCGTTTCTTTTCTTTTTTATTAAAAGGGCTGGATTTTCCTCAGCCTTTTAACCCCGTTTTTCCGTCTTGTTTTTCCACCCCACTCCCCCAGTTCTCGATCCCACCGAATCCACAACCCCTCGCCTTTCACTCTTTTCCTCCTCCTTTCCTTTCTTTTCAAGGGTTTAAAAAAATATCTCCTTCCTTCCCTCAGTCCAGACTTTGCAGAGTTCAACTCGCCCTCCCCCCCCCCCACCCCCACCCCCCACGCCCGCCTCGTTTGTCCTCGAAGCTTCCTGGACCTTGAAGGGTTAATCCGTTCCACTTTGGCTTGACCCGTGTCAAGGGAAGCCAGAAGGGTCTTTTCCCCTCTTGTTAAGGAAAACCTCTCTTCCTCCTCTCTGTCCCCTCTTTCGCTTTTACCCTTTCCCCCTTCCCCCTCTGCTCCCCCTTTTCCTCTCTGCTCCCCCTTTTCCCCTCTGCCCCCTTTTTCCCTCTTTTCGCTTCTCTCTTTTGTCCCCCTTTTTCCCTCTGCCCCCTTTCTTCTCTGCTCCCCCTTTTCCCTCTGCCCCCTTTTCCTCTCTGCTCCCCCTTTTCTTCTCTGCTCCCCCTTTTCCCTCTGCCCTTTTCCCTTCTGTCCCCCCTTTTCCCTCTGCCCCCTTTTCCTCTCTGTTCCCCCTTTTCTTCTCTGCTCCCCCTTTTCCCTCTGCCCCCTTTTCCCTCTGCCCCCTTTCCCCTCCCCTGCCCCTCTTTTCCCCTTTTCCCTCCTCTCTTGTGTCCCCCTTTTCCCTCTGCCCCCTTTTCCTGTCTGCTCCCCCTTTTCCCTTCTGTCCCCCTTTCTGCTGTCCCCCCTTTCCCTCTGCCCCCTCATACCTGCCCCCTTTTCTCCTTTTCCCTTCTCTTTTGTCCCCCCTTTCCCTCTGCCCCCTTTCCCCTCCCCTGCCCCCTTTTCCCTTCTGTCCCCCTTTCCCTCTGCCCCCTCACCCCTGCCCCCTTTTCCTCTCTGCTCCCCTTTTTCTTCTGTCCCCCTTTCCCTCTGCCCCCTCACCCCTTTCCCCTGCCCCCTTTTCCCCTCTTTTCCCCTTTCACTTTCCCCCTCCCCTCTGTACCCTTTTCCCTTCTGTCCCCCCTTTCTGCTCTGTACCCCCTCCCGTCCCTCTATCACTGCCCCTCTTTCCCCCTCTGTCCCCCAACGTCCACACTTTTCCCCTCTGTCCCCTTTCCCTTCTGTACCCCTTTTCAACCTCTGTCCCCCTTCCCCAGCCCCCACTTTCCTCCCCCCGTCTCCTCCTGTCCCTCCCTTCCCCTTCTGTCCCCCCTTTCTTCCTCTGTCCCCCGTTTTTCCCTTTCCCTCCTGACCTTAAAGGGTTAACACCAATCTCTCCCCCTCCCCTTTTTCCCCTGAAACCCCCGCTTTCATTTCCCCTCCCCCTCGCAGCTTTCCCCCCTTAACTCCTTTCTTCTCTCCTCTTCCCCTTTTTCAAAGGGTTAAACCGATTTTCATCCCCGCCAAGCACTTCAAGGGTTAACCCGAAAAAAAAAAAAGAAAAAGAAAAAAAAAGAAAAACAGAAAAGAAACGGGGGGGGCGAGCGAGCGCTTCCTTTCCTCCTCCCCCCCTTTCCCCCCTCCTCCCCTTCTCGGCTACCTCGCGTTCTATCCAGATTGACACATTTTCTACGGGAAGCCGCGCCGGACCAATCAGGCGCGTCCTGGGGTTTTATGGCTCTTTTTTTTTTTTCTCCCTTCCCTTCCCCTCCTTTCCCCCCCCCCCCCAGCCCAACCCCCGCCTCGCCCCCACGTGGGCCGCGAGCGCCTTATTTATTTCTTCCCTTGCCTTCCTTTTCTTCTCCTCCTCCCTCGCCCCCGCCCCTCTCTCCCTCTCTCTCTCTCTCGCGCTCTCTCTCCCCTTCCCGGCGCTCTGATTGGCTGCGGCGCGTTCGGCTGTGGCGAAAGAGAAAGCGGCAGACCCCACGTGGAGCTGGCGGGCGTTCCATTGATCGCTTCTCCCCCGCAAAGCAGCCGCGGGGGGGGGGGGGGAAGGGAGGGAGGGAGGGAGGAGGGGAAGGAAAAAGAGAGAGAGAGAGAGAGAGAGAAGGGGAGAAAAAGCGAGGAAAGGAAGAAGGGGCGTTGAAAAGGAGGGTTGTTGTTTTTTTCTCTCTCTCTCTCTCTCTCTTTTTCTCCCTCTTGCAAACCAACACGGCAGGGCAACCCTGACCCGGAGCCACCCCGCCCCACGCTCTCCTGTGCTCCCCGCAAAAGGAGGAGGCGTGGGCGATCCCCGCGCCCCGGGGGTGAGTGTTGTTGTTGTTGTTTCTTTCTCGCGCGGTGGAGGTAGATCTCCCTTCCCTCCCCCCACCCCCACCTCGTCTCCTTCGGGTCCGTCTCTCCAAAGGGGAAAGCGAGTGAGTGAGTGGGTAGGTGGGTGCGAGCGCTTTTAATGGTGGGGATTTAGGGAAAGGGAAGGAAGGGTGGATCGCTTTCCTGCTGGCGGATCTACTCTGCTCTCTCTCTACCTGATGCTGTTGCTTTGGGGCCGGACTATTGTTAGGCTGGGAGAAATCTTGGGGTGGGGGGTTTGGGGGGCGATTGTGTACCGGGGACTTTCTTGGTTTAAAAAAAAAAGAATGGGGGTGCGGGGGCTTTCTAAGCCGGAGAAGAGCGAGTTCCTTATTGGTGGGGAAAGAGGAGATTCCGATTGTTAATTGGGGTGATTGTTAATTGGTGTGTGTGTGTGTGTGTGGTTGCTGCCCGGATTCCTTTCTTAATACAAAGAGGCATTTGGGGGTTAAAATCGACCCCCTCCTCCCCCTCGTTTGATCTCGTGCAGCTCCCCTTCCTCGCCAGATACTCACGAATTAAACTGTGATTAATGTTACTTTGCTCCCGGTTTTTTTTTTTGCCTTCTGTCCTTCATCTCCAGTTAAAGTCGGCTTTCCCTGGGAAGCGGAGAAACGGCTGGCAGCTCTCTTTTTTTTAAAGTCCTTGAAATCTCACCCAGCGCCTATATTTTGATTTTAATTTTAATTCCCCCCCTCTCCCGCCTTCCGGGGCACAAGGGACAGACCGCCTGGAACATGTGCAGAGTGCTTTTTTCATGGCTCCTGAATGAAGAGAGCCAGTTCTTGCTTCCCACCCGTAGGGACTGAATGGGAGTGGGTGTTGGGGAAGGAAGGAGCAGGCAGTTTTTTAAGGTCCTTTATTCAAGAGAGAATGGAGAGGATTTTGTTTGATGCTGTATAACAGTTTGCAAGAACTTTGGAGAAAACAAGCTTGTTGCTAATCTAGCCACCAAAGACCCCAGTGGGTATATTAAATCTTTTTTAATAGGGGTCTACACAACGTGGTTAGATTGGAGGCTGGAGTGTATTCACACACAATACAGGTAGTTCTGGACTTCTGAACGTAACTGATCCCCAAATTTCTATGGCTAAGTGAAACGTTGCTTAAGAGAATTCTGTGGCTTTTCTCGCCGCCGTTGCTAAGCGAACCACTGCAGTTGTTAAGTTGGTAATACGGTGGTTAAGTGAATATGGTCTGCCCCCGTGGACTTTGCTTCTAAGAAGGTTGCAAAAGGAGTGGAATCCCGTGACCCCAGGACAGATACCAGATAATCAGAGTTGGAAGGGACCTTGTAGGTCATCTAGTCCAACCCCCCCACCCAAGCGGGAGACCCTACATCATTTCTGACATATGAAAGCCCAATCTCTTCTTGAAAGCCACCAGTGATGAAGCTCTCACAACTTCCAAAGGCAACTTCTGTTCCATGGGTTGATTGTTCTCTTTGTCAGAAAGTTTCTCCTCCTTTCTATGTTAAATCTCTCCTTGTTCAGTTTCCATCCATTATTCCTTGTCTAGCCTTTGAGTGCTTTGGAAAATAGCTCGACCCCTTCCTCTCTGTGGCAGCCCCCCAAATACTGGAAGTCTGCTATCGTGTCTCCCCTGGTCCTTCTCTTCCCTAGACTAATCAGGCCCAGCTCCTGCAACCGTTCATCGTATGTTTTAGTCTCCAGTCCCTTAATCATCCTGGTTGCTCTTCTTTGTACTTTTTCTAGAGTCTCAACATCTTATTTATAATGTGGTGACCAAAACTGGATGCAGGACTCTAGGTGTTGTCTTACTAAGGCTTTATAGAGTGGTATTAGTACTTCCCTTGATCTTGAGTGTATCCCTCTGTTAATACAATTTAGGATTGCATTGGCTGTTTTGGCTGCTGCTGCACACAGCTGGCTCCTATTTAGCTGGTTGTCCACTAAGACTCCAAGAATCCCTCTCACAGTTACTGCAACAGTCATGAATATGAGTCAGTGGGCCGGATTTTGGGGGCTTGTGACCATGGGGTGTGTTGCAGCAGTTGTAAGTGTGAAAAAACGGTCATCAGTTGCTTTTTTCAAGGCCGTCGTAACTTTGGTTGCTAAAGGAACTGTTGTAAGTCGAGGACTGCTTGCACGTTTTGCCTGCTTAGAGAAATGAGCTTTTCTTAAGTCTGTTGGGAGAATGCATTGGTTCCGGGTTCGCCCGGCATCCCAAAAAAGATTAATCATCATTAAAGGTGGACTGTGGTGGGAATGCAGCTCACTGTGCTTTTCAGACGTTTTTTGAGTTGTGCGAACGATCGCTTCCTTTCCAGTCATTGATGTCTTTTCTCTAAATTGGGAGATGGAGATGCCAGATGCAGAGGCAGTCTATCTTCCACCCTTTTGCTTCTTGTCCCCAATCTATCCAACGCGCCTCATTAGAGTCAAATTTTTAAGCTGTGGGCAAGGTTGTTGGTGCTGGTTTTGTTTTTTGTTTTTATTAAAAAAGAATCCCAATCTGGTTTTTTTTTCCAATCCCTATTTGGGATTCCATCTTTTTTAATTTCAAAACTCGTTGAAATTGGAGTTTTTGCATGGGTTACAGCTAGTCCTCGACTTATAGCGGTCGGTTTAGCGACCGCTCAAAGGGACAACGGCACTGAAAAATGGTGACTTAGGACCAGTTTTCACACTTAACGACCGTTGTAACAACTCCGTGGTCCTGTGATCCAAATTCGGACCGTTTGACGGTTGACTCATATTTATGACGGTTATCGTGTCCCGGGTTCACCTGATCGATCCCCTTTCACGTTCTTCTGTCAAGCAGAGTCAATGGGGAAAGTCAGGTTCCCCGTTGAGTGGGACTCCTCTAACAACGCAAGTGATTCACTTAAAGGCGGCAAGAAAAGGCGTAAAATGGAGCCAAACTCACTGAACGGTCTCACTCATCAACAGAAATTTTGGGGGCTCGATTGCGGTCGTACGTGGAGGACTGCCTGTCTGTTTTATCCACGGGTGAGGTCTCGCTTTAGACTGCAGCGAAGGTCCCGTTTCAACGGTGGTCGTAGGTCGAATACTATCTACAACTTCACCGGTCAATAAACCGTCGAAAATAATTTAGTTTAAAACTGATTTATTGTAGGGTTTGGTGTGGTTTTTTTGCTGGCAATCCTGGCTTGAGGGACCTTGCACACACACACACACACACATACACGCACACGGAGCCTTCCTTCCCTCGGGGCTGATTAGATGCGCCAGGAAGGCCATTTTCGGTTGTTTTGTACATCCTTCCTGATAAAAGCTGGCTAGGATACAAGGAATTGGGGAAGGGGTGTGTGTGTGTGTGTGTGTAGTCAGGAAAGGCTGCAGCTGGGAGATTTTTATATCCTTACCTGCAAAGCAGGCAATAACTTGGGAGGGGGGGGGAGAACGTTAAAAGTTAATCGAGGGGCGCATGTAAGAACAGCTGGAAAGAGGGAATGGTGTGTAACGTAAAATAATAAAATAAAATAAGAGAGAAAGGAGCCACGTGGGGTGGGTGGTATTGGTGGGAGGTCTTTTTTCTTTTTCTTCCTGACCCTGGAGGAAAACCAAGGGGAGGGGGCTGAGTTGTGGCTACTTTCCTCCCCCCCCACCCCCCACTCACACATGTGTTAAAAAGGAAATTTATGCTTCCTGAAGTCTGCCGCCTTTGGGAATTGGAAGCAGGAGGGGAGGAGGAAACGCCCTTGACATGCCCAGAGGCGGCCTTGTTTCACCGTGTAATTTCCTTCTTGAGCAGACAGCAAATATCCTTCCTTGAAGGGCCTTCCAGGGGTCAAGATGGCTTTGCAGCATCTCTCAAAGCGAGGATGGTTTTTGGATTTTTATCGGGGGGGTTTGGCAAAAAAAAAAAACCCTCCAGTCGGGGTGGCTTTCCAGCAGTCTTTGGAGGTAGTCCTTGACTTATGACCGCAGTTGGGACCAGAAATCATGTTGCTAAGCAAGACGGTGGTTTAAATGAGTCGTGCTTAGTTTTATATCCTGTGAGGTGCTTTTTTTTTTTTGCCTTGGTTGTTCAGCAAATCGGTGCGGTTGTTAAATGAATTGGGCAGTCGTTAAGCGAACCCGGCTTCCCCTTCCCTTGACTTTGCTTATGGGAAGGTCTCAAGTGGCAATCACGTGACTTCAGGATGCTGCATGGTCGTAAGTGCAAGGACTGGCCATAATCCGTATTATTCAGTCCTGTTTAGTTAGTGAACGGATGGTTGTAAGTCGAGGACTACCTGTGATTGTTCTAGGCCTCAGTGGACACAATTTAGGTTACTGAAGGCCAGGGCTTGTAATATTTTGGGGCCTGTGGATCTTATTTTCTTTTGGTTGTTTTATTGCTTTAAAAAAAAAATAGAACATGTTTTAGCGATTTAAAGTGCATTTTCCCCCCACCATGGCTTTCTTATTGCTATCCTAAATCAGGATTTAAGCCATGATTGCAAAGAAGAGAATGCAATGGATAAACCAGAGTCAAATGGAACTTGGTTAGAAGTGTAGAAGGGCTTGCTATAAACCGTGATGGACCCCTACTTTGAAAAGGAGAAGAGAAATGAATGGCAGGTTTTCTGAGGTGCTAGTCCTCATGAATCTCTTGTTATCCTCACAAACAAAAGGATGACACTGATCACCAGTACATGACTTGCGGGTTCCTTTTATTTCTTATTTATTTATTCTCCGCCTGTCTTGCTTTGAGGCAGCTATGTGGTGTAAAATAAATTAGGTGTAAAAAGAAATAGGTGCTGATAGGCAACCCTGTTCAGTCCGATAACGGTGCATTTTATGACTGCTGGAATAACTTAGTGCGTGGCTCATTTTGAAAACCTGGTCAGCCATTTCTAGACTGCTAAGGCTTTTTTGCTTATAGGTTTGTACTTAAAATGTGTTAAAGTTCAGTGTTTCTCAACCTTGGCAAGTTTTAAAGACATGTGGACTTCAACTGACAGAATTGCCTCAGCCAGCATGGTGACTGGGGGAATTCTGGGAGTTGTAGTTCACCCATCTTAACATGGCTGAGATGCTCATAATTTCTGACTTGGGACCAGGATAAGATAACGGATGTTTCCAATTTAACCATGTAACCGTCTTGTTCTCCTTAGGTTACCCCCAGAACGTGGTTTCCCCAAAACCAGACAAGTAGTGACCTTCCGAAAATCACAAACCTATGGTTGATTTACAAGGATGTTCTCCCAAAATCGGCCCCCGGTAAGTTATCTCTGTTTTTTTTTAAAAAAAAAAATCCCTTCTACCTCCAATCTTTAGGTTTCCAACTCCCATCAAAAAAAAAAAAAAATTAAAAATATACTTTCCTTTAAGTCGATTTAATTCTTATCCAAATGTCAGTGTTTCAGTGATGGGCGTGTTTCAGATTCTTGGGATCATTTTTTGAAATTGTTTATTTAATTCATGTCCCTCCTTTATTACTTTTTTTTTTTCTTAAAAATAACTCCAGCCAGCGAATATCTCTAATATTCTTTCCTCCTCCTGTTTTCCTCAGAGCGATAACAGGTGGGACAGGCTGAGACAGAGGGACTGGCCCCAAATCATCCAGCTGGCTTTCAGGGCTAAGGTGGGACTAGAACTCACATCTGCTGATTTCAGGGTTAAAGTGGGACTAGAACTCACATCTGGTGATTTGGGACTAGAACTCCCATTGCCTGGTGATTTCAGAGCTAAAGTGGGACTAGAACTCACATCTGGTGATTTCAGGGTTAAAGTGGGACTAGAACTCACATCTGGTGATTTCAGAGCTGAAGTAGGACTAGAATTCACATCTTCTGGTGATTTCAGGAGTAAGGTGGGACTAGAATTCACATCTGCTGCTGATTTCAGAGCTGAAGTAGGACTAGAACTCACATCTGCTGATTTCAGAGCTGAAGTAGGACTAGAACTCACATCTTCTGGTGATTTCAGGGCTAAAGTGGGACTAGAACTCACATCTGCTGCCGATTTCACAGCTGAAGTGGGACTAGAACTCACATTTCCTGGTACTGACTCAAAGTCATCCAAGCCTCATTCATGCCTAAGGAGGGATTAGAATTCACCTCTCCTGGTGATTGGCCCAAAGTCATCCCACTGATTTTTGATGGCGAAGGATGTGGTTTTAATGGGTGTGGGGAAGGGAAGGAGATCAAAATTTAACTGATGACCTTATTTAGACAGGAAAAATAAGCCTTTCGTGAAGACTTGTCCTTCTGAAATACAGGTAGTCCTTACAACAGTTCATTTAGTGACCGTTCAAAGTCACAACGGCCCTGAACAAAGTGACTTATGGCCGTTTTTCACGTGTACGACTATTGGCAGCATCCCCATGGTCACATGGTCCAAATTCTGGGCGCTTGGTAACTGACGCATACTTACGACGGTTGCGGTGTCCCTGGGTCATGTGATCCCATTTTGCGACCATCTGACGAGTCTGGGGAAGCCAGATTTGCTTCACAACCCTTTTACTGCAGTAATTTAACAACGGTAGTGATTCAACTTAACACACTACAGCAAGAAAGGTCATTAAATGGGGAAAATTTCACCTAACAAATGTTTCACTTAGCAACATGAATGTTGGGCTCAATTGTGGTTGTAAGTTGAGGACTACCTGCAGTTTGCGTTGATTGATGATTGATTGATTATGTGAATTGAGTTAGGGTTGACCCAGAGCGACCACATATACCAGGGGTCCCCAAACTTGGCAGCTTTAAGACTTGTAGACTTCAACTCCCAGAATTCCTCAACCAAGTATAGCTGGCTGAGGAATTCTGGGAATTGAAGTCCACAAGTCTTAAAGTTGCCAAGTTTAGACAGATAAACTTCATGAAGACCTGTGCCCAAATCTGGTCCTAAACTAGGGCAGAATTCACTTAGCAAGAGCAGACATATACTGCTTCACAGTGCTTTTAAAGCCCTTTCTAAGCAGTTTACATAGTCAGCCTCTTACCCCCAAAAATTTGGACAAAAAAGTCCTCATTTTACCCACCTCAGAAGTATGGAAGGCTGAATCAACCTTGGAACTTTTAGCAAATGTTTCAGTTAGTAACAGAAACTTTGGGCCCAACTGTGGGTATAAGTTGAGGACTACCTCTATTATATACCTTGTTGAGTAAACATTTCTAGTGAGCAAACTCCAATGCTTGAAAATTCTTTTCTGGGACTTGTTAAGAAAAAGACCAAAATGGCAATTGTTTAACTGGCCGGGATGAACTCAGTACATTTGGTGGCGCTTGGTGTGTGGGAAATCACCTCTAAGCTGATTGGAACTTCAAAATTAAAAATACCTTTTGCATCGATTTGAATGCTGCAGAATGGCCTAAGACACCGAGAGCAGCAGGGGTCTCCAACCTTGACAACTTTAAGATTTGTGGACTTCAACTCCCAAATTCCTGAGCTAACATGACTGGAGGAGGAATTCTGGGAGTTGAAGTCCACGAGTCTTAAAGTTGTCAAGGTTTGAGACCCCTGAATCAAAGCATGTCTGTGTTTGTAAAAGTTTTCCTCCAAGCAACTCTTTTCATCCAGGGGTGTCAAACCGCGGCAATTTTTTTTTTAAAGCCTTGTGAATTTCAACTCTTAGAATTCTCCATCATTGTTACGTGAATCCAGGTCATTAAGCGAACCCATTGTTTGCAACAGGCCAATTCGCAGAAAAATTGCATACGATACTCATTTAACGATCATAAAGGTTCCCCTCGCACATCCGTGCTAGTCGTTTCCGGCTCTAGCGGGTGGTGCTCATCTCTGTTACAAAGCCGAAGAGGCAACGCTGTCCAAAAACGTCTCTGTGGTCATGTGGCGGCATGGCTAAACGCCAAAGCCGCACGGAACGCTGTTCCCTTCCCACCAAAGGGGTCCCTATTTTCCTACTTGCATTTTTACTATGGTTTCGAACGGCCAGGTTGGCAGAAGCTGGGACAAGGGAGCTCACTCCGTGACACGGCGCTAGGGATTCGAACCGCTGAACTGCTGAAAAGCGTCTTAGCCATTGAGCCACCATGTCCCTTAACAGTCATTGTACAACCAGACAAATTGTTGAGCTTTTATTGCGGTGGTCGTTAAGCGAATCACTGTAGGGAAAGAGGGAGGGGGAAATGGGGAGGCAGGCCTCTTTCCAAAGGGAACAACCCCATGGGACGGGAACGAGGGCCGGCGCATGATGCTTGCTCTGTCGTGAGTTTTGCCCACTCTCTCTCTTTCTCCCTCCCAGGCTCACCTACAGACACCGCCTGTGGCCACCGCAGCTGTTGCCGCCGCCGCTGCCGCCAGTGTCGTATCAACTGCTCCCCAATCTTTGAAACTCACCTACCCCGAGATACTGGACCGGATCAAAGAGGAATTCCAGTTTTTGCAGAACCAGTACCACAGGTAAAAAAAAGGACGTTCATTTTCCCAGGGGGATGTCGAGCTGGGTGGACCGCATGGCTTCTTCCTATAATCCTGGTGAACATTTGCATGCGTGTGTGTGTGTGTTTGTGTACATACCAAAGCCAGCTTTTCAATCCCCGTTTTAATCCTCGCAGCTGCCGTGAAGTGTTTGGATAATTTTTGCCTCTCTGCGTAAGGAGCCTTTTGCAACCCCAAGAGCCTGTAGCCTCCCTTTATGCAGGCAGTCCTCGACTTAATGACCACAATTGGCCCCCAAATCTCAGTTGCTAAAAGCAAGGCGGTTGCTAAGAGGATTTGGCCCATTTTATGACCTTTCTTGCCACAATTGTTGAGTGAGTTGCTGCGGTTGTTAAGTTAGGAATTTAAGTGGCCCTGTTTCCCCCTCAAAATATGACCTACTCTGAAAGTAAGTCCTAGCTTGTTTTTTTTACACGTGTGCCCAATATAAGCCCCACCCCCAAAATAAGCCCTAATTAAGATCCTGCCCACTCCAGAGTGCACGGGTGAAAATTAAGCTAGGGTAGGGATTGGAGGATGGGTGCAGCCACCCTACTACTTACTTTTGGACAGTTGTAGCTAGGCCTGGCACACCCGACGCCTGCCTGGCTGGCCCATTTCTTCTGCAGCTGGCAAGGCTTTCCTGAAGGCCTCTGGAGCTGATAACAAAGCTCTGGATCGATCCGGAGCTCTGTTATCTGCTACAGAGGACTTCAGGAAAACCTTGCTGGCCTCTCAGAAGTTCCTGAAGGCCTCTGACCACGAAAAGGAGGCTGAGGGTGACGCCCGCAAGTGACGTTAGTTCCCCCGAAAATAAGACCTGGTGCCTTTTTGGTGGCAAAAAAGTATAAGACAAGGTCTTATTTTGGGGGGTAGTAACTAAGTTAAGTTAGTAACTTAACAACTGGTTGTTAATTGAAATCCGGCTTCCCCATTTTTTTTTGGCTTGTCAGGAAGTCGCAAAAAGGGATGCTGCAGCTGTCATAAACACGAGTCAGTTGCCAAGTGTCTGAATTTTGATCCCATGACCGTGGGGATGCTGCGACGGTCGTAAGAGTGAAAAATGGTCCCAAGCCACTTTTTTTCAGGGTCGTCACAACTTTGAACGGTCATTAAATGAACTGTTGCAAGTCAAGGGCTACCTATACACTTCGGGGCAGGGGTCTCCAACCTTGGCAACTTTTAAGACTTGTGGACATCTGGGAAATTGCCAAGGTTGGAGACCCCTGCTTTACAGAGTCGGCCTGTTGTCCGCAAGAATCTGGGTCCTCGCTTACCCCCCTCGGAAGGCTGAGTCAACCTTGAGCCTGGCGAGATTTGAACTGTCCAGTTGCAGGCAGCCGGCAGGCCACAGAAGTAGTCCTGCAGTACTGCACTCTAACCACTGCGCCGGAGAGGACCCAAATCAAATCAAAATCCCCGGGAAGACCTGTGTTGACTTATATTATGTGGCTTTGCGGACCGGGGTGGTGGTGGGAGGAAACGGGAATGGTTCCATGCATGCGGCGTACGTGCACAGCTCCATTTGCGTAACGGGCGGGCATGCGTGCAAATGGAGCCTTGTACACCTGCTGCTCGTTCAAAGGGAGCTGCAAGCGTGCTCAACGACCGCTTCCACAGCCCAGTTCCAAAGGCGCCACGGCCCGGTAGTCGGCCACAGCCTGGGAAGGGGGCGGGGTGGTTAGGGATCCCTGATTTAATTCATTGATTTATTAATTGTATATGCCATCCATCTCGCCACTGGAGCAACTCTGGGCCGCTTACAAGAGAGGTTGAAATGATAAATACCAAACCAATTAGGCTGAATAAGAATGACAGTGAGAGTTTAGCCATAGGGCCTTGATTCCAGAGGCGGGTATTCAGCAGGTTCTGACCAGTTCTGGAGAACCGGGAGCGGAAATTTTGAGTAGTTCTGGAGACCCGGCCAATCCCACCTCTGACTGGCCCCGCCAACCCCATCTCTTCTCTGCCTCCCATTGAGTCCCAGCTGATCGGCTGGGTCTCCTTTGGTTGCCCTGCACAGGAGAACGGAGCTGGAAAGCAGGTTAGTGGGGTGGGGAGGGAAGGGGGATTTTACATTATCCTTCCCCTGCCACGCCCACCAAGCCACGCCACGCCCATCAAGCCAAGCCCACAGAACCGGTATTAAAAAAAAATTTCAATCCCCACCATTGGCCAGGCCTTTTTTGTTTTTAAGCTGTTCAAGTTTCTAAGACTCATGACTGCGCATGGTGCGTGAGGTCTCTGGACAGCGCGAGGAGGGTAGCGAAAATGGGACCCAGGGGGAGGGCTTGCAGCGGTGGTGCAATCTTGCTGGCGAACTCTACCGACTGCCACCAGTTCGATTCTCACCAGGGTCAAGGTTGTCTCAGCCTTCCCTCCTTCCGGGGGTGTCGGTCAAATGGAGGACCCATATTGTTGGCTGACTCTGTAAACTGCTTAGGGCTATAAAAAAAAAGCCCTGGGAAAGTGGTGTGTAAGTCTGTAAGCGCCGTCGCTATTGCTTCAACCAAAGCAGATTTCGGGGGAAAGCACCCCGCTTTTTGCTGAAGCTGTGAATAGATTATGCAAACGAGACAGGGGGCTAGAATACATTATGCAAATGGCGGGTCTGTATTTGCATGATTTATACAGGGAAACCGCATCGAAGGTTTTCTTCCCTGGGAAAAATGGTATCTTTGATCAGCACGGTCATTTGGGGTTTTCTAAAAGGAAAAGGCAACTTTAGCAGGAATGAGGTCCATGGTTAGGCTGGGGTTGTATGAACTGGGCCTTCTAGCAGGGTGTCAACCCTGAAGCTGACCTGCCCGAAGCCACCTTGATGATCCATTGTTGACGCACTGGAGCTGACGGATAGGGAGGTGGGGATTAGAGATAGCTGCGGTTTTTGTAGCCATAACAAAATACTTTCTCTTGGGAACCACACCTGGCATTCTCACACACCTGGCCAGAGGAAGGAGGAGTGATGTCCCCAGGCAACCAGGCAACGCCGTGATTGGACCGATGGTTTGGGGTTGAGGGAAAAACTTTTAATTAGGTGAAACCCGCGGGATTCGGGTTTTAGGCAGGTCTGTGCCAATAGTTTTTGTGGAAATAGTGGAAGTTTTTAAGAGGAGATTGGATAACCATTGGTCTGAAGTGGTGTAGGGTTTCCTGCCTAAGCAGGGGGTTGGACTAGAAGACCTCCAAGGTCCCTTCCAACACCTATTCTATTGTTGTTCATTTCATTTCTATTCTATTCTATTCTATTTTTTACTCTGTTCTATTATTTTCAATTCTATTATTTTCTATTTTATTCTATTTTCTATTCCATATTCTATTCCATTCCATTCTATTCTATTCTCTTTTCTATTCCATTTTTTATTCTGTTCTATTATTTTCTTTTCTATTTTCTATTCCATATTCTATCCCATTCCATTTTCTATTTCCTACTCTATTCGCTATTCCATTCTATTTGTTTGTTCTGTTCTATTATTTTCTATTCTATTTGCTACTTCTTATTCCATTCCATTCTTCTGATATAGCCAATAAAGCTATTCTTTGAGGAATCCACTGGCCTCGGAGTTTTTGCTTGCTATGGGTCTATTGCTTGACACAGGGCCCGAAACCACGTTTTTTCTGCGGGAAAACCCTCTCTCCACCGAACCGGTCCCTGGTGCCCCAAAGGTTGGGGTTGGAGTCTCTCTCTGGCCCAGAGGGTCATCCAAACGCCTCTGCTTCTTCGGAGGAGGTCGGAGCTGATGCAAATCAGCGGTCTTCCTTTTGTCTTCACAGCTTGAAGCTAGAGTGCGAGAAACTGGCCACGGAGAAGACAGAAATTCAGCGGCATTATGTCATGGTGAGCGGCTTTTATGATGCCTGATTGAATGCTTTCCAGGAAAAGGGGTGGTTGGAGGCCTCACTCTTGCCTCTTCGTTGGCCTGTAGTCAAGGATGATGGGAGCTGTAGTGGAAAGCAATCACCTGGGTAGGGAGTGGGCAGGTTTCACTCTCTGCTCTGGGTATACTTTCCTGTTTTGGGGGGCGGGTACAAGGGCTACATTTTTCCAGCCGAAGAAATCGTCCTCTACTTACAACCACAATTGAGCCCCAGATTTCTGTGGCTAAGGAAGACAACTTCTTTTATGTGAGTTTTCCCCCATTTTATGACCTTACTGGTGCACACAGGCGCTAAGGGAATCTCTGCAGTTTTTAAGTTAAGTTGTTAAGTGACTCTGGCTTCCTGTTGGCTTGTCGGAAGGTCTCCAAAGGGGAAATCACATGACCTTTGGGACACTGCAACAGTCATAAGTACGAGTCAGTTGACAAGCATCTGAATGTAAATCATGTTACCATGGGGGGTGCTGCAATGCCATAAGGTGGGGGGGTGGTTGTGGAAGGGGGTAGGAGGAAGGGAAAATGCCATTGCAGTATATCTGCCTGGATTCCAGTAGAATAGAATAGAATAGAATAGAATAGAATAGAATAGAATAGAATAGAACAGCACAGCACAGCACAGCACAGCATAGCATAGCATAGCATAGCATAGCATAGCATAGCATAGCATAGCATAGCATAAAAAATAATTAGAATAGAATAGAATAGAATAGAATAGAATAGAATAGAATAGAATAGAGAATAGAAAATAGAATAGAAAATAGAATAGAAAAGTTAGGAAGTTTCTCCTTAATTCCAGGTTGCTTAAAACTTAGGAAGTTTCAACTTAATTTAACAAATTAATTTAACAATTTAACAACTTTTATTGTTTTCCTTAAAACTTAGGAAGTTTCTCCTTAATTCCAGGTTGCTTCTCTAATAGAATAGAATAGAATAGAATAGAATAGAATAGAATAGAATAGAAGAGTTGGATGGGACCTTGGAGGTCTTCTAGTCTAACCCCTGGGGCTGTGGTGGCAAACCTATGGCATGTGTGCCAGAGGTGGCACACAAAGCCCTCTGTGGGCATGCACGCCATTGCCAGCTGATTTCCGGTGCACACATGCGAGCCAGCCAGCTGATATTTGCGGGTGCCGAAGTGCCGGAAACGACCTGAAAAACGTCCAAAAAACAGGCCATTTTTCAGATCGTTTTAGGGCCTATTTGGCCTGAAAAACTGCCCAAAGGTGGCCTGAAAACAATCCAAAAACCAGCCCGAATAATGCCCCCCAAAACAGTCCATATTTTGGGCTGCTTTCAGGCCAAAAATGGCCCCCAAACACCCCTAAAACAGGCAGGTGCACTCCAGCCAGTTGGTCTTTGGGTTTCCGGCACTCTGGCATGCACCTGCATTCCTGTTTGGGCGCTCAGTGCCGAAAAGGTTCGCCATCACCACCCTAGGGTACCAAACTGGCCTCTTGTCTTTTCAAAATCTTTTTTAGAAATTCCACGGCTAACCTTGGCTTGCTTTTTGTCTTCCAGTATTATGAAATGTCCTACGGGTTGAACATCGAAATGCACAAACAGGTAAGCAGACACGCGTGTCGGGAGACCGGCGTCGGGAACCTTATCTTACTGCTAGTCCTTGACTTAACGACCACAATTGGAACCATAAATTCGAACTGATGCCGTGTTTTGAGTTTACCACCTTTTTGGCCACAGCTGCTAATGGAATCCGTACCGTTGTTAAGGGAATCATGGGAGTCGTTAAGTGAAGCCAGCTCCTCCCCGCCCCCCCAATTGACTTTATTTGTCAGAACCTGCCCGGAAGGGTGCAAACCCAACTCCCTAAAAATCATCAATACAAGGAGAGTCCTCGACTTACAACAGTTCATTTAGTGACCAAAGTTGTAACAGCCCTGAAAAAAGTGACTTATGACCATTTATCACGCCTATGACCATTGCAGGCATCCCTATAGCCGTGTGATTTACATTGGGATGCTTAACAATTGACTCCCGTTTAGGACAGCTGCAGTGTCCCAGAGTTACGTCAGTCCCCTTTTTGCGACCTTCTGACAAGCAAAGTCAAGGGGGAAGCCAGATTCACTTAACGACCAGGTTTCTAACTTCCATGCCAAGAGCCCCAATTTTGATCACGTGGCCTCCCGGGATGCTGTGACGGGTCGTCAGGGCGAGGACCTGTGTCGTAAATCCCTTTTTCAGAGCCCTTGTAACTTCAGACAGTCGTCAAATGAACAGTTGTAAGTTGAGGACTGCCTCTATTTGTCAACTCATAATATATTTCTACGGTCTTTTTAAAATTGCCAATGCAAAGGGGTTCGAAAGAGCAGTGCGGCAGTTTGGAAATCAAAAGTGCATTCCATAAATAGTTTTTCAAAGATAGTAACTAGGTGACTGAAGTTTCTGCCGAGGCAAAATTCTAACTGGAGAGCATGATTGGATGACTCTGGGCTATGGAGGTGTCCCATTGGAGGATATATGAATTATGATACACTCACTGCGGAGGGAAAACTAGGGTCAAGGGTGACAATGAATGAGGTGTCTCAGAGTCGGCTACACCCAGGCAGTGCCGGACATGTGAACTCCCAATAAATCCTTTTTGAGTTTTGGAAGTTTGGCTCGAGACTCACGATTGAATTAGGAGTAACTGCCGGAATCCCGACGCTATTCTTTTGTTATTTTATTTTCAAGATGGGGGGTGTTTTAATTCCGAACCGAGAGCCTCCGAGAACTGACCCGATGGGAATTTTCATCCTGAATCTGTTTTTCTCCCCCTTTTTTTCCCCCTTTATTTGCTGCAGTTTAACCTTTTAAAGGTTTGCATTGGGGGCTTCGTGCCACGGCTTAGCAGCTCGGTTTAGATTAATCCTCTCGCCAGTCCGTCAAAAATCATCTTCCCCCACCTCCCTCCGAAATAGGACAGTTTCCAAGGAGCAGAGAAAGGGCATTTAGCCCCCCCCCCCCCCTCCTGTTTGTGATAAGGAAGAGGTTTTGACCGCGTTTGCCTTCCAAATCTGAACCAGCCTCTGGTATTGGGTGCCAATTGCCCCCCCTGCAGAGATGAGGAGGGGGGCTTTGAACTTCTCCAGCCTCTTTTGCAGGCTTCTCTCTTCCCCATCTCCCTTCCTTCCCTTCCCAGCTTGGAATCTGCCCAGACAGATGATCCCCAGAATAACAGAGTTGGAAGGGACCTTGGAGGTCTTCTAGTCCAACCCCCTGCTCAAGCCTATATCCCTATATCATTTCAAGCCAGTCGTCGTCCCATCTCTTCTTAAGAGCCTCCAGTGATGGAACAGCCACGACTTCTGGAGGATTAGTTGTTTCGCGGATAAACTCTTCTCACTTTCAGGACATATCGCCTAGGTTTCTTTTCTCCTAGACTAGGGTAGAATGTAGAATAGATCTGGAAGGGACCTTGGAGGTCTTCTAGTCCAACCCCCCCGCCCAAGCAGGAGACCCTACACCACTTCTGACAGATGGCAGTCCAGTCTCTTCTTGAAAGCCTCCAGTGATGAAGCTCCCACAACTTCCAAAGGCAACTTCTGTTCCATGGGTTGATTGTTCTCACTGTCAGAAAATTTCTCCTTATTTCCAGGTTGAATCTCTCCTTGTTCAGTTTCCATCCATTATTCCTTCTCCGGCCTTTGTGTGCTTTGGAAAATAGCTTGACTCCCCTTCCTCCTCTCTGTGGCAGCCCTTCAAATATTGGAAGACTTCTATCATGTCACTCCTAGTTTCTTCTTTTCATTAAACTAGACCATTGATGGCGAACCTTTTTGTTGTGGTGTGCCGAAAGCATGCGCATGCCAGCACCCACAATGCAATGCGCACCCCCCGTGCATGCGTGTGTAACATCCCAGCCCCACCCCCTTCCCAGCACTGTGCATGTGTGTGCCTTCCAGCCAATTTTTGGCCTGTTTGAGGCCGTTTTCACCCTTCTGGGGGCTCGAGGGAAGCCTCTGCAGTCTCGGGAGGCCGTAAAATGGGCCCATTTCAGCACTTTCAGTATTTCCGGAAGGCCCGTTTTTCGGCCTCCTGAGACTGCAGAGGCTTCCCTCGAGCCCCCGGGAAGGTGAAAACGGCCTCAAATGGGCCGAAAATCAGCTGGGAGGCACAGGCATGTGCAGTGCAGGTAAGTTTGGCTGGGGCTTGCGCAGGGGTGGGATTCAAATTTTTTAACAACCGGTTCTGTGGGTGCGGCTTAGGTGGTAGGCGTGGCTTGGTGGTCATGTGACTGGGTGGATGTGGCTTGGTGGTCATGTTATTGGCTGGGCATGGCCAACTCAACATCACTCACATTGAGGCACGCATCTCCTCGCCTGGCCTCTCATGACTGTGGGGATGCTGCAACAGTCGTAAGCGTGAAAAATGGTCATAAGTCACTTTCTCCAGTGCCATTGTAACTTTGAATGGTCACTCCACACAAGCAAAGTACCAGCAAAGGAGGGGAAAAAAACTCCAGAGACGTTCCTGAGACAGGAAGTCTAGTCCTGCCAAGAATGTAGTAAGGGTTAATGGAGAGGCAGTTTCCGTAAGCAACACCAGAATGTTTCCTTCCTGCCTTCCTTACAGGATTAGCCCAGTAATTTCTTCTAACAACCGGTTCTCCAAACTGCTTAGAGTGTTAACGACCAGTTCTAGCGAATAGGTACGAAGTGGTAGAATCCCACCCTGGGCTCACATGCCCGCCCAAATGGCTTGTGCCTGCACAAGTGCCATAGGTTCGCCATCAGGGAACTAGACCCACCCGGTTCCTGCAACCGTTCTTCCTATATTTTGGTCTCCAGTCCCCTAATCATCTCTGTTGCTCTTCTCTGCAGTCTTTCCGTCTTTTTTTTTTTTTTGTAGCGGGGCGACCCAAACTGGATTCCAAGTGTAGTCTTTATAAAGCAGCATTAACACTTCATGGGATCTTGACTCCCGGGCTCAGCGACTAGGAGGGACCGTGCAGCCGTGTTCCCATATGGGTGAGGGATTCCCACAGAGAAGAGGAGCGAGTCAGCCAGTCCTCCATCGAAAGCCCCCCCAAAGGCTAAAGCGATATTAAAACCCGATGTTCCGTATCCCCGTCCTCTCCTTGCCGTGTCGTGTGCTGTTGCATGGCAGGATTTACAACCTATCTTCAGGTGCTGCTGGCCTGGCCGGTTGCCAGAAAGCTGTCATGGCTTCCCCACCCCCCTCCCCGCTTCTCCCCACTCCCCCGGTTTTATTTTAAGGAGAAACTCATAAGTCTGAGCCGCGACAGCCTCCGGGTGATAAATGGGAGCCGGCCAGATGTATAAGCTTTGTGGTTATCTGGCCAACCCCTGGATCCCTTCTCCTCTTTCTCGGTTGGGGACCCCTCCTCTCTCTCTCTCTCTCCCCAAAGGCTGGCGCCTCCCCTTCGATTAGATTTGCCCAGCAGGTGTCCTTTTAATGTGATTCAAGCCCCCTCCCCAGCCCAATCTCACCCCCTCCCTCCCTTTCCCTCATCACCCGCTTTATTGCCAACATATAAAAGGTCACACCATTCAGTTTGATCCCGGACGAAGCCTCCCCTTATAATAAGCTGCTCGGTGGTCAGGTCGGTGGTGATGTGGGTTTTTCTGATCCCTCCCTTTCTATTTTCTTTCTTTCTTTCTATTTTTTGTGGGGGGGGAATTATTTTTCCAAAAGGCTCTGCCTGCCTGGGGGGGTGGGGAACAGTGCTTAAGGATGTGCGTAGGCAGGAAAACAGCTTGCCAAAAAATATAAAGAGAGACAGTGAGAGAGAGAGAGAGTCACAGAGAGAGAGAGATGGAGAGAGAGTCACAGAGAGAGAGAGAGAGGGAGAGACCAAGAGAGCGAAACAGAGAGAGATAGTGAGAGAGAGACAGCGAGAGAGATACCAAGGGGGAGAGAGAGACAGAGAGAGAGAGAGAGAGACCAAGGGAGAGAGAGAGACAGAGAGAGAGAGAGACCAAGAGAGCAAGACAGAGAGAGACAGCGAGAGAGAGACCAAGGGGGAGAGAGAGACCAAGAGAGACAGACAGACCGAGAGAGAGAGAGGAGAGAGTCATAGAGAGAGACAGTGAGAGAGAGAGAGACTGAGAGAGACAAACACACAGAGAGTCATAGAAATAGACAGAGAGAGAGAGACCAAGGGAGAGAGAGAGAGAGAGAGAGTCACAGAGAGAGACCGAGAGAGAGAGAAGGAGAGAGTCACAGAGAGAGACAGTGAGAGTGAGACACAGAGAGAGAGACCAAGAGAGACAGACAGACCGAGAGAGAGAGAGGAGAGAGTCACAGAGAGAGACAGTGAGAGAGAGAGACTGAGAGAGACAAACACACAGAGAGTCATAGAGATAGACAGAGAGAGAGAGACCAAGAGAGAGAGACCAAGGGAGAAAGAGAGAGAGAGAGAGAGAGAGTCACAGAGAGAGACCGAGAGAGAGAGAAGGAGAGAGTCACAGAGAGAGGAGAGAGTCACAGAGAGAGACAGTGAGAGTGAGACAGAGAGAGAGACCAAGAGAGAGAGAGACCCAGGGAGAAAGAGACTGAGACACAGAGAGAGGGAGAGAGAGAGTCACAGAGAGAGACCGAGAGAGATAGACAGAGAGACAGACAGACCAGAGAGAGAGAGAGAGAGAGAGAGAGACAGAGAGAGAGACCAAGGGAGAGAGAGACCAAGAGAGAGAAAGAGACCGAGAGAGAGAGACTGCAAGAGAGAGAGACAGCAAGAGGGAGAGAGACAGAGAGAGAGAGACCAAGGGAGAGAGAGAGACAGACCGAGAGACCGAGAGAGAGACAAATAGAGAGAGAGTCACAGAGACCGAGAGAGAGAGAGAGATGCAAATGAAAGGAATCTCTTTGCAGAAATGCAAACTAAGAAATTGAGGAGGGGTTGCTGGGGGGGTGTCTGTCGGCAGAAGATAGGAGCATTGCAGTGGGAGAGATTGTCATTCATAAGGTAAGAGCCCCCCGCCCTCCCCGGAAAAGATAGTAGCAAAAGAGGGCTATAATAGTGAAAGTTTAGAGCAGGGGTGTCCAATTTTGGCATCTTTCAGTCCTGTGCAATTCAACTCTCAGAATTCTGGGAATTGAAATCCTCAGGTGTTAAAGTTGCCAAGATTGCGCACATCCCTGGGTTAGAGCTTAGTGGTAGAGTCCCGCTTCGCTTGGGTCAATCGTCAACTTGAAAAACATCTCTACAAGTAGTCCTTGACTTACGACCACAATTGGCATCAGAACTTCCACTGCTCAGCAAGGTGGACGTTAAATGAGTCGTGTCTGATTTTACTGCATTTTGGCCGCGGTTGCTAAACAAATTGCCACGGTTGTTAAGTGAATCTTGTCATTAAGCAAACCCAACTTCCCTTATTGACTTTGTTGGAAGCCAGCTTGTTGCAAATGGGGATCACATGACCCCAGGACAGGGCAACGGTCATAAATATGTGTCGGTTGCCGAGCGCCTGAGTTTTGATCACGTGACCCTGGGGATGCTGTGATGCGTGTAAGTGCCAGAACCAGATATAAAGTCACTTTTTCGGTGCTGTTGCGAGTTCAGTCAGTCACTAAATCAATGATTGTCAGTTCAGGACTGTCTGTGTAGCCTCGTGCTTGATGCTACCAGGCTAAACCTGTGCCTAAAGATGACGAAGGGGACGCGGTGGCTCAGTGGCTAAGACGCTGAGCTTGTTGATCAGAAAGGTCGACAGTTCGGTGGTTCGAATCCCTAGCACCGGGTAAACAGAGTGAGCTTCCGTTCTTTGTCCCAGCTTCTGCCAACCTAGCAGTTTGAAAGCGTGTCAGAATGCAAGTCGAAAAACAGAGACCATCTTTGGTGGGAAGGGAACGGCGTTCCGTGCGCCTTCGGCATTTAGTCATGCCGGCCACATGACCACGGAGATGTTTTTGGGGGAGGTCAAACAGCTGACAGGGAGTGGGAGTGTGGCTCCAGTGGCTGTGGAAGAAACTGGTGAAGGACACAGTCTGGCTGGGCATTCAGAGGAAGACCCAGGCTCACCCCGTCTTCATCTTAGGGCACGTAGGGAGGAACAGATAAGGGAGCAACGTGGGTTACGGGGCAGAAAAAGGCCCTGATTCCCTTCATTAGCTGCAACTGGGAAAACAGGATAAAGAGGGTGTTTGCGCACAGCACCTTGCTGGAAGCAAAGCGTGCGTTATCTTTGTTTGCCAAGTCCTATCTGGGTTCAGGCGTCCTCCCAACTGTATCTGTTTCATTATCTTTTGAGTTCTGCAATTCCTTATCCTGCCCTGTCTTTGTTAATTGCTGCAGCAAGTGGTTTGTGTTGGTTTTTATTTATAATTTATATGTACTTTTGGTTTGGACTAAATTTCTTCCCTTTAAAAACTGTTCTTGGGGTAGTTTTTTTCTCCAGCCAATGATAACTGGACATTGGGGGCCAGGTTGGAGGAATTAAAGGGACTTTACCTACTTTTGTGACTTCGTTGCTTTTGTGCCACGCCCCGTTGGGTCATCACAGTATCTGCACGAGGGGAAACTTTACCTTAAAGATAAAGGTTGATGTGGGTGTCTTTTAAATTTCAGTATAGGTAGTCTTTGACTTACAATGATCATTAGCCCAAAATTTCTGTTGCTAAGTAAAACAATTAAGTAATTTTTGCCTCGTTTTACCACCTTCCTTGCCCCGTTTGTTAAGTGAAACACTGCAGTGGTTAAGTTAGTAACACGGTTAAGTTAATCTGGCTTACCCCCCCACCCCCCCATAACTTTGCTTGCCAGAAGGTTGCAAAAGGGGATCATTGCAACCGTCATAAACGTGAGTCGGTTACCAAATGTATGAATTTTCATCCGTGACCGTTCATTGCAAGTTACAAAGCACCGAACAAAGGGACTTGCGACCGTTTTTCCACACTTAACAACCCTTGCAGCGTTCCCCACGGTCATGTGATCAAAATTCAGGCGCTTGGCAGCCGACTTGTATTTATGACGGCGTTGACCCAGGGATCAATATGACACCCCCCCACCCCTTTTGCACAAAACAAATCAATGCGGTAGCCAGATTGACTTCAAAACCTCACTTAACAACCGCAGCGATAAACCCTTTCACAAACCGCGGCTCCGGGAAGCGGTGCAAAACTCCCTTCGCAAGCGTCCCGCTTAACGACAGAAACCTTATTTCCCCTCCCCTCCATGCCAGTCGTAAGTCGAGGATTACTTGTATTCCGGAAAGGAGCTAGGACAGTTTTTAGGGTATGTGTGTGGATGGGAAGGAATCCAAAAGAGAAGGTTATGCTTGTGTCTATTTGTGTGTTACGTTTGTGTCTATTTGCGTGTTACTTCTTCTGCTTTGCATGCTGTGGAAGAGAGGACGGACGGATGCCCGGCCAGGAGCAGGAAATCTGGGCAGGCGGTTTGATCGTTTTTCTCATCCGGGCGAGCGTTAAGAGGCCACTAAATTGAACATTAACGAGCTGCGAGTGAATTGGAGACAGTTTCCCCCTCGCGCCTCCCTCCTCCCTTCCACCGGAGGTGCCTGGCCACAAGTGCATTAGAAAGGCAAATCCATTATGCATCCCCCAGGAGAGAATTAAATTTTTTCCCAGAAAGTACTTACTGTCTCCGTTACTCTCCTTCTCTCTCTCTCTTTTTTTTTTCCTGGCAAGTGCTATCTTTTTATTTAAAAAAAAAAAAGAACCAGAAGCTTTATATCCACGGTAAAATGAATGCAGTTGCTAATAGGGAGGGCAAAAATTAAAAAGTTTGCTGCCTTAAGAAAGTTCAAAACATTCTCAAAGATCCATCTCATCCTGGGCACACACACATACCCCCTTTTTTTTTTTGAACTATTACCATCTGGCAGACAGTACCGGATAATAAAAACAAGGACAAATAGGCTGAAAAACAGCCTCTAGCCCAGGGCAGTAGCTCTTTTGAATTCTGTTGTATAGTGCAGTGTTGGTGGGGTGTCAAGGGTTTTTCAATTCAGTGTGTAATAGGGTGAAGGATGTGTGTTTGTGTTTATTTTCACGGTCGTGATGTGCACTGAAGATGGTGTTTGATTTCGCTGAACCAGGTGCAATGACAATAAACTAAACTAAACTAAACCTTTCCTGCCCAGTTTTCAATGCTTTGGAGGGTTTCCATGGGGAAATAGAGACCGATGAGAGCCAGGCGCTCTGTGCATGCTCAGAAGCCCTCTACTCCTTGAAATCACTGATGCAGACCCTGGCAAAAGTTTTGTGTTTGGAGAACTTCCCAAGCAGTGGCTTAATTTCACTCCTGGCAAGGGGACGAAATGCAGGAAGGCTTCACGTTGCAACCTTTCGTTTAGCGACTGAAGTTACAACGGCACCGGAAAAAGTGATATGTGATCATTTTTCCTGCTGACCAACCGACCATTGCAACATTTCTCCCAAGGGGTCACGTGATGAAAAATTCAGATCCTTTGCAATTGGCTCATGTTTATGACGGTTGCGGCGTCTCGGAGCCATGTGACCTTTTGCCACCTTCTGAGAAGCAAAGTCAACTGGGGAAGGCAGATTCACTTAACAACCATGTTACTAACTGAACGGCCGCAGCGAGTCGCTTAACAATTGTGGCAAGAGAGGCGATAAAGGTAAAGATTCCCTTCGCACATCCGTGCTAGTCATTACCGGCTCTAGCGGGCGGTGCTCATCTCCGTTACAAAGCTGAAGAGCCAGCGTTGTCTGAAGACGTCTCCGTGGTCATGTGGCCGGCATGGCTAAATGCCCGAAGGTGCACAGAAAGCTGTTCCCTTCCCACCAAAGATGGTTCCTATTTGTCTACTTGCATTTTTTACATGTTTTCAAACTGCTAGGTTGGCAGAAGCTGGGACAAGGAACGGGAGCTCACTCCATGACGCGGCGCTAGGGATTCGAACCGCTGAACTGCCGAACCTTTCTGATCGACAAGCTCAGCATCTTAGCCACTGAGCTACCACTGCATCCCGTTCTTCATTTTTAGGCACACGTTTGGCCTTGTAGCATCAAGCACAAGGCTACACAGGCAGTCCTGAACATCTTAGCCACTGAGCCACTGTGTCCCTTAGAGAGGTGATAAAATGGGACGAAACTCATTTAACAGCTATTTGTCTCACTTAGCAACTTAGAAATGGTGGGCTCCGTTGTGGCGGTAAGTCGAGGACTACCTGTATTTGCAAGAAACAGAGAGAAACATAACTTTGATTTGGGGATTAGAATATCATGGAATCATAGAAATAATATAGATCTTACAGGAAAGCCAGGCTTCCGATGTGTATTTATTTCATTTTTATTTTTGCCGATTTGAACTTTGAAGCTGACCGACGCTGGTGTTGTTTATTTCAAATTGATTTACTTCAAATAAATTTAATTCAGTTTATTTCATTTGGGAGGAATCAAATTGCTCTCTACAAGGGGCTTGTAACCCTCGGCTCAGTATCTTGAGTTTGGTGGCTAGCCAAGAAAAATAACAGCTGAGATCATAAAAATCACTCCTGGAATCCTGACCGGCAACGGAATCTGACCACTGGGGTTGTTTTATAGCCGTCATGGCTTTACAACCGTGATGGGCTAGCTCCATGACGGTCGGTCGTAATCTGAGGAGCACTAAGAAATCGAACCCAAGGTCCTAGAGAAAGGCAGTGGGAACAAATGCCTTTCTATCTGGTTGACAAGCGGGCGAAAATCGGCCAAGCACCGAGGTGAACGAAGACGAGGCGCCGCTTGGTTTCAAACGCAGAAAATTTTCGGTGTTTGCAAAGGCCGGGTTGTCAGTTCAACTGGGCTTGCGTGCTCCCTGCTGGATTTTCAGACAGCGGTATCGAATTTCGAGGGGAAAACCAAACAGCCGGTTGGCCACGTTAAAGATTAAAAGCAGAGAGGTGGAGGGTTTTTTTTGTGTGTGTGTGTTTTTCATGAAAAGCAGATAAGCGCTGGAATCGAAGGAGAAATTTCCTTGACAGAAAAAAAAATCAACCGATGGAACAGAAGTTGCCTTCGGAAATTGCGGGAGCTTCATCACTGGAGGCTTTTAGGAAGAGATTGGGCGGCCATCTGTCAGAAGTGGTGTGGGGCTGGGGTGTCAAACTTGATTTCATTGAGGGCCGGCCGCATCAGGGTTGTATTTGACCTGAGGGGGCAAGGTGGGCGTGGCCAACTTCTCGTCATTCATATTGGGGGGCGCCTGTGGTAGCCAATTGCTGAGGCAAGACTTCCATCAGACCCTCCCTCTCATTATAATCCTTCCTTCCTTCCCTCCTCTCCTTTTTCCTTCCGTCTTCCTTCTCCTTTCTTCTTCCTTCCCCTCTTTCCTTCTTTTTTTCTCCCTTGATCTCTTCCCTTCTTTTTCTTTTGTTTTTTCCGCTTTCCCTTTCTCCTTTCCTGTCCCTTCTTGCGTGCTCAAATGCAAAAGGGGGAAACGTTTATTTCCTTTTGTTTTTTAGTTTGTTTTGCTAGCCTTCTGTAAGCGAAAACGGAGCTTGGGGGACTGTTTAGGCTGGCAGAGGGCTGCGCACGGCCTACAAATCCCCTTCCTGTTCTGTTCTGTTCTGTTGCATATTGCATATTCCATTCCATTTTTTCTATTCTATTCCATTGCCATTTCTCTTCTGTTCTGTGGGAATTCAGGCGGATATACTGTAATGGCGTTTTCCTTTCCTCCTGCCCTTTCCCCCCTTGCAGACGGAGATCGCCAAGCGGCTGAATGTCATCTGTGCTCAGCTCATCCCCTTCCTGTCTCAGGAGGTGAGTGTCATTCCAGGGTCATTCCTTTCTCCCGTCCTACCTTCAGGGGCAGGGTGTAAGATTCTCAGCTTTAAAAAAAAACACGAAAACATGGAGAACCTGTTTGGTTCACTGACGGAAGGCACCAAAGCTAGAGACATGAAAGCCAGCTGGGTGACTTTGGACCCATCATGAGGAGACAACGAGTTCAAGTCCTGCCTTAGGCACAAAAGCCAGCTTGGGTGACTTTGGACTTATTTAATTTCAAGTTTATTGTGAAACACGTTCTTGAAACAATGAAATTACCCTTACTGCTGGGTTTTGTCCCAGATCCAACGTGATCTAATCTCAGCATGTAGGTTCATAGTTTGGTCCAGTGGTTAAAGCACCAGGTTACAAAGTGAGAGATCATGAGTTCAAATCCTGCATTAGACATGAAAGCTGGCTGAGGGACTTTGAGCCAATCACCAGGAGACTGGGGGTTCTAGTCCTGCCTTAAGGGATGAATGCCATTCAGGTGATTTTGAGCCAATCACCTGGAGACTGGGAGTCCTAGTCCTGCCTTAGCAATGAAAGCCACCTGGGTGACTTTGAGCCAATCACCAGGAGACTGGGAGTTCTAGTCCTGCCTTAGCAATGAAAGCCAGCTGGGTGACTTTGAGCCAATCACCAGGAGACTGGGAGTTCTAGTCCTGCCTTAGCAATGAAAGCCAACTGGGTGACTTTGAGCCAATCACCAGGAGACTGTGAGTTCTAGTCCTGCCTTAGCAATGAAAGCCAGCTGAGTAACTTTGAGCCAATCACCAGGAGACTGGGAATTCTAGTCCTGCCTTAAGTGATGAATGCCAGTCAGGTGATTTTGAGCCAATCACCAGGAGACTGGGAGTTCCAGTCCTGCCTTAAGGGATGAATGCCAGTCAGGTGATTTTGAGCCAATCACCAGGAGACTGGGAGTTCTAGTCCTGCCTTAAGGGATGAAAGCCAGCTGGGTGATTTTGAGCCAATCACCAGGAGACTGGGAGTTCTAGTCCTGCCTTAAGGGATGAATGCCAGTCAGGTGATTTTGAGCCAATCACCAGGAGACTGGGAGTTCTAGTCCTGCCTTAAGGGATGAATGCCAGTCGGGTGACTTTGAGCCAATCACCAGGAGACTGGGATTCCTAGTCCTGCCTTAAGGGATGAATGCCAGTCGGGTGACTTTGAGCCAATCACCAGGAGACTGGGAGTTCTAGTCCTGCCTTAAGGGATGAAAGCCAGCTGGGTGACTTTGAGCCAATCACCAGGAGACTGGGAGTTCTAGTCCTGCCTTAAGGGATGAATGCCAGTCAGGTGATTTTGAGCCAATCACCAGGAGACTGGGAGTCCTAGTCCTGCCTTAAGGGATGAATGCCAGTCGGGTGACTTTGAGCCAATCATCAGGAGACTGGGAGTTCTAGTCCTGCCTTAAGGGATGAATGCCAGTCGGGTGATTTTGAGCCAATCACCAGGAGACTGGGAGTTCTAGTCCTGCCTTAAGGGATGAAAGCCAGCTGGGTGATTTTGAGCCAATCACCAGGAGACTGTGAGTTCTAGTCCTGCCTTAAGGGATGAATGCCAGTCGGGTGACTTTGAGCCTATCACCAGGAGACTGTGAGTTCTAGTCCTGCCTTAAGGGATGAATGCCAGTCGGGTGATTTTGAGCCAATCACCAGGAGACTGGGAGTTCTAGTCCTGCCTTAAGGGATGAATGCCAGTCAGGTGATTTTGAGCCAATCACCAGGAGACTGGGAGTTCTAGTCCTGCCTTAAGTGATGAATGCCAGTCAGGTGATTTTGAGCCAATCACCAGGAGACTGGGAGTTCTAGCCCTGCCTTAGCAATGAAAGCCAGCTGGGTGACTTTGAGCCAATCACCAGGAGACTGGGAGTTCTAGTCCTGCCTTAAGGGATGAATGCCAGTCGGGCGATTTTGAGCCAATCACCAGGAGAGTGGGAGTTCTAGCCCTGCCTTAGCAATGAAAGCCAGCTGGGTGACTTTGAGCCAATCACCAGGAGACTGGGAGTTCTAGTCCTGCCTTAAGGGATGAATGCCAGTCGGGCGATTTTGAGCCAATCACCAGGAGACTGGGAGTTCTAGTCCTGCCTTAGACATGAAAACCAGCTGGGTGACTTTGAGCCAATCACCAGGAGACTGGGAGTTCTAGTCCTGCCTTAAGGGATGAATGCCAGTCGGGCGATTTTGAGCCAATCACCAGGAGACTGGGAGTTCTAGCCCTGCCTTAGCAATGAAAGCCAGCTGGGTGACTTTGAGCCAATCACCAGGAGACTGGGAGTTCTAGTCCTGCCTTAAGGGATGAATGCCAGTCGGGCGATTTTGAGCCAATCACCAGGAGACTGGGAGTTCTAGTCCTGCCTTAGACATGAAAACCAGCTGGGTGACTTTGAGCCAATCACCAGGAGACTGGGAGTTCTAGTCCTGCCTTAAGGGATGAATGCCAGTCGGGCGATTTTGAGCCAATCACCAGGAGACTGGGAGTTCTAGTCTATGAAGTGATTCTGGGCACCTTGGACGTAAAGGAGAAAGATCAACCCACCACTATGATGATTTAAAATAGACTCAGAGTATCCAAAGTTTTGTGAATGATAATCATGTTCCTCAACCCCTTTTGTTTTTCGGTAGCACCAACAACAAGTAGTCCAGGCGGTGGAGCGGGCCAAGCAGGTGACGGTGGCAGAACTGAATGTGGCAATCGGGGTATGTAGGATTCCCTTTTCTGTCTCCTGTTGAGGTTTTCAAAGAGACTAATTGTGGTTTTTGGCGAATCTGGATCATTTGACACTTCTCTGGCACACTTCTCTGTGTTTTAAGGAGAAACTTCTCATTGCTGGGAGTTGTACAAGATTAGACAAACTTTACTTCTAGGTGTTGAGAAACTCTGGTGCTTTTGAAGAGACCGACGGCCACTTCTGTGACTGAATTGGTTTTCTGGGAAGCACAAAGGTTGGACTATATGATCTTTAGGGAACCTTCCAACTCCACGACTTTAGAATGCTTTTTTTTCCCTGCAGAGTGCAAAAGTTTGGACTAGATGATCTTTAGGATGCCTTTCGGCTCCACTATTTTAGAATTCTGTATTTTTTTTTCTGCACACTCCCCTCAAGGGCTGGACTAGATGACCTGTAGGGAACCTTCCAACTCCATGCCTTTAGAATACCTTTTTTTTTTTCCTGCATAGTGCAGAAGGTTGTGTGTGATCATGAATTACAACCTTTTTCACCAGTAGGGAGTCCTCGACTTAGGACCACCGTTGAGCCCAAAACATACATCGCTAAGTGAGAAATTGGTTAAGTGAGTTTTGCTCCACTTTACGAACTTTCTTGTCACCGTTGTTAAGCGAACCCCCCTAGCTGTTAAGTTAGTAACATGGTTAAGTGAATCTGGTTTTCCCCGTGGACTTTTGCCTGTCAGAAGGGAGTCACGTAACGTCCGGACACTGCATCTGTCATAAGCCACAGCGGTCAGACTAATATGAACCGGTTGCCAAGCATCCGGATTTAATCATGGGGATCCTGCAAAGGTCATAACTGTGGGAAATGGCCGTAAGTCCCTTTTTTTTCAGTGCTGTTGTAACTTCGAACAGTCACTAAATGAACTGTTGTAAGTGGGGGACCCCCTATAAGGAATCCTTGTATTTATGACCTTTGCAGGTCGATAAACGGGAAAAAAATCCCGAGGAACGTAAGATCCGCTTTCTCATACTAACTGCTTCACTTAATAACTGAATCGCCGAGTCCCAATTCTGGTTTCTAAACAAGGACTGTAACGAACTGAATATATATATACACACTAACTCGATACCCGTGCTTCGCTACGAAACTATGGGGTCGGGCTTAGTTTTTGGGGAGGAAAATAAGGGGGGGGGGGGAATTCTGCCTCTGCCTACCAGCATCCATTGGTATTCATCTGGCTAGCATCCTGTCAGTGTGTGAGAAAGTGGAGGGCTGTTTGGAAAGTGAAATAGTATTAGCTGTGTGAGCAAGGAGGAGACAGCAAGGAGCCTGGGCGTGGCTTAGCTCAACTGTTCTGACCTAAAGCTGCTTGCTGGTCTGAAACTGAAACTAAAACTCCTCCTCTGCTTGTGTTTTGCATTTGGGACAGATATCCTTCCAGGTGGGGAGGGGGAATAGAACTTCTTAGCATCAGAGCATGTTAATAATATAGGAAATACTCTCTGGTGGTCATTTCGAAAAATCCTTTCTTAGTGAGCACCTAGAAGCCAAGAGGAAGATACGTGCCAAATTTCAAGTCTGTAGGCTTTACGGTTCTGGAGATTTTGTGATGATGTGTGAGTGGTATTTCGCTTTTATATACATAGATTAATTCCACGACACTCTGAAGAAAAGAATAGAATACAATACAATATAGAGAACAGAATAGGATTACAGAATAGAATAGAATATAGGATAGGATAGAATTAGAATGGAATGGAATAGAATAACAGAGTTGGAAGGGACCTTGGAGGTCTTCTAGTCCAACCCCCTGCTTAGGCAGGATTAGAATAGAGAAGAGAAAAGAATGCAGAATAGAATAGAGTATAGAATAAAATATAGAATAGAATAATAACTTTATTGTCCCTTCGAACATACACTAATCGGCATACATTAAAATCAAATTTTGTTGCCTCCAGCCCTCAGAAGGGTCACCCCCCCTCCAATATATACTACCTAGTAAACTCCGACCCCAATTGCAGTCGTAAGCCGAGGACCTTCCGTATTTCTTTGCCTCATTTGCTCTTTCAAAATGCTGGCGGTCTCCAAAGGAACGTCACTCGGATCGGTCGCGTTGACGATTTCCGGCGGTTTAAAAATCCCCCCCCCCTTTTTTTTTTTTTTTAAAAAAAATCTAAGGATGCCTCGTATTTTTGAATGCTCTGCTTTGCGCATCGTATACGTGGTGGTGGTGGGAAACAAGAGAGGTTTTTTTTTTATGCCCTCGGAAATTGCCAACGATGATGCTGGCTCCAGTGCAATTGCCCCGAGGCCTTTGTGGCGACTCAGTGGTTGCTTTTTCCTTAATATTTGATTTGAGGGCCGTAATCGAGGGTGGGAGAGAAGGCCCTGCTGTCTAAATCGGATCCTAATGGATGCCTTGCTTCTTCCTGGTTCTACACACACACACACACGCACACACACACACCCCTCCTCGCCCGGTTTGCTGCAAATCTGTCTGAATCCTTTTTGTACCCCGCTTCCTTTTTTTTTTTTTTGCAAGATTCTTCTTGAGATCATTCATTATTTACCGAGCTGAGCCTCGACTCCTGCAAACTTTGATGGATTTTGCTGCGTCCTGGGAAATTGTATTTTTTTTTTGTTGTTGTTCAAATTGTCTTGGTTTTCCTTCGTGTCTTTGCATCTCTTATGGGGAGGAGGGGTACACGGGCTGGGTTTGTTGGGCAGGGGGGTGGGTGGGCTTTTCCTTTGCAGGAAGGCCGTTGCAAAATTTAGGGCAAACAAATGTGACCCCTAAGTCCCAGCTGGTGGTTTGGGGGGTACATAAAGGGAGAAAGAGACGTAGCCGTCTTACACCGCTGGGTATTAAATTCAATGGAGGATATTCTGATTTGTGGCGTCCTTGGTGGTCTCTTGAGTTGGGCTGTTTTCTTGCAGGCGTTTCATGACCCAACTAGGTAACATCATCAGGGCTAGAAATGGGCGGGGTTTGTGGAGAAGGACCGTGGGGTCCTTGGTGCTCTCTGAGTTTGGTGGTTATCTTGCTGACATTTCATGACCCAACTAGGTAACATCATCAGGGCTAGAAATGGGTGGGGTTTGTGGAGAAGGACCGTGGGGTCCTTGGTGCTCTCTGAGTTGGGCTGTTTTCTTGCAGACGTTTCATGACCCAACTAGGTAACATCATCAGGGCTAGAAATGAGCGGGGTTTGTGGAGAGGAGGAGGAGGAGGAGGAGGGTTGCATGACCCAACTAGATAAACTGTAAATGCGGATTGATTGCCCAGGGTTCAAAATGTGATCACATGACCACGGAAGGCAGGGGGAAGCCAATGAAGCTTTGGAACGTGGTCGTAAGTACAGCTAGTCCTCGGCTTAACAACAGTTCATTTAGTCACCATTCCAAGTTGCAACGGCACTGAAAAAAAACGAGTCGTGGGCATGTTTCACACTTAGGACCATTTTTCATGCTTTATGACCGTCACAGCATCTCTATGCTCGTGTGATTTACATAGAATAGAATAGAATAGAGGAATAACTTTATTGTCACTTTGCCTTGGTGGCGCAGTGGTTAGAGGGCAGTTCTGCAGGACTACTTCTGCTGACTGCCGGCTGCCTGCAATTCGGCAGTTCAAATCCCACCAGGCTCCAGGTTGCCTCGGCCTTCCGTCCTTCTGAGGTGGGTAAAACAAGGACTCAGATTTTGGGGGGCCATAGGCTGCCTCTGCAAAGCACTTAGAGAGGGCTGTAAAGCACTGTGAAGCGGTATAAAATTTTAAGTGCTATTGCTGTTGAATGTACACTAATCGGCATGCATAAAAATGAAATTTCGTTCCCTACAGCTCCCAAAGGGTCACCACCTCCAATATACATGACATTAACACAACTAAAACAAACAAACAAACAAATAAACAAATGCAAAATTATGCATATACATTATATTAGGGGCCTCCAACTGTGGCAACTTTAAGATTTGTGGACTTCAACTCCCAGAAGGCTGAGGAATTCTGGGAGTTGAAGTCCACAAGTTTCTCCGCGTCGTATAATGCCGGGGTCTTTGCCTGCTGAGGAATTTTGGGAGTTGAAGTCCACAGGTCTGACAGTTGCCAAGGTTGGAGACCCCTGCATTATATAATAACAGAGAAACAACACCGTTTAGTTCACTTGACATACTGACTCACATTTATGGCGGCTCGCAACATCCCGGAGTCATATGACCTTTTCAAAAGGAAAAGTCAAGGGGGAGGAGGGAGAAGCCAGATTCACTTAACGACTGTGTTACTAATTGAAGCACTGCGGCGATTCACTTAACGAAGGTGGCGCGGACAGTCGTTGAAACGGAGCAAACTCTCTTAACAAATGTCTCACTTAACAGACATACATTTTGGGCTCTACTGCGGTCGTAAGTGGAGGACAGCCTGTACCTTTTGGGAGGGATCTATTGTAAGGTTGAAGGGTCGGTTGCATTTTATCTTTTATCTTTTTAACCACCCACCCTGCAGAAATCTCTGGGGATGCTGCCTTGCTCAGATAATCAGGGTTGTGCTGACAGTCTGTCCCTTTATCTTTCTACCAGCTCAACTCTGCTTTCCATTCAGCTGCCAAGCCTCCTAGCAGCTAATATCTAATTAATAAAAATTAATGTAGCAATAACCATATAAACCATAAAAGGGGAGGCATTAAAACCAAGCTGTGGCTCCATGCAAACAGGGCTGCGTTTTTCAACCGGCGTGATGCACATGCAGTTGTGCCAGGGGGGGTTATTTGTAATGCGCCACGATATTTCTTTCCCCCTTTTTTGTATTGTGTATATTCTTCACAATCTTCTTCTTTTATATATATATAAAAGCGAAAAAGCACCTGCGCATCATCACAAAATCTCCAGAACCGTAAAGCCTACAGACTTGAAATTTGGCATGTATGTTCCTCTTGGCTTCTAGGTGCTCACTAAGAAAGGATTTTTCACAATGACCATCAGAGAGTATTTCCCATATTATTAACATGCTCTGATGCTAAGAAGTTCTATTCCCTCTCCCCTCCCCAAAAACTAAGCCTGACCACATAGTTTCGTAGCGAAGCACGGGTATCAAGTTAGTGTGCATATATATATTCAGTTCGTTACAGTCCTTGTTTAGCAACCAGAATTGGGACTCGGCGATTCAGTTATTAAGTGAATCAGTATGAGAAACTGGATCTTACGGTCCTCAGGATTTTTTTTCCGTTTATCGACCTGCAAAGGTCATAAATACCAGGATTCGTTATAGGGAGTCCCCCACTTACAACAGTTCATTTAGTGACTGTTCAAAGTTACAACAGCACTAAAAAAAAGGGGCTTACGGCCATTTCCCACAGTTATGACCTTTGCAGCATTCCCCATGATCAAAATCCGGATGCTTGGCAACCGGTTCACATTTCTGACCATTGCTGTGTCCTGAGGTGCGTGATCCCCTTTTGCAACATTCTGACAAGCGAAGTAAACGGGGGAGCCAGATTCACTTAGCGACCATGTCACTAACCGAACGACTGCAGGAATGCACTGAGCGATGAAAAAAGTCATAAAGTCAGGTTGGACTCACTTAACAACTGTCTTGCTTAATAAATGGAGGTTCCGATCCCAATTGGCATCATTAGTCAAGGAATGGCTTACCAAAATGGCCAATGGTGAAGACATCATTGAAAAGAAAAAGGATTAAAAGCCAGTGCTAAAGTCCCAAATATTAGATAAGAGAGCCAGTTTGGTACAATGGTTCAGGTGCTGGCTTAGAAACCAGGAGACAGTGAGTTCTAGTCCTGCCTTGGGCACAAAAGCCAGTTGGGTGACTGGGCCACAATCACCGGGAGACAGTGAATTCTAGTCCTACCTTAAGAACAAAAACCAGTTGGGTGACTCTGGGCCAGTCACCGGGAGACGGCGAATTCTAGTCCTACCTTAAGCACAAAAGCCAGTTGGGTGACTGGGCCAGTCACTGGGAGACGGCGAATTCTAGTCCTACATTAAGCACAAAAGCCAGTTGGGTGACTCTGGGCCAATCACTGGGAGACAGTGAGTTCTAGTCCTACCTTAAGCACAAAAGCCAGTTGGGTGACTCTGGGCCAGTCACTGGGAGACCGTGAATTCTAGTCCTACCTTAAGCACAAAAGCCAGTTGGGTGACTCTGGGCCAGTCACTGGGAGACCGTGAATTCTAGTCCTGCCTTAAGCACAAAAACCAGTTGGGTGACTCTGGGCCAGTCATTGGGAGACAGCAAATTCTAGTCCTACCTTAAGCACAAAAACCAGTTGGGTGACTCTGAGCCAGTCACTGGGAGACGGCGAATTCTAGTCCTACCTTAAGCACAAAAGCCAGTTGGGTGACACTGGGCCAGTCACTGGGAGACAGCAAATTCTAGTCCTACCTTAAGCACAAAAGCCAGTTGGGTGACTCTGGGCCAGTCACTGGGAGACAATGAATTCTAGCCCTACCTTAAGCACAAAAACCAGTTGGGTGACTCTGGGCCAATCACTGGGAGACAGTGAGTTCTAGTCCCTCACTCTCAGCCAAACAGGATGATTGTTGTTGGGAAATTGTTGGGAAGAAGGATTACTCGATACGTTAGCTGCCTTGAGTTACTTACAAAGTATTAAAGGCAGGATTTAAGAAATCAAATAAATACTAAAGGGAAACTTCAAAACCTTAAAATGCAAACATAGAACCAAAACAGCGCTTCTCTAAACAATACAAAAAAAAACACGGTTGGTCGACCTCTAAGGCTCTTTAATTCCTTTCTGTCTCCCCAGCACCAGCTCCAAGCTCAGCACCTCTCCCATCACGCGCCCCCCATCCCGCTGACCCCTCACCCTTCTGGCGTCCAGTCGGCCAGCCTCTCCGGCCTCGGAAGCGCTTCTGGGCTGCTGGCTCTGTCAGGAGCATTGGGGACGCAAGCTCACCTGGTTGCCAAGGATGACCGAGGGCTTCTCGATGCCGACCGAGGTAGGTTCCTCCAGATAACCTTGGTTCTTCATTCTTTGAGAGTGAGCTATAAAAGATTTTTCCTGATCGATCAAATTAGCTTAAATGGGGGAGGGTGGGAAGGCTGGGTCTAGCAGGACAACCCTGGCAAATTTAAGGTGCGCAGACTTCAGTTCCCAGAATTGTCCAGTGAGCATTTGTGGACTTCAACTCCCAGAATTCCCTAGCTACCATTTGTAGACACAACTCCCAGGATTCTCTAGCCACAGTTTGTGGACTTCAAGTCCCACAATTCCCTCACCAGCATTTGTGGACTTCAAGTCCCAGAATTCCCCAGCTACTGTTTATGGTCTTCAACCCCCCCCCACCCCCCAAAAATTCGCTAGCTAGCATTTGTAGACAAAACTCCCAGAATTCCCTCACAAGCATTTATGGACTTCAATTCCCAGAATGCTCTAGGCAGTGTTTGTGGACTTCAATTCCCAGAATGCTCTAGTCACTGTGGACTTCAATTCCCAGAATTCTCTCGCCAGCATTTGTGGACTTCAACTCCCAGAATTCCCTCACCAGCATTTGTGGACTTCAACTCTCAGAATGTTCTAGCCACTATTTGTGGACTTCAACTCCCAGAATTCTCTAGCCACTGTTTGTGGACTTCAACTCCCAGAATCCCCTCAACAGCATTTGTGGACTTCAACTCCCAGAATCCCCCAGCCAACATTCATAAATTTCAGGTCCCCGAATTCTTAAATTCTTTAAAATGTCTTTAAAAGCCGCCCTAATCGAGAAAGATTGCTGCAACTTGTGGGCTTTCATTGTGGTTCCCCTAATTATGCAGAAACGTTAAATGTCTAGTTTAAAATGATTCTGCCGAGAAGGTGACTAGCTCACATTGTCTGATATTGGGAGGAATAATCATGGTGGTTTGGGAATTCTGGACGTTGAAGTCTGCATACCAGGTTTGAGGAATACAGCACTGGTGTTTTGAGTCGGTTTGAAAGAATGCACCGATCTTAAAAAGTCTGTTTTGCTTGTGTGTGTTCCCTGTGAAATGTGCTTTATAAGGTGGGAATTTAGGGGCTCCCAATCAAAATTTAGAAATGGGGTAACGGGGGAAAAAAATGTCAACGGCTCCTAAAAGTAAAAGAGGTATAAATGTGGAGCGGCTGGCTAGATAGCTGTTGGAGTTTGCTGTTACTTGCTCATTTATTTATTTCATTCAGTGTATTTAACTCAAAGGGTGCCCAACTTTTAAGACTTCGGGACTTCAACTCCCAGAATTCCAGGACTTGGGGAATTCTGGGAATTGAAGTCTCCCAAGTCTTCGTTGCCAAGGCTAGACACCTCTGATTTAGCTCACGTTAGGTAATTTACTAATGGACAATTTGCATCGTAGCTACAAGTGTTCCTCGACTTACGACCAGTTAGAGACCATTTGAAGTTCAAATGGCGCCAACAAAATTAACATATGACCAGTCTTTGGCACACATGTTGGTTGCAGCGTCCTGCGGTCACGTGATCACCCCTCGTGACCTCCCCAGCTTATTTCTGGCAAGCAAAGCCAATGGGAAAAGCTGACAGGGAAGGTTGCAAATCATTACAGTGTGATGTCTCACTTAACGACCGCAGCGATTCCCGTAATCAGACTTAACAGCAAAGAAAAAGAGATCATAACTTCGCTGAACACCAGAAAAAAGCCTGTAAAATCACGATGCTTCGCTTTGCGGCTGCCCCCGTATAGCGACAAATTTTCCCAGTCGTAAGTCGAGGACTGCCTGTATTTCTAAGATTATGGGCTGCAAAAGTTTACCTGTGCCAGGAGTCGGGGAGAAGAGAATTCAGAGTGCTTTTCCACACTAATCACCCGGTCTCACTTATTGCTGGCCCCCGAGACGAATGCCAGCCTTCCAATATGAATAATTTTAGGGGTGCAATTTTGACAAGGAATAAGGGGGGGGGGAATGCATCCATTTGGGGGGAGCTCCTCCTCCCCAAATTCCCTTGAACCACCCACCCAACCTCCTCCAAATTAAAGAGGCGGAGAAGCGCAACCCCGCGATAATTTAATTTTTACATTTTTGTGCCGTTGCGGGAAGGTGTTTTTATGTACAGTTGCAGGCCGGGATGAGTGACATTTTTGGTGTTTTGACACTAAAATCCCTTCTCTTCTTGCCTTGTTGCCATTCCATGTTGCCATGGTGACAGAGAGAGACCCTGGGCCGGTAAGTATCTTTGCTTCCCCCTCCCTCCTTTCTTTCTCTGCACCCTGTCCCTCCCAATTGCTTCTCCTTCCGCCTAACCCCCAGCAGGGAAGAGAAGCTGTGAACCAAAGAGACTAGGAAAAAAGGCGGTTTATCTCCAACGGAGTTTTATTTATTTATATTATATATATATATAAAATTCCTGGATTGCCTCGTGCAAGCATCACCCTACTTACATCTTCATCTGAGCCTCTGTAATATATATATATATACACACATACACATACACATACACATATACATATACATACATACATACATACATACATACATACATACATACATATTACAAAGGCTCAGATGAAGATGTAAGTAGGGTGATGCTTGCACGAGGCAATCCAGGAATAAGGACCAAGCAGCTTGCAGAAAAATCTGACAATTTGAAATTTGCTGGGGGTTTTTTTTGCATCTTAATGCAAATAATTGGAGACAATTGAGGAATAAGGACCAAGCAGCTTGCAGAAAAATCTGACAATTTGAAATTTGCTGGGTTTTGGTTTTTTTGCATCTTAATGCAAATAATTAGAGACAATCGAGGACTAAAGACCAAGCAGCTTGCAGAAAAATCTGACAATTTGAAATTTGCTGGTTTTTTTTTTTTTGCATCTTAATGCAAATAATTAAGAGACAATTGAGGAATAAGGACCAAGCAGCTTGCAGAAAAATCTGACAATTTGAAATTTGCTGAGATTTTTTTTTTGCATCTTTAATGCAAATAATTAGGGACAATCAAGCAATAAGGACCAAGCAGTTTGCAGAAAAATCTGGAATTGCTGGGGTTTTGGTTTTTTTTTTTTTTTTTTGCATCTTAATGCAAATAATTTGGGACAATCAAGGAATAAGAACCAAGATGCTTGCACAAAAATCTGAACAATTTGAGAGTTGCCGTTTTTTTTGGCATCTTAATGCAAATAATTGGGAGACAATCAAAGAATAAGGACCAAGCAGCCTGCCTAAAAATCTGACAAAATTGAAATTTCCTTGGGGTTTTTTGGTCCTGAATGCAGGTAACTGGGGCTTTTTCTGGACCAGATTCTGCAGGCTGAGCCCCCCCCCGCCCCCGGGTTTCTCGACTCGGAAGCTCTGTCCGAAAACGTGTACACTCGGGGGTGACGAATTCATCAATCCAGCGCAGAATTTTTCCTTTGCCAAGCAAAGCGAGAAGGCAAAAACCCCAAAAAGGAGAAATAACTATCAACGCTTTCCTTGGAGGGGGAGGAATTTCCTTTCTGTCTTGGAAATAAGCAGGAAGGAGGTTGGCAGGAGGGGCGGGGGGGGGAAATGCCCCTTTGACTTACCCCCGGTCCTCGCGCTTACAACCCAAGCGGCATCCCCACAGTCACAGGATCAAAATTTGGGATGCTTTCCTGGCTACGGGCAGCTCGTCCTCGACTTACGACCCCCGTGGAGCCCAAAGTTTCTGTCGTTTAAGTGAGGCATTTGTTAAGTGAGGTTTGCCCTGTTTTACGACCTTGGTTGTTAAGTGGATCCCTGCAGTGGATAAGTTAGTAAGCCGGTTGTTAAGCGAATCTGGCTTCCCCCGTTGTCTTTGTTTGTCAGGTGGTTGCAAAAGGGAATCACATGACCTTGGGACACAGCAACAGTCATAAGTATGAATCCGTTACCAAGCATCTTTCCCTTCCCCTCTTCCCTCCCCTTCCCTTCCCTCTTCCCTTCCTCTTCCCTTTCTCATCCTTTCTCTTTCCTTCCCTTCCCTTCCCCATCCATTCCCCTCCCCTTCCCTCTTTCTCCCCCTTTCCTTCTTCATCAGTTCCTTTCCTTTCTCCTCCACTTTTTCATTCTTTTGTTTGCTTCCTGATCTATCATGTATGACCCCCTTCCTTTCTCCTTCCATCCGTTCCATCCTCCCTCCCTCTCCCTCTTTCTCTTCCTTCCCCTTTCCTTCACTCTTTTGCTTTCTCCGCTTTGTTACAGCTACAACACCCAAGTTGTGCAGCGATGTGACGTGCTAGGGTGTGCATTTCCTGCTAGTCGTCCGCTTGATCCCCCAGAGGCTACCCTTAAATCAAAAGTGACTTGTGTGGAAGAAGCTTTAAACTTTAAACAGACCTTTCAAAGGTTTACAGATTCTATCCAAACACACACAAACACACACAAACACTGATCCACACTCCAGCCTTTTGCACTCCTAAATCCACATGTTCTCAAGCGTGTAAATCTAGAATTGTACCTTTACCCTGGTTGCTCAGTGGAGCAATTCACCCCGCACAGTAAGTGTAGATTAACAAAACACCACTGTTAAAATAAGGGACGAGCTCGTTGATCCGCAATTAGCTTTAATAGAGAATGTCCTGGGAACTCACCCATAATGAAATTATTCTTCTTCCCGTTCCGGTTCAGAAGTGTCTAAATTTTTCACACTTACAGTGTTTGCAGCCTCCCCGTGATCATGTAATCAAAATGGCAGCTGATTCACACTTACGACCGTTGCTGTGTTCTAAGGTCACGGGATCCCCTTTTGCGACTTCTGACAAGACAAGGCAACACTTGGAAGGCAGATTCACTTAACAACTATGTTACTATTAGTGTCGTGCCCCTGTCAGAATCTTGACTTGGAAGAGGAAGCCGAACAGCTGACAGGGAGTGGGAGTGCAGCTCCGTTGGCTGTGGAAGAAACCGGAGAAGGGCAAAGTCCGGCTGGGCAGAGCAGGGGAGAGGTAGAACAAGGGAGAGGGAATCCGGAGGAAGACCCAGGCTCACCCCCTCTTCGCCCTAGGGCACGCAAGGGAGGAATGGAGAAGAAAGCAACGTGGGTTGCTTGGCTTACGGGGGAGGAAAGGGCCCTGATTCCCTTCATTAGCTGCAGCTGGGAACACAGTGTATAAAAAAGGCAAGCTGTGTGCAGCAAACTGTTGGGAGCAAACCTGAATTTATCGGGTATCGTGTGGCTTATCTTTGTTCCATGCACCTTCCCAACTGTATGAGTTTTGCCATGCTTTCAAGTCTGAAATTCCTGCTCCTGCCCTGTCAAGCTAATTACTTCCGTTTGGCTTGTTTGGACTTTAAGTTACAGTTTGTGTGTACCTTGTTTTGGACTAAATTTTCTACAGCTAAAGGCTGTTCCTGGGAGAGTTCTTCTCTAGCACCTGGACATTGGGGGCAAAGTTGGAGATAATAAAAAAGACTCTTATTGCTTATTTGACTGTATTGCCTCTGTGCCAAGCCCCGGGTTATCACAATTAGTTATCCACTGCAGTGATTTACTAAAAAGCTGTGGCAAGAAAGGTAGTAAAACAGAACAAAATTCACTTAACAAATACCTCCCTCAACAACAGAAATGTTGGTCTCGGTTGTGATCGTAAGTCGAGGACTAACCTGTATAGACTTATTCTTTTTTTTTTCTCTGCTAAATAACCCACAGATTTTTTTCACATCAGGTTAGGCTAGAATTAAAACAGGGCAATAGATACTTGAGGATCCTCAACCGTGGTTTGTAAGTTGAGGTTTAGTGGTTTGTTAACCCGCTGAAAAAAGTGACTTAACGGCTGCTCCTCACACTTATGACCATTGCAGCATCCCCAGAATTTTTGACGTGATCAACATTCAAGTCCCTTGGCAAATCAGCATGTATATTTGGCATTTATGTCCTGGGGGGCGTCCTGTGATCAACATTTGTGAGATCCCCAGCTAGATTCGAACATGCCAAGTCAATGGGGCAAGCCAGTTCCCTTTACAAGCACGTGGTTCGCTTAACAGCTAAAGTGATTCACTTAACAACCGTGGGGCAAAAAGATTGTAAAACCGGGTATGGCTTACTTAACCGCCACCTTGCTTAGCCATCCTGGAGCCAATTGTGGTCGTAAGTCAGACACTGCCTGTATTTTTGAGGGCGGGGGGTGGGGAACACTCGCTGGCTTAGTGTGTTATCTGAACCCTGCTGAAAGTTTATGTCCCTTCGGCTGTCAGGGCTCCGCCGGTTACCCCCCATTTAAACCATGAGTCTCGAGCCAAACTTCCAAAACTTCAAAAGGATTTATTAACATGTCAGGCACTGCCTGGATGTAGCTGACTCTGAGACACATCATTCATTGTCACCCTTGACCCTGGTTTTCCCCCATCCCCAGGGTGTATATTCTCCAATGGGATACATCCATAGCCCGGAGTCATCAATCATGTTCTCCAGTTAGAATTTTGTGTGGCAGAAACTTCAATCGCCTAGTTCCTAACTTTGAAAACTATTTATGGAATGCACTTTTGGTTTGCAAGCTGCCGCACTGCTCCCCCGTCCCTTTCTGCTGGCAATTCTGAAAAGACCAGGGAAATATTTTAGGAGTTGACCTTGGCTTTCCCTCCTGCAGAGCTCTTTAATGCTGTCCAACGGAGAAAGGATGCGAGCCATTTCAGATTACTTGAACAGTAGCAAAAAAAGGAAGACGGACAAAGAATACGGCACGGATTACGTGAGTGGCTTCCCTTCTTGGAGCCAGCAGTCTTTGGGAAGGAGGGTTGGGTGGAACTGAGTCAGCGGTGCTATGCTGCCAGTTCGCACCGGTTCTAGCGATCCGGTTCCGCTGGTCAGCGGTTGGCCCCGCCCACCTGGCCCCACCCTTTCCTGTCCTATATTCCCTTTGTTTGTAGCTCAGCTGATAGGCGCGGCAGAGTGGATTGCCGCGCTTCAGCTGTTTTACTCACCAGCGCCGACGGTAAGTTTTCATGCTTAAAAATTGCTCTTCCCGCCCGCCCACAGAATCAGTAGTAAAATATTTTGAATTCCACCACTGAACTGAGATTTTGTGCAAGTGGGTGACGGAGTCGGATTGTGTCATCGGTTGGCCTAACGTTGCTTCGAAAACTTGGCTAATCTTTCCTCCCTTCTAAAACTTGCAGCCCAGATGGGGATACAGGTAGTCCTCGACTTATGACCCCAGTTGAGCCCAAGATGTCTGCCGCTAAGCGAGACGGTTGTTCCCTGGGTTTTGCCCCATCTTACGACCTTTCTTTGCCACAGTTGCTAAGTGAATCGCCACGGTTGTTTGTTAGGAACACGGTTATTAAGTGAATCTGGGTTCTTGTTTGTCCAGGAGGTCACCCAAAGGGATCATGTGATCCTGGGACACTGCACCCGTTGTAAGTATGGGTCAGTTGCTAAGCGTCTGAATTTTGATCACATGACCTGACCGTGGAGATGCTGCAACGGTCGTAAGTGTGAAAAACAATTGTAAGTCAGCGGCTTCAGTGCCATTGTAACTTTGAATCACCATTAAATGAACCGTTGTCAGTTATTAAACAAGTAGTCCTCGAATTACATTACAACGGTACTGGAAAAAAAAGTGACTTTTCTCTTACTTACGACTGTCGCAAGATGCCCATAGTCGATTGGTCGCCAACTGGTGGGCTGTAGCTCACTGGTGGGCTGTGAGAAAATTTGGGGGTCAACAGAGAAATGTCACCCCCCCAGAGCACCCCTGAAGCAATTAATCCAGGCAGCATGGGAACACAAGGCTGTCCCACATGGCCTGCGGGAACACAAGGCTTGTGTCTCTTGCGTTGCAAACAACACGAGGTAGTGAGGGGAGGGGGGAAAGGGTGAACGGGGGGCGGGGGGGACGACTTTCCGCTTCTTTCTTTTGCTTTTGGCTCCATGCAAGGAAAGCAGCAAAAGTCTTTCTTCCTCTCCCCCAAACTGTGCCAGGAGAGAAAGAAAGACAGTTCTGCTGCTTCTGCTGCTTTCCTTGCATGAAGCCAAAAGTCTCTCTCTCTCCCCCTGAAAACGGAGCTGGGAAGAAGGTTAGGAATGTGGCTGCCTTGGAGTATGTGTGTGAGAGAGAGAGAGAGAGAGAGAGAGAGAGAGAGAGAGGAGAGAGGATATTCTGTGATCAGTAGGAAAATGGGGTGGGGAATTTTCCTGCAGACTTTTTTGGGATTTTCCCAGGGATTCTGCAGACACAGTCCTAGGAAAATCCCCCCAAGAGTCTGCAGGAAAATCCCTCTCCCCGTTTTCATACCGATTGCAGAATTCTTTCTCTCTCTCTCTCTCTTTCTCCCCCTCTCTCTCGTGGTCTCTTGCGCTCCCTCCCTCCCTCTCCCTCCCTCTCTGTCTCTCTCTCTCCCTCCCTCCCGAGAACTAGTAGTCTGCAGGTATTAAAATTATGAGTTTGGTGGTCCTTGAGGTCACGAAGGTTGGCGACCCCTGCCAGAGTCACACAATCAAACTTTTGGCAGTCGGCAACTAATATAAATTTAACATTATATATATTTACAAAATGCTTTTGATACGGTTGCAGTGTCCCTGGTTCGTATGATTGCTATTTGCAACTTTCCCAGACATCTTCCAACAAGCAGAGATGGGGGGAGAGAGCCACTTTCGCTTAATGACCATATCATTCACTTAACAACTGCGGTGATTCGCTCAATGACCATGTGATTTCCTTAACACGCACAGAGGTTCGCTCAGCAACCGTGTGATTCATTTCACAACGGATGTGTTTCAAAAAAAAAAACACCTGTGGCAAAAAAGGATCATAAAATCATGTGTGACTCACTTAGTGGCCGCATTGCTTGGGGAGGAGGATGTTCCGGTCCCAATTGTGGTTATAAGTCGAGGACAAAACCTTTGCTGTTCTTCTGCAGGTTGCTCCTTTGAACTGGAGCTCCTGCTCCAATGAGCCAAATGTCCCCTCCTCAGTTTGCGTTTCCCGCGCCCGCCCACCCACCCACCCTGAAATAAATTTCTTTTTCTGCCCTTCCTTTTCATTTTTTTCAGGGCAGCGATGGGGAGAAAAGTGAAGACAACTTGGTGGTGGATGAGGTTTGTGTTACGTATTGTTCTGACCGAGGCTTCCTCAAACGTACTTAAATGCAAACTTATTTTAAAAGCAAAACCTATTTTATTGCAACACTGGGAATTACTTGTATTCTCAGCCAAAACTAATGATAAACAGTTCCCCAAGATAAGCACACGCCTGTCAGTGCTGTGGAATGCTGCCAAAAAAAACCGAAATTCATTATAACAGAAAACACCCAAAGTACCAGAGAAAAAACGACCAGAATACACAGAGCTTCAAGGAGGACTCGGAATCTAATTGAACGGCTTTGCTTCCTGCAAAGGGTTCGTCACTGAGGTCTGACTTTTATCCCTTATGGGAGGGGCAATCACCTCCCAGCCTTACTCCCGAGTCGCCCCTTCTGTTTCAGCTGCTCTCGCCTTCTAGCAGCTCTGCGCACGCACACTGGGAACAGGCTCCCCTGGGTCCTCTGCCTCACTGCTGCCAGACTCCGGAGGCAGCAACCCATTCCCAGATGGTCCTGGCCCCATCTCTGCCTCGGATGCAGGTCCAAATTCTCTCCAGGTTCCCTGCCTGGTCCCCTTTCTTCCTCACTGTCCAACTCAGCTGCTCTCTGCACCGGCTGCCGGTGAACCATAACACACACACACAGAGGGATGGCCAGAGGAGTTCTAAATATGCTTTGAAGAGCAATAAAGCCGGGGGTTGGGTGGTCTTTTAGCACACGGAGGTGAATTTAGGGGGGAGCTGGAAGGATGGGTTATATAATTGAAGCGAGATTGAATGGCTTAAAAGCAGCACTTCTCCAAAATGGGCTTTTTTTAAGGTATTGTGGACTTCCAACTTCCAGGATTCCCCAGCCAGGCGTGGACGAGAACTTAAATGATCCTTACTATCTCCTTCAACAGGGGTCTCCAACCTTGACGGCTTTTAGAATTGTGGACTTCCGACTCCCAGAATTCCTGGGAAAAAAATGGCTGCCTGAGGAATTCTGGGAGTTTGAAGCCCACAAGTCGCCAACGTTTGGAGACCCCTGTCCTTCAGTAGGAAGTGGGATGGACTTGATGATCTTTTATTGTTTGGTTGGGTTAGGCCGGAAAGAAATCCAGAAACCTGGGAGGGTTCAGTGGGTGACATTGGGGCCCTCCACTCGGACTCAGCCTAACCTACCTCGCAGGGTGGTTGTTGCAGGCACCCGGCAAGATACCTGTGTCTGCCGTCGTCTGCTTTCAGAGAAAAGGAAGAATTCAAATACAATACAATGAATCGGGATAAATCGGGGTTTCTCTCCAACTAGGCCTCTTGGAAGTCCTGAGGCCTTCAACTCCTAGAATTCCCTTGTTGGGCTGAGGGCATTCTGGGAGTTGAAGTCCACAGTGGTCATGGTTGAAAAGCGCTGGCAGAAATGATGAAATATGACGGGACGGGAACAGAAAACAGGGGAGAGGAGGAAGTTTAAAACCTAACTTTTGTCCCCCCCTACCCCAGGATCCTTCTTCGCCCCACAGCGTCCAGTCCTTCTCCTCCCGAGAAAATGGGGTCGATAAAGCCACTCTGCATCGGAAAGAATTGGGCCACCACAGCCCCACATCCATGGCGTCTTCCAGCAGTGCCTCCCCAACGCGTCCCACTAAGGAGCTGGCCACAGTACGTCACCAGGAGGGATGGGCTCTTGGGTGTGCCGGGGTGTGGGGTTTGGGGTGGACTACAACTTCCATCATCCCCAGGCAGATGCGCCAACAGCGGGGGCTGTCCTTCCACATCGTGCAATAGTATCCCTGTTTTGATATTAGTTTCCATTTATGTCCGGTGCCTTCCACATGTTGTGGGACTACAATTCCCAGAAGTCCTTGCTGCCTGGGAAAGTTGGAAGGTCAGGATTCACATGGTGGCGGGGGCACCAGCTTGGGGAGGGTACAGAGTCCTAGGTTGTTTCTGGTTGTTTTTCTTGAAGATGTTTTATTACCAAACTAGGTAATGCCATCAGTGTTAGAAGGGTGTGGGGTTTGTAGAGTGAGGGAAGAGGAAGGGAAGGGAAGGGAAGGGAAGGAAGGAAGGAAGGAAGGAAGGAAGGAAGGAAGGAAGGAGAAAGAGAAAGAGAAAGAGAAAGAGAAAGAGAAAGAAAGGAAAGAAAAGGAAGGAAAGAAAGAAAGAAAGAAAGAAAGAAAGAAAGAAAGAAAGAAAGAAAGAAAGAAAGAAAGAAAGAAAGAAAGAAAAGGAAGGAAGGAGGATTGTGGGATCTTTGGTGATCCCTTAGCTTGGTTGTTTTTCTTGTAGACATTTCATTACCCAACTAGGCAACGTCATCAGTGCCAGAAGGGAGTGAAGTGTGTAGGGACGAGGAAGAAGAAGAGGAGAAGGAACGAAGAGAGAAAGATTGGGAGGTCTTTGGTTCTCTCCAAGTTTGATTGTTTAAAGCAAAGGTCTTCAAACTTTGCAAGTTTAAAATTTGTGGACTTCAACTCCCAGAATTCCTGAGCTAACATGACTGGAGGAGGAATTCTGGGAGTTGAAGTCCACAAGTCATAAAGCTGTCAAGTTTGAAGACCCCTGCTTTAGACGTTTCCTCAACCAACTAGGTAACATCATCAGTGCTAGAAGTGGGTATGGTTATTTTTTATATATATTCTAGAATTTAGTGCAGGGGTCCCCAAACTTGGCAAGTTTAAGACTTGTAGACTTCAACTCCCAGAATTCCTCAGCCAGCTATGCTGGCTGGAGAATATTGAGAGTTGAAGTCCACAAGTCTTAAAGTTGCCAAGTTTGGAGACCTCTGTTCCAGTGGCTTGCCTTGTTAATGTTGGTGGGGATGGTCTTTGCGATTCCTTGATAGGCTGTTGTGTATTATTGGCTTGTTTGGCAGTTTTTTGATTGGGATATTGTTCACTTCTTGATGGTTGGTCTGATGTTCAGCTGTAAAATTATCTGCTTATCTGATTGCTGGTGGGAAGGTGTTTTGATCGTTTCGTTTTCTCTTTGGTTTTCGTTATTGTCCCTTTTGAATGGTGTGTAGATGTGGTTTATCACTATGTGCCTGTTGATGGCCCATTGGCTTGACCGCCAGGCTTACAGGAACTTTCTAGCATTTGGGGACTTTTGGTCTAAGGATGGTTATGGTTTCCCAGTTGGAGAAGGTAGCTTTTCACATCGAGACCTTCCGTTACATCAAGTGTTTTTCAAACTCAGCAACTTTCGGATGGGTGGACTTCAACTCCCAGAATTTCATGCTGGCTGGGGAATTCTGGGAGTTGAAGTTCAGAGGTGTTAGAGTTGAGAAACAATCATCTAGATCCAGGTGAGGCCATCAAACCAGGCAGCTGGTGACCAAACCAATTTATCCATTATCCTGCTTAAAGGCCACAAAACATTCTAATCCCCCCCCATTAATAAAAATGAAGAGTTAACCTATTTTTTACTTTTACCTACTGTGTTTCTCCAAAAATAAGACCCAGTCTTATATTTTTTGGGGGGGGGACCTCCAAAATAAGCACCAGGGCTTATTTTCAGGGGGTGTCTTTTTTTTTCTTCCACGTACAGGAGTTGGTACGTGTGGGGGCCAATGGGAGCACTGCTACCGCGGGGTTCATTCTCTCCACTGGTCCTTACTGTGGCGGCCATGCCTTCCCACCGCCGGTCTGATGACGACCTTCACTGGGGCTTATTTTGGGGGAGTAGGGCTTATATTAGGCACATGCTTAAAATCAGGCTAGAGTTTATTTTCAGGATAGGTCTTATTTTCGGGGAAACAGTAGTTAAATGAATCTGGCTTCCCCCTTGACTTCGCTTGTCAGGTGGTCACAAAACGTGACCTGGGGGGACCAGCGACGGTCATAAATAAAAACTGTTGAGGTAATTCCCCGTTAGGAGAATGAGCGCATACAGGGAGACGTATTTGAGAGAAGTGTTTGAATAATACACACACAGTACACGGATACACTGTACAGTAAATGTAGGTTTTTACTTCCAGAAAGGGTTAAGCAAAGTCCAAAATAAGCAATCCAAAGTCATTCACAAGTTAAATCAGTCAGTTTTCAATCCAGGGATAATCCAAATATCAAAGTTCAGTGTCAAAAAACAGTTCAGTAACAGACTTACATTAAATCCAGTAATATCAGTCAATTAGGAAAAATGGAGGAACGGCAATATTTTCCAACAGAAGGAAACAGAGATACTCACTCAGACACACTCTCTTCTGAGACTAAGACTAAGACTAAAACAACCCAGCTTTCTGGCTCCATCTTATGGCGGTTTGAGTTAACCACACCCAATTGCAGTTTTTAGCACGCTCTTAAAGAGACAGTATTAAAATGTCTATCCTGGTTTATATATTTCTAACCCAAATATCTGTTAGGTGACTTATATTCCTAACAGAAACCAAGCGCCAAGCGCCTGGATTTCGATCCCGTCATCGCAGGGACGCTACAAAAGGTCCATAACTCTGGTCAGAAGTTGCTTTTTTTTTTTTCGGTGCCGTTGTAACTTGTCACCCAGCGTGTGGTCGTAATTCGAGGTCTGTCTGTATGGCAGTGACCAGTTTCGTAGCAGGGTAGGTTAGAAGGACTTGAGGCAACAGCTGTTTTCCGCTCCGTCGGCCTGCCAAGAGCGAAGGGATGTGGGTTTGTCAGAATCCCTCCCCCCGAACATCAGGGCTGGAGAGAGGCTTCCCTCAAAAAGGCTCTCTTGGGACCGCTGAGGTTTTCCAGAGCCCGGTTTTGGCAACGGCAGCACCAACAGCTGCAGGAAAGTTTGGGGAAGCCAGCTGCTGTTTCCCACATTTGAAGACATGTCGGACTTCTACACACACACACACACACACACACACACACACGCACGCACGCACGCAACCCTTCTGGCCAATTCCCCCCGCTCCCCCGGCAAGATTCCCCCCAAAAGCTTGTCCTTCTTCCAAAACTGAAGCTTTGCTGCAGCGAGAATACCAAATTTTGGACAGCCTTTTATGAAGATCCCAGTTCCCCTCCCCTCCCTTCCCTTCCCCCTTCTTCCCTTCCCTTTTCCTTCCCTTCCCCCTTCTTTCCTTCCCTTCTCTTCCCTTTTCTGTCCCTTTCCTTTTCCTTTCCTTTTCCCTTCTTCTCCTCACTTTCCTTCCGTTCACTTTCCTTATCTTTCCTTTTTCATTTCCCATATCTTTTCTTTCCTTTTCCTTTCCTTTTCCTTTCCCCTTCTTCCCCTCCCTTCCAGGCCCTTCCCCCTTCTTCCCTTATCTCCCCCCTTTTTTTGTTTCCTCCTTTCCTTTCCTTTTCCTTCTTTCTGTTTTGGCAACAACTCAAATTTCACTGTGTGTTTTTCGTCCCCTGGGTTTTATCTACCAGGCCTTACGACGTAGCTGTTGTAGTTTCCTTTCTACACATTCAGGTATAACTCAGCTTTTCTGTATATGTGGGCCATTACAGGTAGTCCTCCATTGACCATGGTTTGTTTAGTGACCGTCCAAAGTTACGACGGCACTGAAAAAAAGGGACTTAAGACCGTTTTTCACACTTACGACTGTTGCAGTATCCCCTGGTCACGTGATTCAACATTCAGATGCTTGGCAACTGACTCATATTTCTGACGGCTGCCGTGTCCCAGAGTTACACGATCCCCTTTTGCGAACTTCTGACCAGCGGATCAACAGAGAAGTCAGGCTTACCCAGTTGATCACTGGAAGCTTTCAAGAAGAGACTGGACTCCCATCTGTCAGAAATGGTGTAGGGTCTCCTGCTTGGCCAGGGGGTTGGACTAAATGACCTCCGAGGCCCCTTCCAATTCTGATTATCTGTCATCTGTTTCACTTAACAGTGGCAAGAAAAGTCAGGACACGTTACAAAACTCACTTATAACAAACGTCTCCCTGAGCGACATACATTTGGGGCTCCATCGTGGTCGTAAGTCGAGGACCAGCCGTATTTATTTATTTATCTAATTTATATTGCCGCCTCTTCGCCCGTGGCGACAACGAGGCAGCTTACACAATGGACAACCATATTTAAAAACAAAAAATTAAAATTAAAAAAATTAAAAACAATAAAAACCCAACAAAAGCAATCAAATATATTGCACCCAAAGCGAAATCATCAAAATGATTTTATACCCACGCCTATTTAACATTCTTGGCAAACTTGCAGTTCTCGGGTGAAAATCAACTTCCTCTCCTGCTTTTAGGCTGGTGGGTTTTATTTTTCCTTTCTCCACCCCCACCTCCATTTCTTTCTTTCTTTCTTTTTTTCCCCCTTCTCTCTCTCTCTCTTTTTTTTGGTCATTTTAACACTTGTCTAACAGATTTGGAGAAGTCTGCTTTGTTTTCCTGGCCTTACGAGATAAATGTGGTTCCAGAGGCAGATTCCGCGCTCGGTGGTATATCTCTGAGCAGATAAATGGAGGATTTGTATTGCAAGGATAAAAGCTTCGTCTCTGCCTCTTTGAAACGCAAGCTGTGTTCAAGGTCACATTCTGAAGAAAAAAAAAACACAAAAAAACCAGGCTGTTTTTCTAGTGGTGGGTTCCCAAGCATTTTTACCAAGGACGTCTTCAACGCCCACGTTTCAACAATACAGCCGTGACCACAATGGTCTGCGGCCCTTCTCACTATGGCGACACTATCCGACAAGTGAGGGGCGTTGAAGTGGATTTCTTCAAGGGCCACATCCCCATTGTAGTTCTCCTCCAGGCCGGGGTGCGGGGTGAGACGCCTCCTGCAGCACTTTGCTGACCAAAACGGGGTGTGCCCCACAATTGCCACGGTGTAAAAAAAGATGTTGAGGCTGTAGAAAAGAGTGAAGAGAAGAGCAACGAAGAGGATTTAGGGGACTGTAGGCTAAAATAAAAGGAAGAACGGTGGCAGGGACTGGGTACATCTAATTTACTGAAAAGAAGGACTAGGGGAGACATGATAGCGGTCTTCCAATATTTGAGGGGCTGCCACAAAGAAGAGAGAGTCAAGCTATCCTCCAAAGCCCCTGAAGGCAGGACAAGAAGCAATAAGGATGGAAACTAATCCAGGAGAGAAGCAACTTAGAACTAAGAAGAAATTTCCTGACAGAACAATTAACCGGTGGAACAACTTGCCTCCAGAAGTTGTAAATGCTGTCCAACATTGCAAGTTTTTAAGAAGATGTTGGATAACCATTTGTCTGAAGTGGTGTAGGGTTTCCTGCCTAGGCAGGGGGTTGGACTAGAAGACCTCCAAGGTCCCTTCCAACACCTATTCTATTCTATTCTATTCTATTTTTATTCCTTATATTCCATTCCATTCCTACCTTTGGCAGGCAGAGTGCTGCAGGGGGCTGTCCAGGCTGAAAATAGGGTGTGTGGGGGGTCCCTATGTGCTCCCCCTCCCACCCATACCCTGTTTTGGCTGCCAGAGGCACTGTGGGTCCGTCCTTTGCTATTTCCAGGCCAGTTTTAAGCCCCCCACTGGCCAGATAGACTGGTCCTCGCGCTTACCACCATTGCAGCGCCCCCATAGTCACTTGATCAAAATTTGGGGCACTGGGCAGCCGGTATGTATTTAAAACAATTGCAGTGTCCCAGGGTCATGTGATCTATCAATCCATCAGGATAGAGCTGGAAAGGGACCACGGAGGTCCTCTAGTCCAGCCCCCTATCAAGAAGGAGACCTCATGCCATTTCAGGCAAGGGGCTATCCAGTCTCTTCTTAAAAACCTCCAGCGATGGAGCAGCATTTGTGACCCATCCCAGCCGGCTTCTGTCCAATAAATTCAAATTGGATCACCACTAATTCGATTTAGTTTGAAGAATCAGGAAGGAGGTAAGTTTTGTCCAAATCGCTTATTTGTTCGTTCCATCGCTTCTGATGTTCCAGCTGACCTCTGGGTAAGCTCCCCATCCTAAGCTTCATATCAAAACCACAAAACACAAAAGCAAAAAAACAAGGCAGGAGGAAATACAAATCGTTTTTGAGGGTCGGTGTTGCCCATGGAAAGACGAGGTGTCAAATAGAACGTAAATAATCCCATTATTCAATTTTCTATGTTCATGTAAACAAATAAGCTGTATTTCACAGGTAGAGAAAGCAGTCACCCCCGGTTTGAAATCCAACACCCCAAATTCCCAAGGTGAAGGAGCCATGCCCGGATCTTCTGGCACCCTCTACCAGTTCCGTCCAGGAGTAACGAAGCAGACGGTGGAGTCACTTGGTAATCGTCTTCCTTTAATGACCCTGTAAATCCCTTGTGGGGTGGAGCCTGGGTAACTGAATGGAGCTAGCAGAGTGTTTTAATGGCCGGATGCCTTTCCTGCTGCCAATGAGGAGTTTAGTTCGGCAGATATATTCTCAAGTGTGCCCAGAGAAGAGAAATAAATACTTGCCTCTAGCTAGGATCGAACTCACAGCCCCCTGATTGTGAGGCGAGATCTCCACCTCTAGGCCACCACACCGCTCCCAGAATCACTCTGGTAATGAGGATGGTGAAAAGGGACGCTGGGAGTGATAGAATCGGGTTTAGGGGGAGATTACACCTTGCTACATTTTTTTAGTAGGCCTTTACCTCCATTGAGAAAATTAGCACCCACTTGCTAGCTTTCTAACTGCAGGGTGTGGGTAGGAATTGGATGAAAAGCAAATGCAAAATTTTAGGATCAGAGGAATGTCTCCCCACCTCACCCCAACCCCTTTCTAACTCCAGTTTTCTAAACAACTTTTTTTTAAAAAAAAAAATATTGCTGTGTGAATTCTTAAAGAAGCCAGAATGAGTTATGAATAGTTGTGGAGTCAGCAGTATAACAAATCTTACAAAAAGAAGGCTACCCCCTGGGCAAAAAAATAAAATCTGAAGTCTGGAGAACTCAGAAAAAAAGTGAAAAAAAAATTTCCCAACACATGAAAGATTATTTAATAACATTTCTGGGTTCCTTTTGTTCTTTTTGCCATATGAACTTTAAAAAAAGGCTTCGGTTTTCTGGGCATCTGTTCGATGAAGATAAATCTATTGTCCTTTTAATAGTTCATTGTTTTAAAAACAGCCAGTATTGAGAAATTTTCCTGGTCCTGTTTCAGAAATTTCTGCGTCCATCATAAGGACTAGAAACTTCAAAGCCATTCCCATTGGATTAACCAAGAAGGGTTGCAAAGAAGAGTTGTTGGGGTTTTTTTGTGTGCGTGAGGAGAAAAGCGTTTGGGGCAGGAAGTCATCACTGTAGGGCTGTTAAGAAAGCAATAAAATAAAATAAAAATAAAATGGAGGACCAAGGTTATCTGAAGGGAGATGCGAAACTGATGAAAGGACAGTTTTAAAGCACCCCTGTCAATAAGCTCATAAAAATTAGTGGCAGGCTAAAGTGGTTGGCCAGAATCTTAATTGGCTTAGAGTGTGTAACTCGCACCTTATTTATTTTTTAAGGTTGGGCCAGTGAGTGGAGAGAGAAAGGGGAGTTAAACTGTAATGCAGGCCTGCTTTTAAGACTGAATTTCTCCAACCTCAGCAACTTTGAGGTATGGACTTCAACTCCCAGAGTTCCTCAGTCCAGATCTGAGGACTTAAAAGTCCCAGAATTCTTCAGTCCAGATCTGAAGATTTAAAACTTCCATAATTTCTTGGTCCAGATCTGAGGATTTAAACTCCCAGAATCCCTCAACCCAGATCTGAAGACTCAAAACTCCCAGAATCCCTCAGCCCAGATCTGAAGATTCAAAACTCCCAGAATGCCTCAGCCCAGATCTATGGACTTCAACTCCCAGAATTCCTCAGTCCAGATCTGTGGACTTCAACTCCCAAAATCCTTCCAACCCAGATCTATGGACTTAAAACTCCCAGAATTCCTCAGTCCAGATCTGTGGACTTCAACTCCCAAAATCCCTCCAACCCAAATCTGTGGACTTAAAAACTCCCAGAATTCCTCAGTGCAGAGCTGAGGATTTAAACTCCCAGAATTCCCCTGACTGGCTGGGGAATCTTGGGAGTTGAAGTCCGTACATTTTAAAGTTGCTGAGCCTGAGAAACGATTGGGGTGAATTTGAAGTAGTTTTGGGGAAAATGAACAGGAAACTCTTTCGGTTTCAGCTTTGAGCCTTCGGAATCCACTCACCGTCCAAAGCTCCTATCAAGCCGCTTTTAACGTCGCCCATGTTTCAGTCAATGGCGACATGGTGGGCACTGGAGCCTACGCTGGGCTGCACCTGGTCTCCCCCCAGCTGAACGGGGCCGCCGTTGTGGGGACGGGCAGCTACGGGCGTTCCCCTTTGGTGAGTCCGTGGGGAGGAGAGGCCCCCTTGCAGGGGAGGGGGCGGGGGGGCCTTCCCTGGTATTAATCAAAGTTCCTCTGTCCTTCCAGGTAGCTTATGATCCTCACGTGCATTTGAGGGCTTCCGGCCTTTCGGCGGGAATGCAAGCCAGCATGTCTTCTGCCAAGCCGTAAGTGTGAGCAGGAGCTCAGTGATGGCTCCTTGGTGCATCCCCTTTGAGAGCAGGGGGTCCGAATCAAGCGCCCCCCAGATGGTGGTCCTGGACATGATGCAGGGCAAAAATTCCAAACTTCTTCCCTTCACTCTTTCTTTCCCTTCCTTCTTTTCTTCCCTTCTTTCCTTTCTCTCTTCCCTTCCTTTCTCTTCCCATTCTCCCTTCCTTTCCTTTCCTTTCTTTTTCCTTCTCTTCCCTTCCTTTCTCTCTTCCTTTCTCTTCCCTTTCTTTGCTTTCCCTCTTCCTTTCCCTCTTTTCTTCCTTCTTCCCTTCCCTCTTTCTTTTCCTTCCTTTCCTTTCTCCCTTTCCTTTCTTTTTCCTTCTCTTCCCTTCCTTCTCTCTTCCTTTCTCTTCCCTTTCTTTGCTTTCCCTCTTCCCTTTCCTTCCTTTCCTTTCTTTTCCTTCTCTTCCCTTCCTTCTCTCTTCCTTTCTCTTCCCTTTCTTTGCTTTCCCTCTTTTCTTCCTTTCCTTTCTTTTTCCTTCTCTTCCCTTCCTTTCTCTCTTCCTTTTCTTCCCTTTCTTTGCTTTCTCTCTTCCTTTCCCTCTTTTCTTCCTTCTTCCCTTCCCTTTCTTTTCCTTCCTTTCCTTTCTTTTTCCTTCTCTTCCCTTCCTTTCTCTCTTCCTTTCTCTTCCCTTTCTTTACTTTCTCTCTTCCTTTCCTTCTTTTCTTCCTTCTTCCCTTCCCTCTTTCTTTTCCTTCCTTTCCTTTCTTTTTCCTTCTCTTCCCTTCCTTTCTCTCTTCCTTTCTCTTCCCTTTCTTTGCTTTCCCTCTTTCTTTCCCTCTTTTCTTCCTTCTTCCCTTCCCTTCCTTTCTTCCTCCATCCAGCTACTATTAAACTGCTTAGATTGTTCCCGTGGGGGTGGGGGTGGGGGTGGGGCAGAATGGGGATTTTAAGAATTTTAGCCGAGATCCAGATGGAGAGAGGTATCAAAAGCGGAGTGGAATATCAACAGCAGTTCAGAGCTTCAGAGAGCTTGGCTTCCTATCTGATCTCGCCTTCCAGATGTTGCTCCAGGCCAGCCGCTGCTCGGGCGGCCCTTTTCCCCCGGGTTCCTCAGTGAGCCTTGTCTGTCCTCCCACCCAGGGCCTATTCCTTCCACGTAAGCGCTGATGGGCAGATGCAGCCGGTGCCCTTCCCTCCCGACGCCCTGATCGGCTCGGGCATCCCACGCCACGCCCGCCAGCTCCACACGCTCTCCCACGGCGAGGTGGTCTGTGCCGTCACCATCAGCAATTCCACCCAGCACGTCTACACGGGGGGCAAAGGCTGCGTCAAGGTCTGGGATGTGGCGCAGCCGGGCACCAAGACCCCCGTGGCCCAGCTGGACTGCCTGGTAAGCGGAGCGGGGGCCTCACTTGAGTGCTCCTTCCCCGTTCCTTTCTTTTCCTTCCCTCCTTCTCCTCCCTTCTGTCTTTTCCCTTCCCCTTCTTTCCCCTCTCCCCTTTCCTTCCTTTATTCATCCATTCCCTTCTCCCCTTTCCTCCCTCCCTCCCCCTCCTCTCTTTTTCCTTCCCTTCTTCCTTCTCTTTTCCTCCTCCTTTCCCTTTTTCCTTCCTTCGCTTTCTTTCCTTTTTTCCTTCCTTCTCTTTTCTTCCCTTGCCTCCCCCTTCTGCCTTTACTCCCACCCTCTTCTCTCTCTCTCTCTCTCTCCTTCATGCCTTCCTTCCGTCTCCCATCTCCTTCCTTCTTTTTCCTTCCTTCCATTCCTCCTCGTTTGTTGTCTCCCATCTCCCCCATCCATCCATCCTTCCTTCCTTCCTTCCTTCCTTCCTTCCTTCCTTCCTTCCTTCAATCTCCTTCCTTTTTCCTTCCTTCCTTCCTTCCTTCCATCCATTCTTCCTTCCTTCCTTCCATCTCCTTCTTTTTCCTTCCTTCCTTTCCTCCCTCCCTCGTTTGTTGTCTCCCATCTCTTCCTTCCTTCCTTCCTTCCTTCCTTCCTTCCTTCCTTCCTTCCTTCCTTCCTTCCTTCCATCTCCTTCCTTTACTTCCCTCCTTCCTTCCTTCCCTCCTTCCTTCCTTCCTTCCATCTCCTTCCTTTTTCCTTCCTTCCTTCCATCCATTCTTCCTTCCTTCCTTCCATCTCCTTCCTCCTTTTTCCTTCCTTCCTTTCCTCCCTCCCTCATTTGTTGTCTCCCATCTCTTCCTTCCTTCCTTCCTTCCTTCCTTCCTTCCTTCCTTCCTTCCTTCCTTCCTTCCTTCCTTCCATCCATCTCCCATCTCCTTCCTTCTTTTTCCTTCCTTCCTTTCCTCCCTCCCCTCTCCCTCCTTGATTGCTGTCTCCCTTCTCCCTCCCTCCCTCCCTCCCTCCCATAGCCAACTGAAAGGAAACTCACCCACCCCAGGTATTTCCCTAGCCTTAAATCTCTCTGGGCTAATCCTCCCCAGAAACACTTACGGTGTTTTATAGCATTAATTCTTCATGCTGACATCCAGATTTAAAGTTGGGCTCTCAGTTTTACCGCCCTCCTACCTTCCCTCCTGCTTTTTAATCCCCACCGAAGGAGCTGGGAACTTTCCTTTTACAATCTCCTCAAGAAAGGAGGCATGGAATCTTTCCCAGAGACCAAATTTCTGGGGGCCCCGATTCCACCCCCCCTGCCCCCCCACCCTGCAAAAGATGGCGATGCCACGACTTCCCTCCCACGCCCTCATTTTCCTCTTTTCTCCCTCCCAGAACCGAGACAACTACATCCGATCCTGCAAGCTTCTTCCTGACGGCCACAGCCTCATCGTTGGGGGCGAGGCCAGCACCTTGTCCATCTGGGACCTGGCGGCCCCCACGCCCCGGATCAAGGCCGAGCTGACCTCCTCCGCCCCGGCCTGCTACGCCCTGGCCATCAGCCCCGACGCCAAAGTCTGCTTCTCCTGCTGCAGCGACGGTAACATCGTGGTTTGGGATCTGCAGAACCAAACCCTGGTTCGGTAAGGACTCTCGCGAAGGACCGAGGGGCTGCAGGGACCGCTTGGCCTGGGAAAGCGCCGATTCTGGGCTTCAACTGATCACAGACTTTGGCTGGCCGGTCCTCCTCTCACCTTTGGGGTCCTACTTAAAACAGACAGGGCAGTGCTTTCGATTTAATATTGCAATTAAAGCAAATGGTCGAAATATTTCAGTATTGTTCCGACCCAGGCGGAAGCACGAAGCCGACTGCTCATCCTGATAAACCTCTTTTATTTAATTTACAGTGAATTCCACTCCAGCAAAGTCCTGGCCAACAGCCTTTCAAGCTAGTTTACAATGACAGACCTTTATCGGGCTTGGAGAGTTGCCAGGCCGATATCTTCCAAACGCCACACTGTAGCAGACAACACTTGGCCAGGAGTCAGGAACCGATCTTCACCCTAATGAATTGAACTAATTGTCTCCTGCAAACACCACCTCCCTTTCGCTCCTCTTTTATTCACTATGGGAGGGGCCATTCACCGTCCACCTGAGCCTTTACTCCCAAGTCAACTCTTGTTTCTTAGCTGTTCCCTTCTTCCGGCAGCTCTGTGCATGAGCACACTGGGAACAGGCTCCAGCTGTTCTTCTTCCCCACTGATCTCCGACTCCGAACGCAGCTGATAACTGTCAGACAACCCTGGCCCCATCTCTGCCTCTGATGCAGAGCCTTCCCCCGACTCCAGGACTGGCCCAGGTTCCTCCCCAACCTCCTCACTGTCCGAATCTGCTGCCAATTCCGCTGGCTGCTGACGGGCCCCAACACGTATTTCTGGATTGTATCAACGAAAAGGGCACACAAGTGAACATAAAAGGCTGTTCCATAGCACAAAAACAACCATCCAAAAGATTGCCAATTATTTATAGGTTATCTCCAATATTGACAATTTCTTTCTAGTTTGTGTATTTCTAGCAGGCATGGATATATATATATATATACATGTATATATATATATACACACACACTCATGATTCTCCTTCTCCTTTCCATCCTCTTCCTCCATTTTTCTTCTCTTCTCCTTCCTCCTCCTCTTTTTCCCCTCTTTCTGCCCCTGTTCTTCTTTCCTTTCTTCTCCTCCTCCTCCTCCTCGCTGTTTCTCTTCTTCCTTTTCCTCCTCCTCCGCCTCCCTCTCTTCCTCCTATTCTTCCTTCTCCTCATTTTTCTCTTCTTCCCCTTCTCTTCCATTCTTCTCTTTTCCCCTTTCTCTTACGCTGCTTCTCTTCTCCCTCCATCACTTCTTCCTTTTCCTTTTCCATCTCCCTTCCTGCTCTTATTTTTCTCTTGCTCCTATTCTGTCTTTCCTCCTTTTCTTTTCCTCTTCCCATTCTTCTTTCCTTCCTTCTCTTTTTCCTTCTCTCACCGCCTCCTCCTCTTCTCCCTTCTTTTCTCTTCCTCCCATGTGTCTTTATTTCCTTCTCTTTTCCCTCCCACATCTTCTCCTCCTCCTCTTCCTCTTCTTCCTCTTCCTCTTCTTCCTTTTTGTCCTCCCCTCTCACTCCTCCAATGCTCCTTTTCTTCCTTTCCTTTTTCCCTTCACCCTCTTCTCCCCCTCCTCCTCTTCCTCTCCCTTCATTTTCTCCCCTTTCCCCGTCTTCCCTTCTCCCTTCAGACAGTTCCAGGGTCACACGGACGGGGCGAGTTGCATTGACATTTCCAACGATGGCACCAAACTCTGGACCGGCGGTTTGGACAACACCGTCCGGTGCTGGGACCTGCGTGAAGGCCGGCAGCTGCAGCAACACGACTTCAGTTCCCAGGTTAGCTGGGAGGAAGGAGGGGGGAACCCAGGTTGGGGAGCTCAGAAGGATGGCCCAGTTGCATTGGGGACTTGTGGAATTTAAGGTCAGGAAGTCTGTAAAAGGGACAGGTGGTCCTCGACTAACGACCCCAGGGTTTCTGTTGGGAAGTGAGAACTTGATTTGATGTCCTTTCTTGCCACAGTTGCTAAGTGAATCCCTGCTGTTGTTAAAGCAGTTCACACGGTTGTTAAGCGAATCGGACTTCCCCGTTGAGTTTGCTTCTCAGAAGGTCACAAAAGGGGATTACATGACCCCCCCGGGACACTGCGACCGTCATAAATAAGAACCAGTCCAACAACTGAATTGTCAGTCACATGGCCCTGAGGATGCTGCGACGGTCACAAGGGTGAAAAATGGTCCTACGTCCCTTTTTTTCCAGTGCCGTTGTAACTTAGAACGGTCACTAAATGAAACTTGTTGAAGTGGAGGCCAGCCTTCCTTCTGCTCTTGTTAACTTTGTCTCGCATGAAAACCATCCTGCCTTTTATTGGGCTTTCGGTGGGATTGCAACCTCATCCAAGTTTTGGTCATCATGAGGACTAGAATCTTCGAACTGAGTTTGAAGCCTTCTCTTGCTTTTAACTTTGCAATCATGAGGACTAGAATCTTCGTGAATTTTGCTTTGTGTGTTTCAAAGGTACCATCCTGGCCCTCAAACCTTTTAAAGCTTTAATCTTCAACTATCCCCATCTTTCTTTCTCTCTCTCTCTCTCTTTCTTTTCTGTCTGTCTTTTTTGTTTCTTCCTTCCTTCCTTTCCTACCTTCCTTCCTTCCTTTTTCTTCCTTCCATTTTTCCTTCTTCCTTTTATTATTTCCATCCTTCCTATTCTTTTTCCTTCCTTCTTCCCTCCTTCCCTCCCTCCCTCCCATTCTTCCTTCCTTCCTCCCTTTCTTACTTCCTTCACTTCCCTTTCTACCTTCCTTCCTTTTTTCTCTTTTCCTTCTTCCTTCCATTCTTTTTCTTCCTTCCTTCCTTCCTTTCCTTCTTTCGATTCTTTTTCCTTCCTTCCCTTCCCTTCCTTTTTTCCTTCTTCCTTCCATTCTTTTCCTTCCTTCCTTCCTTCCTTTCCTTCTTTCTATTCTTTTTCCTTCCTTCCCTTTCCTTCCTTTTTTCCTTCTTCTTTCCATTCTTTCCTTCCTTCCTATTCTTTTTTCTTCTTTCCTTCTATTCTTTTTCCTTCCTTCCTTCTTTCTTTCCTTCTATTCTTTCTCCTTCCTTTCCCCCTCCCTCCCATTCTTCCTTCCTTCCTTCCTTCCCTTCCCACCTTCCTTCCTTTTTCCCCTTTCCTTCTTCCTTCCTTCCATTCTTTTTCTTCCTTCCTTCCTTTCCTTCTTTCTATTCTTTTTCCTTCCTTCCCTTTCCTTCCTTTTTTCCTTTTTCCTTCTTTCCATTCTTTCCTTCCTTCCTATATTCTTTTTTCTTCTTTACTTCTATTCTTTTTCCTTCCTTCCTTCCTTCCTTCCTTCCTTCCTTCCTTCCTTCCTTCCTTCCTTCCTTCCTTCCTTCCTTCCTTCCTTCCTTCCTTCCTTCCTTCCTTCTTTCCTTCTATTCCTTCCCTCCCATTCTTCCTTCCTTCCTCCCTTCTCACCCATCTCCCTCCTTTCTCTCCAGATCTTCTCCCTGGGCTACTGCCCCACGGGAGAGTGGCTGGCCGTGGGGATGGAGAGCAGCAACGTGGAAATACTCCACGTGACGAAATCGGAGAAGTACCAGCTGCACCTTCACGAGAGCTGCGTCCTCTCCCTGAAGTTCGCTTCCTGTGGTAGGGGTCACTCCTTAAAGGGGTTCCTTTCACCCCTTTTTTTAAAAAAAAATATTTTTATTGTGCATTTTTCCTTAATATTCATCACAGTTCCAATTTTACAATGTCGATATGTACTGGTTATATCAAGTCCTTTTTTCTTACATCATAGTATATGCATCCTAATTCAAACTTATCATACAGTATAATCTCTTTTGACTTTCGTCCTTGTCACACCTATTTCTGCGGAAAGATGCACTCACTCTGTGTTTTTCCACTTCTACCCTCAAAACGAGGCTATAGAGCACGGCACACCCAGAACAACTAGACACAAGGGGAGTTCTTCCCCGCCCCGTGCCATCACTCTGCTAAACGAATAATTCCCACAGCACTGTTAAATTGTTTACTAAGATTGCATTGCTATTATTATTCTCATCCTTCCTATAACTTTTCTTCTCTCACTTATGACTGTAGCCCTGTTCCTTATATCTCCATGATTTATATTGTTTTATTTAGTTTTCTAGAATGATTTGATTGCTTATTTAGTATTTTATGACTATCACTAAGTGTTATATCTTACGATTCTTGATGAATGCATTTTTTTAATGTACACTAAGAGTTTATGCACCAAAGACAAATTCCTTGTGTGTCCAATCAGACTTGGCCAATAAAGAATTCTATTCTATTCTATTCTATTCTATTCTATTCTATTCTATTCTATTCTATACTATTCTATTCTATTCTATACTATTCTGTGTTTCTATTTCTGTTCTCTTCTATTTCTATTTTATTTCTATTCTGTCCTATTCCTATTATTTCTGTTCTATTCTATTCTATTCTATTCTATTCTATTCTATTCTATTCTGTGTTTCTATTTCTGTTCTATTTCTCTTCTATTTTTATTTTATTTCTATCCTGTCCTATTCCTTTTCCTTGTTCTATTCTATTCTATTCTATTCTATTCTATTCTATTCTATTCTATTCTATTCTATTCTATTCTAACTTCAGCTTCCAGCATAGCTGGCTGGGGAATTCTAGGAGTTGAAGTCCACCTGTCTTAAAATGGTGGAGTTTGCAAAACGCTGCTGTAACTGATGGATTTTACTGCATATTGCCCTAGAATACCCAGCACCATCATATAGCTAGTTGCAAACACACTCCCTAACTGAGTTTGTCTGAACTCGGGGAAAAAGCTGACCAGGATCAGACCTTGAAGAGACCCCCACAAGCTCACTTCCATTTCTCTCACCTACAGGGAAATGGTTTGTCAGCACCGGGAAGGATAATTTGCTAAATGCCTGGCGAACCCCTTACGGAGCCAGCATATTCCAGGTAAGGGTTGAACCCTGTTCCCAAAATGATGCAAAGCTGTAACTGGTTCGTTTTTAATCTTCTACATTTTATCCTGCAAATTGGAATTTTAGTATAGTTGGACCACGTATAATTGACAGACTGGATTTTATCATCGATGTTAGCTATTATTTATTATTTTATACTAGAATTTTAATTGTCTATTTACTGAGTGTTTCTATTAGTTCCGGTCTCTAGTCTATGACTGTAATAAACTAAATTGAAATTGAGTATATCATCTTCTACATTTTTATCCTGCGAATTGGAAAAGGGGAGGGCCATATCGCTGCTCATGGAAAGGCTATTTTTAAATGTGGCGGTCGTGTTTTCTTATTGATTAAAAAAAAGCCAAAAGGTCGCAAAAGGGGATCACGTGACCCCGGGATCCTGCAACCGTCATAAATATGAGTCAGTTGTCAAGCATCCGAATGCAAATCACGTGACCATCGGGACGCTGCAACGGTCATAAATGTGAAAAATAGTCGTAAGTTTCTTTTTGGAGTGCTGTTGTAACTTCGAATGGCCACTAAACAAACAGTTGTAAGTCGAGGACTACCTGTAGAAAGTCCAGTAAGACAATGGCTACAGGAAGTCCTCAACTTACAACTGTTTGTTTAGTGGCCATTCGAAGTTACAACAGCACTCCAAAAAGGAAACTTACGACTATTTTTCGCATTTATGACCATAGCAGCGTCCCGATGGTCACGTGATTTGCATTTGGATGCTTGACAACTGACTCATATTTATGACGGCTGCAGAGTCCCAGGTTCATATGATCCCCTTTTGCGACCTCCTGACAAGCAAAGTCAATGGGGAAGCCAGATTCACTTAACGACCGTGTTACTGGTTTAAAAACTGCAGTGATTCACTTAAAAGACTTGGCAAGAAAAGTCGTAAGATGACAAAACTCACTTCACAAATGTCTCAGCGACATCTGTTTTGGGCTCAATTGTGGTCGCAAGCTGAGGACTTATCTGTATTTTGTGGATAGGATGGGGTGGTAATAATTTCTGTAAAAATCAGATGGCGTCAAAGGCGGTGAGAACGTTAGCTTGAGAGTCTCTCAAACCAGCGGTTGGGTTGCGGGGACTTTTTTCTGATGCCCTCAATCCATTTATTCGGATTATTCAAGGCAGGAAGAGAACAAAAGGCACTGCAAGAAAAAAGGGTCTAAAAAAAATTGTTTTGCATCCAACAAAAAAGCGCAGCTGCTTTCCGAGTCAAGGTCAACTCTCTGATGTTTTCACTAATTGTGGTTTTTTGCTGATATTGACTGGTTGGGAAACAGGTCTTGATATTTAGGGAAACACTCTGATAATATGCAGAAGAGAACTGGGTGAAAAGTCAAAATATTAACCCTATCGAAGGAAGGAAGGAAGTGTTTGGATGGGAGAGAAGGAAGGAGGGAAGGAAGGAAAGATGAGGGTAGAAGGAGGTGTTCGGATGAGAGAGAAGGAAGGAGGGAGGGAGGGGAAGGGAAAGGAAAGAAGGAGGGGAAGGAACGATGAGGGTAGGAGGTGTTTGGATGAGAGAGAAGAAAGGAAGGGAGGGGAAGGGAAAGGAAGGAAGGAAGTGGGGAGGAGAAAGGATGAGGGTAGAAGGAGGTGTTTGGATGAGAGAGAAGGAAGGAGGGAGGGGAAGGAAGGGAGAGGAAGGAAGGAAGGAAGGATGAAGGTAGAAGGAGGGAGGGAAAGGAAGGGAGGGGAAGGGAAAGGAAGGAAGGAAGGAGGGGAAGGAACGATGAGGGTAGGAGGTGTTTGGATGAGAGAGAAGAAAGGAAGGGAGGGGAAGGGAAAGGAAGGAAGGAAGTGGGGGAGGAGAAAGGATGAGGGTAGAAGGAGGTCTTTGGATGAGAGAAGGAGGGAGGGGAAGGAAGGAGGTGTTTGGATGAGAGAAGGAAGGAGGGAGGGAAAGGAAGGGAGGGGAAGGGAAAGGAAGGAAGGAAGGAAGGATGAGGGTAGAAGGAGGTGTTTGGATGGGAGAGAAGGAAGAAGGGAGGGGAAGGAAAGAAGGGGGAAGGAAGAATGAGGGTCGAAGGGAGAGTTTTGATGGGAGAGAAGGAAGGGAAAGGAAGGATGAGGGTAGAAGGTGTTTGGATGGGAGAGAAGGAAGGAGGGAGGGAAAGGAAGGAAGTCCATATTAGCAAAACTTGGAGAATAATTTAAAAAAAAACCTTTCTGTGAAATCTTCATTGTGATGAGGAATAAATGGATCTCTCTCCAAATGAGACAAGCCATTGCAGAACAGGAAGAGGCAAAAGCAAGAATAACTTGGATCTGCCCATATACTATGCCGATTACCTTACAACAGCTGCGGAAGGACTCAATGCGTACAGATACTCCTCGAGTTAACGACCGTAATGAGCTTCTACCCTTTCAGAGAAACGGTGGTGGTCGTAAGTCGAGGCCCCACAGCCGCCCCTTACCTTTGTGTAACCTTCCCTTCTCCTTCCTTGTCCTTGCAGTCGAAAGAAACCTCGTCCGTCCTCAGTTGCGACATTTCCACAGACGATCAATTCATCGTCACCGGATCCGGGGACAAAAAGGCCTCCGTTTACGAAGTCATGTACTGACCAGAATCGCGGCATTGCTCCAGACCGGCCTCCAAAGAGAAGGAGCGGCTCTCGTCGGCGCCCCTTTCTCGGCTTTTGATTTTTTTCCAGCCAAAGAATCCCCTCACAATCCAGGACACGGAACCCACAACGAGGACGCTGCGTGTGCGTGTGTGTTGGGGGTGGGTGGGAAGGCAGCCTCTCCCCAGCCCCCGGTCTTCCACTCCACCCGAGGCTTTTTCACGGAAGTTTTTTTTAAGTGGTTTCCTCGCCCGGTTGCCCTCATCCCGGCATGGTGGGAACAAAAAGTTGGCGCTCTCTTTGGTGTGTGGGGTGTGTGCGTGGGTGTGCGTGCGTGCGCGCAAGTGTGTGTCCCTCATTGAAATTCCTTTGGAAAAGTTTGTGGTTGTATTTTAACCTTTTTTTAAAAAACAAAAAAAACATGAACTTTCAAATAAAGAGATGGTGGTGTTTGGGTTACTTACTGGCCCCTCTGGATCGCTTCTGCTTTTGTAAGATTCGTTCGTGTGTGGGGCTTTTCCCCTCGCACGCTGGGGGCCGCCATCTTGACTCGATTGACCTGCCTGGGGTCTTGGGCGACTCGTGAAAAATGCCTTCGGTTTCTATGCGTGTTCAGAGGTGCAAGAGCACTGAAATTGAGGACAGAGGGAAGTAAGGAGGAACAGCGATGTGGACGAGATTTTAATCTCTTTTTGTTTTTTTCTTTTTAAATGATCCCAGTGCTTTGGATCACGAGTGTAGGTCCTGGATGGTTTGTGGGAAACCTAGAAAGGTGTTTCTCTTCAGTTGTGTGGAAGGATGCAAAGTTTGGGGTAAGGAGTTTTGCTGGACTCCCAGAATTCCCCAACCAGCATTAATGAACTTCAACTCCCAGAATTCCCTTGTCCAGCGTTAATGGACTTGCATTCCCAGAATTCCCCAACCAGCATTAACGAACTTCAACTCCCAGAATTCCCTTGTCCAGCGTTAATGGACTTGCATTCCCAGAATTCCCCAACCAGCATTAACGAACTTCAACTTCCAGTATTCCCCAACCTGCATTAATGAACTTCAACTCCCAGAATTCCCTTGGCCAGAATTAATCGACTTCAACTCCCAGAATTCCCTTGGCCAGAATTAATGGACTTCAACTCCCAGAATTCCCTTGGCCAGAATTAATGGACTTCAACTGCCAGAATTCCCCAACCAGGATTAACGAGTTTCAACTCCCAGAATTCCCCTGACCAGCATTAGTGGATTTCAATTGCCAGAATTTTGGGAGTTGAAGTCCACACATCTTCAAGTTGCCAAGAATAAGTAATACTACTCTTAATACATCGTTCATAAAAGTTTCTTTTTTAAATACCTTTACAATTATTATGTATTTTTATGTTTATTTTCTCCTCTATGCACATAACGTTTGGAAAGTTCTTCCCATAAACACATCGAGCCAACAAATTTTTGTACACTATGTTCAAAAGTGCAAAAGGAATATCAGGCATGCATCTGTGGTTTTCACGTTGCCGAAAAGCAACTACCATCATCACCTGGGCTACAGGTCTTGCTGACCAGGATTTGTGAGAATCAGTGGCCAACATGAATGTGGGCTGGCTTCTCGTCATGTGCTTAACCAGGTCAGTGGTGGTGATTCTCACATGGTCCTGCTAATCCGGTGGGTGTTTGGAAAAGCAGCAGACAGGTTTAACTTTAAATCAAGGGAATTATAAATCAAATTAACTTGGGTCACCCAAAGGAGACAATCAAAAAGTAATGGCCTAGACTGGTCCGCTCAGTCCTCCAAGAAAAAGAGAGGAAGCTGCAGAGTGACTGAAACAACTGTCCGGTCTGGCTCATTTTCAAAAAAATGGGCTAACTACAGTTAGTCCTCAACTTACAACTGGAATGGAGACAATAGGGTGGTTTTATTGGCAGAAATGGAAAGTAAAAACCACTTTCCAGCAAAAATAAATCATGACCATGTGATCACGGGGTGCAGTAAACGGTAGGACTAGATGACCTACAAGGTCCCTTCCAATTCTGATTATCTGTTGTCCGTTACCCGTTAAATAAGAGCCAGGTCAAAACTAGTTATTGGTCACATATTGACCACAAGGGGTGAACAAGTTGTAGTTGCAACTTTGAAATCAGGTGATAAGTTCCAGGGTCCGTCATAACTTCGAATAGCCACTAAGCAACCGGTCATAATGTCAGGGACAACCTGTAGATCTACCTGCGAGGCGTAAATGCAGCCCCTTTTTTTTTACTTGCGCCCAAAAATGAAAATATGGATTGCAGCATTCAGGTGGCCGGGATGTGGGCGGGGCTCTGATGAGCCTGATGCAGATTGGCCACTCAGCTTGTCAATCACAACGTTGAGAATGATCTTCTAGCCCCTTCTGAGGGGGGGAATCGTGAAAAGATTTGGTTCCATCGGGGATCTGATAGAAACCCCCCACCCCCGCTGCTTCTTGAGGGGAGAAAAATAATCTTCCTGAGACTCTCAGCTCTCAAGTTTCTAGTCCTCATGTCCACCAAGGAGGGTTGGAAGCGCAAATGGCCGTTTCCGAAGCCAGTGATGAGGGAATGAATCCATTTTTCCCAGCGTTGGGACCTCCTAGCCGTCCAAAGTGAGGAACGTAGCTCAGTAAACCAGTTCGTAAACGGTGGCTTTCTTGTCTCCCGATCCAGTCACGATAAACTTGTCGTTAGCCGAGATGTCACAGCTCAGGACTGAGGAAGATTCTTTGGACTGCAAAGAAAAGCAGGGAAATTGAAAGGGAGAAATGGACGGATTCTGATGACGTTCACTGGGAAATTTGCCAGATTTTCACAAGAAGGCCTATGCCAATTATTGGTGGCCTCCTTTCGGCTACCTAGAACTCACCTTCTCCTAGTGACTGGCCCAAAGCCACCCCGCTGACTTTCAGGGCCCAGGCAGAACTAGAACTCACTACCTCCCAGCTTCTGGTACCTTAATCACTAGAGACCAAACTCTTCAATAGGGAAGAAACCGATCACCAGGAGAAGGTGAGTTCTAGTCCCGTCGTCAGTATGAAAGCTATCTGGGTGACTCTGGGCCACCACTAGCAGACAGTGAGTTCTAGTCCCCAAATTAGGCATGAAAACCAGCTAGGTGACTTTGAGCCGATCACTAGGAAATGGGGAATTCTAGTCTTGCGCGTTACGCACAAACTCTGGCCAGGTGACTTTCCCCAATCAGCAGGAGAGGGTGAGTTCTATTTTATTGATGGATGGATTGATTTGATCTGATTTGTACTGCCGTCTATTCGCCGTGGCAACTCAAGGCAGCTTACAACATAATAAAACCACAATTTGAAATGATAAAAACTCATAAAATTAAATAATTCATATAATAAAATCACACACCCCCACCCCCGCAGCAGATTACACAAGCCATTTAATGGGCACCATCCCGCTCTGGGTTCCCCAGGTCTTCAACGCCTTCCGGAAGAGAATCAAAGTGGGGCGGGCAGTCTAATCTCTGGGGGGAGGGGATGTTCCAGAGGGAGGGAGCCACCACGGAGAAGGCCCTTCTTCTGGGTCCCACCTGGTGTGTCTGCCTCAGATGGGACTGCGACATTCCCTGCCTTCCTTCTCTGATGGATCAGGTACATGGGTGGCAAGAGACGGTCCTGCATGAAAGCCGGCTGGGTGACTTTGGGCCAATCCCCAGGAGACGGTGAGTTCTAGTCCCACCTTAGGCATGAAAGCCGGTTGGGTGATTTTGGGCCAATCACCAGGAGACCGTGAGTTCTAGTCCCACCTTAGGCATGAAAACCGGCCGGGTGATTTTGGGTCATTCTCTCTCTCTCTCTCTCAGCCCAACTCACCTCACAGGGTTGTTATTGTGAGGAAAATAAGAGGAGGGAGGAGGAGTAGATATACCAGTATTGTTACTCACCTTGAGTTATTTATAAAAATAATAAAAAGCTGGGATGCAAATAATAAAATTTAAAAACTTAATGAATTAAATTAAACCGAGAGCATATCCACAGGTAAGCCAAGAGCAAGCGTCTAAAACAATGCCTGAATATTAAGGGCCGAAGGAGAAACCCCGTCTTATGTGGTAGCTCTAAGAAGCGAGCCAAAACGGCAACCTGGGTCCTCTTTAAAACCCCGCCTGGCTGAATCGTACGGTTCTCCTTTCCATCCAGAAATCCCACAAATCATTTTGTATTTTCTGCAGAGAGTGAAAGCGTCCAGCCCAGGGGGTCTCCAACCTTGGTAACTTTTAAGCCTTGGAGGACTTGGTGACTTTAAGCTGGATTGGGAATTCTGGGAGTTGAAGTTTTAAAGTGGCCAAGGATGGAGATCCCCGCCAACAGCCGTGCAACCTTTCGTCTCCATTACCTGAAAGATGCTGGCCCCGTAGGGAGCCCGCCACGCATTAAGCAGATTATCTTTGCCAGTGCTGATAAACCATTTGCCTGCAGCGAGAGAAGAAAAACACGAAGAAGGGGTTGATTCAGTCTGTGCCTGCGATCTTTACAAATGGAAAAGGGAGGAGAGCTCCCCCGGGAGCCCTTTAAGGGTCCTCGATTTACAACCATTCATTTAGCGACCGCTTAAAGTTACCCGTGCCCAAGTTCCAAGTAGTAACGCCCGTAGAAAGCAGAACTCCAAGGCAGGCCTATTCCTCAGAGAACGGATTTCTTGGAGATCTCGTATTTGGCACAAACTGACTGAAAGTTCGCCACCGTTTTTACCTGATTACACAGGGAAAGTTCCCCTTTCTCCAGTCAATCAGTCTCACTGGCCAATCAAGGTACTGGCTGGTCGCCTGGTAACCAGACTCCTCCTCTCTCTAGCCACCTGTTGGAGTGACCTTGGTTCCCACAGGAAACTATTTTGGCTACAGAAATAACCCCATCTTACTTTACTTCCCCAGTGGTGAGTTTCAAACAGGTTTCCTACTGGTTCGGTGTGAGCGTGTGCTTTGTGTGCGTGCACACAGCGTTTGCAACTCGCCTTCTGCTGAAGCCCTGTGTGTAAAACAGCTGAGGCGCGGCAATTGGCGCAAAGCAGCTGAGGTTGAAAAGCAGGAAATAAAGGTTAGTATAGGGTTGGGGCGGGTTTTAAGAGGACCAGCTGATTTGTGGGCCCAGCAGCTGATCGTCGGAGCAAACCAGTTTGCTCACAGATCATCATTGGCGCTACCGGTTCGGCCAAACCGGGCCAAACCAGCAGAATACCACCACTGTTCCCCCCTCCTTATCCCATCTTTGCATTGTGGCAACCCAAAATGGCCCCAGGCAAGTTCACTTCAGCATTGACAACAAGGCTGCTGAAAAAAGTGACTTACAAACCACATAAAATCCCATTTACAACCATTGCAGCCTCCCACAGTCACTCAGTCGTTTGTCAACTGACATGTATTTTATGACAGTTGCAACGTCCTGGGGTCATGTGGTTTCCCATTTGTGACCTTCCCAATCGGCTTCCGACAAGCAAAATCAAAGGGAGAAGTCAGACCTGCTTAACGACCACATTATTCACTTAAAAATGGCAGTGGGGAAAAAAAAGGTTGTCAACTCAGGTGCCACTCCTTTAAACAGCTATCTTTGCTTAGCCATGGAAATTCTGTCCCAATTGTGGTCGTAAGTCGAGGACGACTTGTATAGCACTTTAAAAAAAACAACAACTATTGATGTCAACTATAGGTAATCCTCAACTGGCGACCACAATCAAGCCCAGAATTTACGTTGCTAAGTGAGAAATTTGTTAAGTGAATTTTGCCACATGTTACGACTTTTCTTGGCACATTTGTTAAGTGAATCTGGATTTCCCATTAATTTTGTTCATCCGAACATCATAAAAGTGGGATCATATGACCCGGGGATGCTGCAACGGTCATGTCATGCCCCTGTTGGAATCCGATTCTGAGGGAGAGACGGAACAGCTGACAGAGAGTGGGAGTTTGGCTCCAGTGGCTGTGGAGGAAACTGGGGAAGGGCACAGTCAGGCTGGGCATTCAGAGGAAGACCCAGGCTCACCCCCTCTTCATCCTAGGGCACGCAGGGAGGAATGGAGAAGGGAGCAACATGAGTTGCATGGTTTAACAGGGGAGGAAAGGGCCCTGATCCCCTTCATGGGCTGCAGCTGTGAGGACTATTTAAAAGGGCAAACTGCACATGGCAAAGTTGCTGGAAGCAAAGCGTGAATTATCTTGGTTTGTCACGTCTTATCTGAGTTCTTGCGTCCTCCCAAGTGTGTGTATTTCGCTATCTTTTGACGACTTCAATCCCTTATCCTGCCCTGTCTCGTTAATTGCTTCAGCATGGTTTGTGTTGGTTTTTATTTATAATTTATAAGTATTTTTGGTTCGGACTAAATTTCTTCCCTTTAAAAACTGTTCTTGGGAGAGTTTTTTTCCCCAGCCAATGATAACCGGACATGGGGAGCCAAGTTAAAAGAATTAAAGGGGCTTTATGTATTTTTGTGACTTTATTGCTTTTGTGCCAATGGTCATCACAGGTCATAAATATGAGTCAGTTGCCAAGCATCCGAATGTAAGTCGTATGACCACGGGGATGCTGCAATGGCCATAAGTGTGAAAAATGGTCGTAAGTCCCTTTTTTTTCAATGCCGTTCTAACTTGGAACGGTCACTAAATGAACTGTTGTAAGTCGAGGACTGCCTATATATTGTAACTTCTTTTATTGTCTTTGCAACCCACAGCTAATCTATTGGAGTCGTTTGCCTATAACTCAGGAGCTCCCCAGTGGATATTTGTTATCCTCATATACAGCCAATCTTTCTTTCTCAACATGAGGGTCACGTTCAGACAACATATGGTGGTAGTTCAATTAACCCCGGGGGAGAAATTGTCCAATGCATCAAGTCATGAATGTATCCGGTGTGTTGCTTCGTGCCACTAAACTGCGCACCCACACCAACACTGAAAAGCCCACAGTTTATACAGAATAGAATATAGAATAACCGAGTTGGAAGGGACCTTGGAGGTCTTCTAGACCAACCCCCCACACACACACAAGCAGGAAAGCCTACAGCATTCCAGACAGATGGCTGTCCAATCTCTTCTTCGAAATCACCTTCTTCGAATCATTTTTTTTTTTTTTGGTTTATTGTGTTTTCCTTTCCTGCATTTTACTGTGCTGTGCGACTGTGACTTGGCGAAGCGGCTGGTGCGAAGGCAACCAGGGTGACGACAGACGGGATCAGGAAGGATGCCTGGAGCTCCGCCAGCAGCCTCGTCTTCCTTACCCATGCAACCTACCACAGGAAGCGAACTTCAGGGAGAGGACGCAGCTCTCGTGAAGGTGCAGCTGGTACTTCTCCGATTTCGTCACGTGGAGGATTTCCACGTTGCTGCTCTCCATCCCCACGGCCAGCCACTCTCCCGTGGGGCAGTAGCCCAGGGAGAAGATCTGGAGAGAAACGGAGGGAGATGGGTGAGAAGGGAGGGAGGAAGGAAGGAAGAATGGGAGGGAGGGGGGAAGGAAGGAAGGAAGGAAGGAAGGAAGGAAGGAAGGAAGGAAGGAAGGAAGGAAGGAAGGAAGGAAGGAAGGAAGGAAGGAAGGAAGGAAGGAAAGGGAAAAAAGGAAGGAAAGGGAAGGAAGGAAAAAGAATAGAAAGAAGGAAAGGAAGGAAGAAAAAGAATGGAAGGAAGGAAGAAGGAAAAGGGAAAAAAGGAAGGAAGGTGGGAAGGGAAGGGAAGGGAAGGGAAGGGAAGGGAGAGGAAGGAAGGAAGGAAGGAAGGAAGGAAGGAAGGAAGGAAGGAAGGAAGGAAGGAAGGAAGGAAGGAAAAGTTGAAGGAAGGAATAGAGGGAGGGAGGAAGGAAGGAGAGAGAAAGAGAAAGGAAGGAAGTGAAAAAAGAAAGAAAATGAAAGGGAGGAAGAAAGGAAGGAAGGAAGGAAGGAAGGAAGGAAGGAAGGAAGGAAGGAAAGAAAGAAAGAAAGAAAGAAAGAAAGAAAGAAAGAAAGAAAGAAAGAAAGAAAGAAAGAAAGAAAGAAAGATGGGGATAGTTAAAAATTAAAGCTTTAAAAGGTTTGAGGGCCAGGCTGATGCATTTGAAACACACGAAGCAAAATTCACAGCCAAAGATTCTAGTCCTCATGATTGCAAAGTTAACAGCAGGCAAAGGGTTCATTTACATAAACTAGGTTCATTCATAGTCGAGTGGTTACACTCTTACAACATGCTAAATGAAGTTGGCTTATTTTGGAGAAGGGAGTGACTGATGGGTTACATGAAGCCAGCCCTTGATCACTGGGGAAGCTGGTAGGAAGTTGAAAGTTTAAATATGAAGTCCTCAATTAATGACCCCCGTGGTCGTTGTTTAACGATGGCCACTAGGACTGTCAGAATGGTCATCGATGACCAGCACAGTCACATGATTTTTCAACATACAATTGCCTCACTTAACAACAGAATTCCCAGTCCCAATTACTCTCCTTAAATGAGGACTACCTACAATTATAGCAGTCCTCCTGTTCTGACCACGGCTTCCTGAGACACCAACAAACACCTAAAAAATCCAAAACCCTTTTATTTTAGTTCAATGGCTGTGAATTATCGTCATTCACAGCCCGGAACAAGTCTTAACCAGTTATAATTAGCCCCAGGGACGTCTGATAAGAATGCACCTTATCTGACTTGAAGCACTGCCAATGTCTAAAGTCCCAATTAGTCTTTCCAAAACCAAACAGAGAACAAATTCACCATGGAGCTTTCAGAATCCAAACCGATCAGAGCGAACAACGTTGCTTCCTGCAAAGGTTTTCCTACCTTTGCACTTCCTTTATCCCTTAGGGGAGGGGCAATCACCTCCCAGCCTTATTCCCGAGTCGCCCCTTTTGTCTCCGCTGCTTTTGCCTTCTAGCAGCTCTGTGCACACACGCACTGGGAACAGGCTCCCCTTGTTCCTCTTCCTCGCTGCTGCCAGACTCCAGGGGCTCCGGAGTCAGCACCCCACTCCCAGATGGTCCTAGCCCCATTGCTGCATCGGATGCAGGACCCTCATCCGAGTCCTCCACAGACTCCCAGACTGGACCCTGTTCTTCCCCATTGTCTGATTCCGCTGTCGTCTGCACAGGCTGCCGGCGAACCACAACACCTCCCTTACTGACTGACTGCTTCAACAACCGTTTGAAGTTGCAATGGTGTAAATCAAACAGCTTTGCAATCAGTCTGTGCAATTGCACCCATCACAGCATCCCGAAGTCATGTGATCGCCATTTGCAAGCATCACAACAGGCTGCTAATCAACACAATGCATGAAGAATGCGGAAGCAAAAAAATTGCAATTTGAATGTGGGTGTGTCACATAATATCCTGGTTAAAGACTGCAATGATTTGTATCACCACCAAACGGGAGGTGAGAGAGTTAAATCCATTGAAGTCATGTGATTTTTCCACTTAGTGATGGAGTTGCCGGTCCCATTGTGATCGCTAAATGAGGATCACCGGCTCGTCCGATATCGGTGCGCCAAGATCCTGCCCCTTCCCAGGGCTGATTGGTTGCTACCGGAGAGCCCACCCACTTAAAGGCCGTCCATCAAAAGACTCCACCCCCTTCCCCAGCTGACCTGGGAGTTGAAGTCGTGTTGCTGCAGCTGCCGGCCTTCACGGAGGTCCCAGCACCGGACGGTGTTGTCCAAACCGCCGGTCCAAAGTTTAGTGCCATAATTGGAGATATCAATGCAACTGGCCCCATCTGTGTGACCCTGGAACTGTCTGCAAGGGAGGCAGAAACCAGCAAGAACTCCTTATTTATTTTTATTAAATCACAATAATCTCATATATCTGTACTAAGCTCCACCCTGGTGACAGGAAGAGCATCCGGCCAGTAAACACTCAGCACCATACTCCACCAAGGGATCATGGGATTATTAAAAGAAGATGATAATACTCTCATAAATAAGTTAGTTTATAGATCAGGTGGCTCCCATGGTTGCCCTCGATTTATAACCATCGTGACTTAAGGCAGAAATTCCAGCCTCTGTTATATAAGTTGAGAAGTACCTGTATTTGCTTTGGGGCTGGGAGAAGCTTAGCCAGTGTAGTTTTCTGAACAAACCAGGTTTAAACAGTGTATGGTTTGAATAAATGTCAGCAGAAGAATAAAACTGAGAATAATGCCAGTAGTCCTCGACTTACGACCACAATGGAGCCCAACATTTTGTGGAAAAGAGAAACATTTATTAATTGAATTTTGCCCCATTTTACGACCTTTCGTGCCTCAGTTGTTAAGTGAATCGTTGTGAAGTGATTCATGCGGTCGTTAAGCAAATCTGGCATCCTCCCTTGACTTTCCTTGTCGGAAGCCAGCTGGGAAGGTCACAAATGGGGATCATGTGACACCCACCGACACTGCAACCGTCATAACTACAAGCCAGTTGCCAAGTGCCCGAATTTTGATCACGTGACCACAGAGATGCTGCAATGGTTACTTATGTGAAAACTGGCAAGTCACTTTTTTTCAGTGTCATTGTAACTTTAGACGGCCAGTAAACGAATGGTCGTAAGTCAAGGACTACTGGTAAGGTTGCCCGCATTCCCTTCTCAGCGTTCACAACTAGAGTCCCGCCGCTGAATGTCTAAAACAATCTTGGCAAACACCAAACTAGATATCATGGGTCTCACCTAACCATGGTTTGGTTCTGCAGATCCCAGACCACGATGTTACCGTCGCTACAGCAGGAGAAGCAGACTTTGGCGTCAGGGCTGATGGCCAGGGCGTAGCATGCCGGGGCGGAGGAGGTCAGCTCGGCCTTGATCCGGGGCGTGGGGGCCGCCAGGTCCCAGATGGACAAGGTGCTGGCCTCGCCCCCAACGATGAGGCTGCGGCTGTCAGGAAGAAGCTTGCAGGATCGGATGTAGTTGTCTCGGTTCTGGGAGGGAGAAAGGCAGAAAGTTATTGTGAGAATAATCACAAAATACAGCTGGAGACATGTGAACAATAAGGAAGAGCTGGCAAACGGGATTTCTGCTCATGGCAAAAGACATTTTCCTCAGGAGGGCTGGGGTTTATATACAGGTTCAAATATACAGTCTCTGCCCCTTTCCTGGGTTCACAACCTATCCAACTACCTATCTCCCTATGCCACACCCATAGCATAACACCTGTTTCCTTATCTTTGGAAACTACCCTTGTTCTCATGGCATCTTCCTGTTATGGTCCTTCTGAGCGCAATGGATCATTAACCAGTTCCATTCAGGTCAGAATGACTTAGCGTCACCTTCTCATATCATTATGCCAAAAAATACAAACTTGTCATTTAGAACATAACAAGTCACAAATCAGTACATATTTGTTATATATAACCAGTAATCATTGTAAAAAGGTCACATCTCGAACAAAGATGGAACCCCTTCTGTTCTTCATTTTCTCAGGGGGAACTTGCAATATATATGTTATTACCACATGTAATCGTTCTACAAACCCCGCAACTTGGCTTCCTACCCCCCTAACCCCTGGCATCTCTCAAATCAGGCGGTTTCGAAACAGGGCTGGGATTCAAACATTTCAGCAACTGGTTCTCTGCCAGTTGCTGGGTGGGCATGGCCGGGGTGAAAGCGGCCTGGTTGGCCTCCTGCACCTTGGTGAGCGGGGAGCCATTTTCACTCTCCCTGGGCTATGAAGGCTCTCCTCGAGCCTCCGGGAGGCCCAAGATGGCCGCCCCTGGACTGGAGGCCGGAAATGGGCCCGTTTTGCAGACTTCCAGAACTTCTGGGAAGCCGGTTTTTTGCTCTCCCCAGGCTCCGGAAGGTTTCCTGGAGCTTCCGGGAGGGCAAAAATGGCTGCCCCCGAGCTCCAGAGGCCCTCTGGAGGCCAGAAATGGGCTGTTTTCGGAGTTCCAGAATCTTCCGGGAGGCCCGTTTTTCCCTCTCCCTGAGTCTCCACGCAGGCCCTGCACTTAACTCGCATCCAAAACACGGAGATTCCTGGGAGGGGTGCGCTGAGGCAGGGCCAGCTGGTTGTTGGGACTTACCGGTTCGCCAAACCAGACATAACATTAACGTCCGGATCACCCGAATCGGTCCAAACCGGCTGAATCTCACCCCTGGCTCTAAATATCTTGACACTGCTAAGGACTAGAAACTTGGGCAAGCTTTCTTTTGAAGTGAAAGCACTGGAGGAAGCTAATTTTACAGAATAGCCAAGTCGCAAGGGACCTTGGAGGTCTTCTAGTCCAACCCCCAGCTCGAGCAAGATAACTTATACCAGTGTTTCTCCACCTTGGCGGCTTGAAGATGGATTTCAACTCCCAGAATTCTATGTTGGCTGGGGAATTCTGGGAATTGAAGTCCACACATCTTCAAGCTGTCAAGGTTGAAAAACGTTGCTATGGCATTCTGGAGAAATAGCTCTCCAATCTCTTCTTAGAGGCCTCCAGTATTGGACCACCCATAACTTCTGGTGGCAAGTTGTTTCACAGACTAATTGTTCTCACTGTCTGGAATTTCTCCTTAAATCTAGGTTACATCCAGAGGTGGGATTCAGTCAGTTTCAGACCAGTTCGGGCGAACCACTTGTTAAAATTCTGCCCAGTTTGAACCAGATAATCCCACCACTGGCTGGCCCCAGCCTGTCCAGTTTTCGGCCATTTTCCGAGCTTTTTTTATTTGGGCATTTTCGGGCCATTTTGGGGCCATTTCCTGGGCCAAAAACACCCCAGAAAATGGCCCGCAAAACAGTCCCAAATGGCCCGAAGAACACCCAGGAACAGTCCCAAAAATGGCCTGGAAAACAGCCCGGAAATGGCCGAAAAACAGGCCAAAGAATGAAGGAAGGAAAGAAGGAGGTGGAAAGGAGGAGAAGGAGGGAAGGAAGGAAGGAGATGGAAAGGAGGAGAGGGAGGGAGGGAGGGAGGGAGGGAGGGAGGGAGGGAGGAAGGAAGGAAGGAAGGAAGGAAGGAAGGAAGGAAGGAAGGAAGGAAGGAAGGAAGGAAGGAAGGAAGGAAGGAGATGGAGGGAAGGAAGGAAGGAAGGAGATGGAAAGGAGGAGGAGGAGGAAGGAAGGAAGGAAGGAAGGGAAGGAAGGAAGGAAGGAAGGAAGGAAAGAAGGAAGGAAGGAAGGAAGGAAGGAAGGAAGGAAGGAAGGAAAGAAGGAGATGGAAAGGAGGAGGAGGGAAGGAAGGAAGGAAGGAAGGAAAGAAGGAAGGAAGGAAAGAAGGAGATGGAAAGGAGGAGGAGAAGGAGGGAAGGAAGGAAGGAAGGAGATGGAAAGGAGGAGGAGGGAAGGAAGGAAGGAAGGAAGGAGATGGAAAGGAGGAGGAGGGAAGGAAGGAAGGAAGGAAGGAAGAAAGGAAGGAAGGAAGGAAAGAAGGAGTTGGAAAGGAGGAGAAGGAGGGAAGGAAGGAAGGAAGGAGATGGAAAGGAGGAGGAGGGAGGGAAGGAAGGAAGGAAGGAAGGAAGGAAGGAAGGGAGGGAGGGAGGGAGGGAGGGAGGGAGGGAGGGAGGAAGGGAGGGAGGGAGGGGAGAGAAGTAAGTAACTAAATAAGTGGTTAATCCAGCCATGCTTACCCAGCCAGACATTACAGCAGAGAACCGGTTGTTAAATTATTTGAATCCCACCACACAATCGCCCAGGATTTGGATGGATGGCTGAAGCTTCCTTCTTGTTGTTGGTTTTCAGGAAGGGGGTTTAAAAAGAATTTCTCAAATGCAGAGAGAACAAAATTATGGCCGGTGAAAAGGGAAAAAACACCAGATCTTCAACCCTTAGGCTGCCCCTGACGTGCAAAATAATGTTACAAATGATAACAAAAGTGGCTGATTTGGGGAACACGGTAGAAAGAGTCTTCCTTGCACGTACCAGGCAGTCCAGCTGGGCCACGGGGGTCTTGGTGCCCGGCTGCGCCACATCCCAGACCTTGACGCAGCCTTTGCCCCCCGTGTAGACGTGCTGGGTGGAATTGCTGATGGTGACGGCACAGACCACCTCGCCGTGGGAGAGCGTGTGGAGCTGGCGGGCGTGGCGTGGGATGCCGGAGCCGATCAGGGCGTCGGGAGGGAAGGGCACCGGCTGCATCTGCCCGTCAGCGCTTACGTGGAAGGAATAGGCCCTGTTAGGACCAGAGAATTAACTGCTATTACAAGCTAGTCCTCGCACAGACAATCACCAATTGAGCCCAAGGTGTATGTCGCTAAGTGAGACAGCTGCCCCATTTGACGACCTTTCCTGCCACGGTTGTTAAAGAAATCATGGCAGTTGTTAAGTGAGTGGTGAAGTGAATCTGGCTTTCCCCTTGTCAGAAGGTCGCAAAAGGGGATCGCAGGACTCCGAGACGCTGCAACTGTCATAAGTATGAGTCAGTTGCTAAGCGCCTGAATTTTGATCACGTCACCATGGGGATGCTGCAAAGGTTCTTAAGTTTGAAATCTGGTCATAAATCACACATTTTTTCAGTGCCGTTGTAACTTTGAACGGTCGCTAAATGAACTGTTACAAACCAAGAACTACCTGAGCTTGTGTTTCTGGTTTTACTGATAAAAGGCTGCCTGATCCAAAGGCTTTGGAGATGGCTATTCTAAATCTCCAATTGTTAATCAACGTTATTGTTTTAATCTTTGAATGTCTTTAATCTTTTCTGTTTTTATTGGCGGTAACTCTTCTAGATCGAGAGTCACATGTGGACAAGATGGAAATAAGCACAGAAAGAAATACTGTATTTTTCAGTGTAAGGCACACTTTTTCCACCCCCAAAAGTGGGTGGGAAACCAGAGGTGAGTATATTCAGCAGGTTCTGACCAGTTCTGGAGAACCGGTAGCGGAAATTTGGAGAAGTTAAGAGAACCGGCCAATCCCACCTCTGACTGGCCCCGCCCCCATCTATTCTCCGCCTCCCATTGAGTCCCAGCTGATTGGCCTCAGGACACGGCAACCATCATAACTATGAGCCAAGCGTCTGAATTTTGATCATGTGACCCTGGGGATGCTGCAACGGTCGTAAGTGTGAAAAACGGTCATCGGGCACTTTTTCTCAGCGCCACTGTTTACTTCAAACAGTCACTAAATAAACTGTTGTAAGTTGAGGACTTCCTATACATGGTTGCTAAATTGTTGAACCCAGAGGTGATATTCAGCAAGTCCTGACCAGTTCTGGAGAACCGGTAGTGGAAATTTTGAGTAGTTCAGAGAACTGGCAAATCCCACCTCTGACTGGCCCCGCCCCCATCTATTCTCCGCCTCCCGAGTCCCAGCTGATTGGCTGGGTCTCCTTTGGTTGCCCTGCACAGGAGAACAGAGCTGGAAAGCAGGTTAGTGGGGTAGGGAGGGAATGGAGATTTTACAGTATCCTTCCCCTGCCATGTCCACCAAGCCACGCCCACAGAACCGGTAGTGAAATTTTTTGACTCCCACCACCGGTGGAAAATGTCTGTGCATCTTAACACACCGAATATTGCTGAAGCCCTGCCCACCGACTGGCCCCCACCCTCCAGCGTCTTCCTCCCAGTCATTTGCCTTGCAGCAAACAGCAAACAGCCGGTTTCAGCTTCAATACAGTCTGATTTAGCACAAGCAGCTGATTGTCGGTTGGTTTGGCCTCCCCACGATTAGCTGTTTCAGGCTGCAGGCATTGCCATTGCCTATTGCCGCCTCCGCATCCCATTTTTTGGCCTCCGCACGCTCCATTTCCTGCCTCCACGTGCCCCGTTTTCCGCCCGCTCCGATCCCCCTGCTGCCCAGAACGGGCTGAAAATGAGGCATACGGAGGCCAAAAATGGGATGCGGAGCACGAAAATGGGGCACGCGGAGGCAGCAATAGGCAATGGCAATGCCTGAAGCCTGAAACAGCTGGTCGTCATCATCGGGAGACTGATCCAACCGACAATCAGCTGCTTGTGCTGATCAGGCTATGCTGAAGCTAAAGCGGCCTTTTTGCTATTTGCTGGCAAGGAGGAAAATGGCTGGCAGGCAGAGGCAGTTTTTTCTCCCCTGTTTTCCTCTCCAAAAGCTAGGTGCGTCTTATACTTCAGAGTGTCTTATACTCCAAAAAATATGGTAAATAGAATCCTGCCCAGGCTTGCAATCTCCTGAGAAAAAAAAAAATCACATTATATATATTTTTTTCTTCCAACCAGGAAACCTCCGACTTACGGCTTGCTGCCGGAAATAGCCGGGAGGGAGGCTGAGGGGGGCGATCCCCGCAAATGTGGGTGAGATTCAAAAGCCACCTGTGAAAACCAAGGAAAAGGAATCAGGGGTCAGCTGGGACTCGTGATGAAAATCTGTTTTAGCTCTGGAAGTGTTCCAGTTGAACGCACAGCTTTGATGTTGTAGAAATGACTAGTACGGGCGAAGTACGGAAAACAAAATAATACAAAATTGTATATATATTGACAAAGAACCAACCCACCGCAATACAACGTCCCCTGTTCTTTTTTTAATTCGTTCCCCTCGGCCAACTCGAATGCTCACCAAAGTAGAAAGACAGAGAGAGGCATCAATGAAATGGATTAATACTCTCAAAACCATGAGGACTAGGGCCTTGTGTCTTCCCTAAAAGAAGGAGCAAAGGCCTCGGTTGGATGACTTATCACAGTGTTTTCTCAAACTTGGCCACTTTAAGATGGGTGGACTAATGGATGGGATTCTACGAGTTTCCCTACTGATTCAATGATTGTGCACTTTGCACGTGTGCGTGCGCACCTCACACACACACAGCTTTCCAAACAC